>NC_081854.1:39915691-40250282 GCF_963259705.1 Myotis daubentonii
CCTACTAAATACCTTTAACGTTTTCCAAACCAAACTCTCATTCTTCCCCCAAATCTTACTCTAGTCACACCCTTCCCCAACCCAGTTTATGATGATTCCATTCTTCCAGGTTCTCAGGACAAAAGGAAAAAATATGCAGTTGTGCTTGACTCCTCTCTTTCTCTCACCAAACTATCAAACCAACCAAAAATGCTGTTGGTAGGACTCGCCCCTCTGGAACTAGACCATTTCCCCACCGTCACAGGTACACCTTCACTGGTAAGCCGCATCGCTCTAGCCTAGATTCTCACAATGCCACCTAACAAATCTTCCTGCTTCTACCTTTGCTCACTTAATCTCCAATCTCTGCACAACAGGTTAAATAAAAAACCATCCCTGTACCCACAATCACTCTCAATTTTGCACTTAGTATAGGGCCTACAACGTTTTACATGATCCGCCCCCCACACACACCACTCCCACCCTGTGTCTGACCTCTTGTCCTCTTCATCCCAGCTTGCCCGCCTCCTTTAACAACAGCCTCCTTGAGGTTCTTTGAGCAAACTTCAGCCATTCTCCCATCTCCCACCCTATGCTTTGTTAGGCTCTCTTTCTGCCTGGAATGCTCTTCCCCACGGGGCAAACATCTCTGCCTTCAAATCTTTGCTCAACTCTGATTCCTCTCACAGAAGTTTGTATCTCCTGACCTCCCCTATTTAAATTCCTCCTACCCATCAATCCTATCCTCATTCATCTTACTATAAACCACTTTTCATTTTGGAACAGAAATTGACATCTTTATACCCAACATATAATTTTCTTATAATTTATCCTTTATCATGCCTTATTAGAATGTATGATCGAGGAGGTCAGAATTATTTACCTATTTTGCTCACTGATAGATCCTGAGTGTTCATCACACTGTCTGACACATAGTCGGTGATTAATGAATGTTTACTTTATTAAGAAACAAAATAAAGGTGTAGCCATATGCATATAAGACTGTAAATTCATACACCAAAATAGTAGCAAAGCTGGAACTACAGCCGAACTAAATAAAATCACAGGACACTTTTATTTGAGGAAGAGTATTTTCAATGAAGCCCCCAAACAAAAAGCTTAAGTATCTGGGTAATGCACGCAAGCACATACCTGCGCGCACACACATACACACGCACGCGCACGCGCACGCATGCACACACGCACGCACACACGCACACACACGCAAGCATATACCTGCACACACGCGCACACACACACACACACACACGCACACACAAGCATATACCTGTGTGCGCGCACACACACGCACACACACGCGCAAGCATATACCTGCACACACACACGCACACACGCGCACACACACGCGCGCGCAAGCATATACCTGCACACACACACGCACACACGCGCACGCACACACACGCAAGCATATACCTGTGTGCGCGCACACACGCGCGCGCGCGCGCACACACACACGCACACACACATGCGCACACACACGCAAGCATATACCTGCACACACACGCGCACACACACACGCGCACTGCGCACACATGCACGCACACACACACGCGCGCTGACTACCAACTGCCTCAAGGTTACACAGTTTAATAACTTGTAAACTTTGCTTCCTAGATATATTTATCGCTTTGTTTTTGTATTTTTTTGATATGATAAAAAGAAAAGAGATGCTTTTCACTTCATTTCTCCAGAAAGGTTCTAAATTAATAATACCTCACTCAATCGCGTAGGCTTTAGTTCTTTGCTGTTGATCAATTTCCCCTCATGGCAAACTGGCAGACTGATTCTCAGCCCTATATTTCCAGATCAAACATTTCTGAAATCTTTAATAATTCAGTGGATTTAAAAGTAAATGTTTACATCCTTTTCTTTTTTTCAGGCATTTTGATTTGTGTATTTGATTTGCAATTTTGGGGACAGCCAAATTTCCTCTGAAAAGCTAGAAAAAAATTACAAAAGCACCAAATTCTGTGCCTTCATTTTTTTTCATCACAGTAAGTTTTATTTCACTCAAATGCACAGTTTTGGAAAAGTTACTTTTAGCACATGATGTCTAGAAATTAGGATGATAATCAAGACCTGCCCATGTTTTGCTTTTTAAGTCCATTATAATAACTTTTCTAAAAGTTTCTATTTAGATCTAGTACAGTGAGGCAGGTCATCTTAGCAAATGACATCATGCATCAGAAAAAACAAAATGACAATACCCCAGAGGGTGGAAAATCATTTTTTGCTTTCCTACCTTTTTTTTTTTTTTTAAATCTTCCCCAGCCAGACAGAGATGATAAGCTGTCATGAGTTAAATGTCCTCATATCACTTCTTCTGGATCAACAAACCAGTCACTCTCTTGTACCCAATACACATTATTTACCCATCATGATCAGAAAAGCCAGCATTATTAGGGCACAGATCAAAAAGGTGCAAAAGTGCAAAACCAATCCCAAGCATCTGATTGATTAAGTCATTAATATTGTCCCAATTTGTACAAATACTAAAACATATTAACATAGTCCGTGTTTCCAATTACTAAGATATGGTTACCTCTAGGTTTAGATATTTGTATAATTCAATCTTAAATACACATACTTTACTTAATTCCATGATATATTCCTTTTTAAGTGTTATTTCATTGTGGAAATGTTTATTTTCCACGCAATGGGAAAAATTATTAGTGGTACTTGTGCCCAAGATAGTCTTAATGTTCCCTCAGCTTGACTAAATGTTAGACAGGTTTCTTCCTGACTACAGGTCTCTGACCTCCCTTTTTTAGAGCATTTAATTTAAGCAACTTGCTATTGTAAATTATTTATCTGTCCCCTTGAGATATATATCTTCATTAAGCAGCTTTCCAGTTTTACAATTCAAGAATGTCTTTCCCAAGGACCTGAGAGTCAGCCTTTTGAAATGAATCATCAAGAACACAGAGCCCCAGTCTCCCAGTCTCTGTGGGAGGGGAGGAGCCTGCCGCCCATAAGCACCAACTAGCAAGCATAAATGGCCTAACCAAATTGACCAATTTCCCTCCCCCCTCCTCCCCCCTCTCTCCCACCACACACACAATGCCCTCTAGTACTTTTCCACTAGCTCAACCAAGGGTCTTTTTAAAAAAATGTATTTTATTGATTTTTTACAGAGAGGAAGGGAGAGAGATAGAGAGTTGAGTTAGAAACATCGATGAGAGAGAAACATCGATCAGCTGCCTCCTGCATACCCCCCTACTGGGGATGTGCCCGCAACCAAGGCACATGTCCTTGACAGGAATCAAACCTGGGACCCTTCAGTCCGCAGGCCGATGCTCTATCCACTGAGCCCAACTGGTCAGGGCCTCTCTATTAGTCTTGAATTAAGTCTTTCCTGTATGTTTAACCCAATCCAGTGAGGTTTTTCTTTGTCAGGAGATATTTTTTATTGAAATAATGTGTTTTCACCCTGGCTGGGTAGTTCAGTTGGTTGGAGTCTCATTCTGATGTGCCAAGGTTAAGGGTTTGATCCCCAGTCAGGGCACATACAAGAATCAACCAACGAAATGCATAAATAAGTAGAACAACAAATTCTCTCTCTCTCTCACCTCTCTCTCTCTCGCTCAAATTAATAAATATGATTTTTTTAAAAAATTAAAAGAACAATGTGTTTGTCATTTCCTACCTATAGAATCATGTTCCCCTGAAGCCATTCCACATGGCAGTGAAAGTACAAAGATGACTGCACCTCTGCTCTGCCTATTGATCAAAAGAATGTCACAGCCAGTTTCAGGAAAGCTGAATAGTGACAAGAAGTGTCATGGGGCCCAGCCAGCAAAGGGCGATGGCCTACACCAAAAGGACAGTCTAAGGAACAGACTGGCCACTAAATTGGCAATGCATACCAACAAACATCCAGGGTGAGCACCACCGCAACCACTCCCAGCAGATACCACTGACCTGGACACGGGATCCAACCAATGGTCTTGCAGTGGACACCATCGCGAGAACCCACATGCACCAGGGGAGCCCCCCCATCCCCCAACCGAGCCATGGTGTCATCCTAGTTCCTCATGTTTCTACTGCCATTTTGGAAAGGAGCAGAGGAAAGATTAGAAAATCAGGAAGTTTGAGAATTTCCCTGGAAAATACGGACAGAACTAAAGGTGGCTATTTTACCAGCAGAGGTGCGGGGGCTTGAAGTGGTCTGGTATGTGGGCACATACAGGAAATAGTCTCTGGAGTGAAGGACAAATGGGATCACCTTTAATTTTTATAATACTCACAGCTGCTAAAGTTTGGACAATATTGAAAAATGCATTGTGTTTCCATGATATTCCTAAACTACTAACATAACCTACAGACTCACAGATTTAAACTGGCCTGGGAAAGATTAATTGATGGTGTGTGCCCAACATCCCAAACACTGCTAATTATGCATTTTATATAAATTATGATTTTATAAAACTACATGAGGATTGTCAAGAACAAGGTTATTTGCATGTATATATAGGTAGTCAACCAGAATTGATACACTTATTTCATTCAAAAAATATTCCACCCTATGCATAATACTGATACAGCCATGTTAGCACTCTATAGCAGAGCCACTAAGCATTCATTGGACATAACAATGATTTTTGGTACAACCTGAAAATACACACATACACACACACACACACACACACACACACACACACACTCCACTGGCTTTAACAGATATAATGTTTTACAATAGCATCATGGAATAGGTTACAAATAGAACTTAGTGTCTGAAGCCAGCAGGTACAATATTCTCCTTGCACACACTCAATTCTAGAAATACTCGGATTGCAGACCCTTTAGCTACACAAATGAATTGCTTCCTCTGACATCCAAGCCCCCTAGGCAGCCACATCTGGCTCTTAGCCTATGTAAAAATATAGAGGAGCACACAAGAGTTATGGTTTTATTAAAACTATAGAAGAAAATATGCTCTTATGTGATTTGTGTCAAAATTATAATACATCACCATTAATTTTACCAGTGACTGACATCCATCTACATTTTTTTAAATGATCAATTACTGCATGTGTTTTAAATGATTCCTTTACTTTGGTATATAAGACAAATCAAGTTTCAATGTATTTGATTTTGGGGTATTATCTTATGCCAAAATAGAGACTAGATGCAAATGTAACAAACCACTGCTGGGTGATTTTTCCAATCAAGACACTTATTGATCAATCTGATTTAAACCTATACTTACAAACTTGTAATTTTATCATTGGTTTTCCTAAACCGAGAAATAAATACCTTCTAAAATTATATACCACTAACTACTCTGTATTAAAAAGAGTAGGCAACTATCTCCCTGCCTCCACCAACATAAATATCAGCTCATTTTGAGGGAGCATGATGGAGCCTGTCGTGATGTGAAAGGTAGGAAGTACAGGCCGAAAGGGGGAAAAAAAATCTCATTTTGCTCTGTTTATCTCTCTCCTATTTCTATTTGTAATGTATAATGGAAAGTTCTAAATTGTCCTTTTTGATAAAAAGAAAGTCTCACAAAGCAACCTCATTTCCACTCAAACCAATGAGGCCTTTCACACAATTGTCAGGCCACCTATCATAGTCCGGGGTTCTCAGTGTATATTGATCCACTGAGTCATAATAAAGTAGTGCTTCCAGCTGGGAATGAGAGTTAATGCAAACATTTTCTGGATCAGAAAAGACGGACAAAGAAATAGGTCTGCTTCTGCCCAGCCAATTTCAAACTGCTCCTGGCACTACTGAGAATCTCACCCACACCCCTGCGTTTTTCCACACACTGTTCCCACAGAGAAGGAAGTGGCGCCTGAAAAACAGCATCTGAGCAGACGCAGCACGGTGCACAGTAGCAGCAGTAATTACAAAGAGCAAATTCTTGTGATACCCAAAATGAAGAATCGATTACTGGCACTGATTATTGTGTTGCAATTCTTACTGCTTTATTATATTCTTTTTCTGAAAATAGAATGAAGGTCAATTTGTTGTTGCTATTGGGTATTTGGCATTATAATTTTGAAAACTAGCACAAAAGAGAAAAACATTTTTTAAATTGTAATAAAAATAAATAACCAAAGGGGGAGGGGGAGAAAATTTTGGAGGTGATGAATAAGTATATGGCCTTAATTAGAGTAATGGTTCCATCACTCATCAATTTGTGTACATTAACTATGTACAGATTTCTGTCTATCAATTGTCAGGGAGAGAGAAATGTCCCCTCTACCCCACTTGAGTTCCTGTGGGTGGACTAAAAATATAATTGACCAGATTAACAGGAGAGGGAAAACAACAATTTATTTTGTACACACAGGAGATCATAAACAATGCTCCAAGATATGAAAGAAGCAGTCAGCCTTTTATGCTTTCTGACAAAGAAACAGCAAATGTGTGAAGAATTGGCAGGACAAAGAAACTTACATTTGGGTGCTCATTAGGGAGGAATTGAAGCAAAGTTTGGGCTTGGGTAGCAAATTAGTAAAAAAAATAATAATAATAAGGTGTGTTTATACACGTTTCTGGGCTTTGAATTCCCCGGCTGGCGATAAGGATGTCTCCCTCATTAGCCTGCAGGTGCAGAGAGGGCACCTTTCACACGGGAGATTTATCTCCTGCTTTCAGGAGGACAGAGAGTCAGAGGGTCAGAATGTTCTTCTTGCACAGGCTGTCACTTAAGTAACTTTAATTCAAAATAATCAATATGCCATTGTGAGACATTTGGGGGAGGCCTGCCCTGGGCCCTGACACAGTCATACTTCAATAAAGTGTGTGTGTTTTTTTAAATTAGCAATTTGTAACTTTAGGAAATATGAAAGTAATATTTCCAGAGTCAGCGAAGCTCAATAGTCAAACATAAATGTCAAGAACTTTATATTTTTGTTTAAAGGCACCACTTTTTTCTCTTCAACAGATGCGTAATTGAGTAGACGAATATTGTGTTGTGTTATACAACCTTCATAAAATGTCTAAAGTCTATCATCTCTGCACAATTATATGCAAGGCTGAACCCAAATTTCCAAGCCTTTTATGCTACTCAACATAAAAAACAGGAGGATAATATGATGATATGGGCATTACATGGAATTCCCAGGTGATCTACAAGTAAAGTTTTCATGATGAAGTTATAACTTTCATGATTCTTGAGAGATGATGCTTTAATTAAAAAAAAAACAAGCCCAGCTGGTGTGGTTCAATGGTTGAGCATCAACCTATGAACCAGAAGGTCATGGTTCAATTCCTGGTCAGGGCACATGCCCATGGTTGCGGGTTCAATCCTTAGAAGGAGGCATGCAGGAGGCAGCCAATCAATGATTCTCTCTCATCATTGATGTTTCTATTTCTCTCTCCTCCCTTCCTCTATGAAATCAATAAAAATATATATTTAAAAAAATAAAAAATAAATTAACAACAAAAAAACACAAAGCTTTTTGCTTTGCCATGCTGACATCCTGTACCTTTGGATATCCATCTGGCTCAATAAATGAACAGAGAAAAAAGCATCAGGAAATGTTTCTAGATCAGAAGTCATGATCGAAAATCTGTCACTGAGAGCAAATCTCTCCTTTAGCTCCATGTGACACTGCAAATTCTCATTTGTTTGTTTTTCTCAACCTCTCTGGCCAATCCTTTTCAACATCTTTCATAGAGTTCCCTTTCTCTGCTTTTGTTTAAAAGCTAACACAACTCTCTTCTCCTTTTACTTTATAGTCTCAGTGGACTATGTTTATCTTGCCTATAGCTGCAATGATTAGTTTTTGTTTTTGGATGATGAAGGCTGAATCTTTATTTTTAGATCTGACTTCCCTTTGAAGTCTGTATTCCAAATTCTGAACACTTCCTATAGATCTATTCATGGATGCTCTCTCTCTCTATATATATATATATCAAATTCAATATTCCAAAAATGGACGCCCTCCCTCCTGTGAAAACCAGATGGCCTCATCTTCATATCTTCTACTCAATCAGACTAAAATCTTGGGATCATTTCTAATTATTCCCTTGAGTAATAAATATAGAGATTTCTAAATGTATAGAAATTGCCAAACCTGGTCCATATTGCCTCCAAAGTGATTTTCATTGTCACCTTAGCCTTTTCATTATCTGCACCTTATCATTTCAACCACTCAGTTATAAAATGATTTTCTGTGTTTACTTGCAGGTTGCTGGCGATATCATTTTGAATTGAGTAAATGAAAGAATGAAAAGACATGACAGATGATAGCATCTGAGACATCTCAGTGAGGGAGAACTGGCAGGACCTGGTGACCTGTGGTGACCCTCAGATATTAGGTGCAAGGAGGACAAGGAGGAGGCAGAGGGCAAAGTCAAGGCTGAGAACTTGGAAAGCTTTCTGGATGGTGGTGCTGAGAGTAAGGAATGATTAGTGGAAGGGATATTTGAAAGATGTAAAACTGAAGGAATAGGAGTCCGGAGGAAGTCCAAAGAATTAGGCTGCTGTGGAATGACTCATTTTAGACCTGGGGCAGCTCTTCTAGGATGAGGAGAATGAAGCAAGGCCAGTGGGGTCTGAATAAGTTTATAGGGTTTGGAGACGAGGACAGGAAATGGTTTTCCTGCCTGTGGCCTACCCTTTCTAGAAATCTTCAATATATGTCTCTAAAATAACTAATCTGTTTTTAAGCCATTGTTCCCAGAGTTGTTTTGGTAATAGCAGGTTGGGTATTTTTTCTCCTGGTAACAAAAAGGCACCTTTTTTGGAACAACATTAATACAACTTCAATCTGGCATAGGAGCTTCAGAAAACCATACAATTTGCTATGAAGTCTATTGTCATTCTCCACAATTTCATTTCAATTGTATATACTTCTGTCTCTTACTCAACCAGGACTTTCTCTCCTACACCTCTCAACTGCAGCTCAAATACTACCTCTCTCACAATTTAGCTTGTTACATATAAGAACTTTGTAATATAAGGGAACTGAGTTGATTTATGTTCATTAAATTTATAAGTTAAGAATAAAATCTAAATTAGAATACCATTGTCACATTTGAATCCACCCTGGTAAAATTTTTTGTGGTCAGACATAAAAGTGAGACTTGCTGTTGGGTGAACTGCTATTGTTCTAAGACAGTCACACACAGAACAATTGAAGTAAATTAGGTAGATTCTGAGATGACATCAGAAGGTCAAAGGGCTGTAAGCGTTTATCTAGTTTTCTGGTAACAAAATGACAGACTTTTTTATGAGAAAATTGACATTTCAAAAGATCTTAAACTCTCTTTTCGCCATTTCTTTTATTAGAAACATTCTGATTAATTCCCATCAATCTTTTTTTGGAGTATCTGAAATGTGTCTTGAATTCCAATGAACGAGTGAATATTGGTTGAATATTGATTTAATAAAGTGTTTTATATGATTAAATATCTTAAAATTTAAATCATTCTGGTTTATATATAGTTTACAAAGTAGTTACATTTTGTTTTTGAACAATCTAAACACTATTAAACTCTCCTCACATCTTTTCAAAATAGAAAAGAGGCAGAAATGAGATGTTTCTAATTCTTAATAAAAATTATGGGAACAAAAGAAACTAGAAAGTTATACCACCTTCTTTAATATCTCTAAATGCCGCCCCTCATGGCAAAGAATACAGTCACATTGACTGGTTCTGATTTTTAGTACTAAATCACACACAAACTTTTCAAACAGAGAAAACTATACAAGGAACTATTGCCACATTCTGATCACCAGCATTAATAACCACAATTACATCCTAAAACCACGACCCAAAATGTCTCAGTATATCCATAACCCAAAGCAGTAGTAAGAAGGACTCTGGACTGCCAGCTCTCAATAGAAACCACTATGTATTCTACAATGTACTAAGTGCTTCACTGCCCTAATTCATATGATTCTCACAATAAGCCTATGGGATGGAGATTATTATTTTGGGGGCCCATTGTAGACATGAACAGACAGAGGCAAAGGAAGGTAGAGTCACTTGTGAAAGGGCACAGAGCTGCAGTAAAATCAGGCAAAATCTAAACACAATCTGACTCCAGAGCGTGTTTTTAACATGCAGTGTGGCTGCACCATCACTGCAGTTTATCTTTTATGAAAGAGCAAGCCAACACATAGCAGATGATGCATATTATCTGAGGGACTGAGGAACCAAAACAGAGCACACACTAAGGAAGTTTGGGGTTGTGGAGTGTGCTGCTAGCTGAGTGATTAGGGAAACAGATATTGTATGTAGGTTCTGGGGTAGGATTGTGAAAGGTCAAAATAAAGGGTTGGAGTCTTCCAAGCAGAGGACTGATGTAGAGCAGACAAATGCAAATGCGAGCCCCATTTTTCAGGATGGCAATAATTGGACTGAAGGGAGGGAGGGGGCATGCAGAGGGCAGTGATCATTAAGGCAAGAAAGGAGAATGGAGCCAGGTTGTAGAAAGTCTTCCTTTAAAGCTAAGGAGACAACTGCTGAACTTTTAGCATCTAAGGACATCTTAGGGTTTGCTTGGTGTTTGGCACACATGTGTATCACAAATTTTAGGGTAAGGTAATTTTAAAAAGAGACCATCCACAATTTTAAATGTACAAAACACACAACATTTAAGATCACTAATACTAAATATTTTTATTGATATTACAAGAAGATAATATTTGCGATCTTTTGCCAAGCTCTACCTGGTTTGAGGATGGATAGTTTGATCTGTATGGGTAGCTTCCACAGCCAATTGGTTTAACTTCTCACTTTTCATATATACTAAATAAAAAACCTTATCTCACATCTATATGTCATGGAGAAAAACAGAAGATGTACATCGTGACTATGCAAAATAATGTGTGTGTGTGTGTGTGTGTGTGTGTGTGTGTGTGTGTGTGTGTGTGTATATATATATATATATATATATTACTGTGAATATATATATATATATATATATCAAATAATCAAGTCCTGGAAACATGTCAAACTCTTTTGGTTTGAGTAGTTAGATTTTAGGTTTTTGAATAATCTCAACACGATAAACAAATTCTCCTCACATCTTTTCAAAACAGAAAAAAAGCAGAAATGAGATTTTAAAATACCTTAGTCTAATTTTTACATCACAGCCCAATTTTTAAAAGAAATTACAATATCTCTTCCCAACATCATTATTTTTTGTCTCATAAGAGATAAGTTCAGGTAGGTAGTGGTATGCTGCTAAGTTTTTAATAAGTTGTTCTCTGGGGCGGGGGGGGAGAAGTCCTGCTTTGATAGCATTTGTCAATTCCTGTGGTGTAAATACTCCCTCCATGACTGATTTCAAGCTCCCGACCTGATAATTCCGAATTGGAAGAGCTGCTCACAGTGGGCTCTCATGAGCCAGCAGGTTATTAATCGTATCTCAGATAAGCTTCTTTAGCAAAGCGGTTGGAATCATATTGCGGTTATGAATTTCTCAGTTACAGCCTCAGGTGTGAAAAATGCATTTTTTTCCTAACCCAATCTAATTTTCTCCCTCGAGCTCCTATTCTGCCTGATGTAGAAAATCAATCTAATTGTTTCAGAGGAACTCAGTCCAGTTCATGGATTACTCAGGCAATTCAGGATTAAATGTCTGTCACCTTCAAAGTGCTTGCAGGAACCTCCCTCCCTCCTGCTGGCCCTGGAGTTAGTCCTGGTGCAGGACAGGGAAGGACCCCCTGCCTGGTCTTCTACACGGGCTGTGAACGATCCCGACATCCAAGCAGCTTCCACTGTGCTCCCTGGTGATCTGTGACAGGTCAGCTGCAACCTGCCTTATCACAACATCCTGATGTTCTTCCCTCCAACCCAGGTATGACCCGCCCACACCCCCGCTTCATTCCTGAACGTCTGCATCCCTTCTTGGTGCCCACAGTGGCTCCTGGTCTTCCTCACATTCTGGGGCTGATATGGGATCTCTCCACACCACCGTTTCTGCATGGCAGCAACGTAATGACTTAGGACTTCTCTTGGTGGAAGGGAATCTCCTCTTCAAGCACCTGCTCTGAGCACCCTTTCACATTCAGATCATTGACCGAGAATGAAGGGCTCTGTAAAGCTACCTGTTATGGACTGAGTTTGAGGATAGGATTGCAGGGACAATGAGTCTCCACATGTGCTTGCTCATGTCTAACCCTCTTCCTTCCTTTCCAAACTCTCCTTCAGGCTGGCTATCTCCCCCTTTAGAACTAAAAGGTACCCTTTTTGTTCCCAAACTGTATAGTGACCCCTCTCCCTTAAACACTGGGTGGTGTGTGACTCTCTGAGCCAGACGGGAGATGAAGGACAAGTGTGGAGATCATGCCCATTTCTAGTCCTCAACTTATCCCACATATCCTAGTAGAAGTAGCCTCTCAGGGCATTATTATTGCCATTAAAAATGTCTATTTCATCTTGAGTAGAAGAGTTTATGTTCTAACCTTTCTCAACATCAGCCAGCACATTTTAATTCAGAAAAAGCAGAATCTACTGCCCAGTTTTTGAACTCTTGACAATGACCACAGTTTGGTAAGACTGTGATGCGGAGACATGTCACTGACTGCCAACTCTCCCCTGGGAACAAAGCTCCCACCGTCTATCCACTGTCGCCTCAGACCAGGTGCTCAGCATTTCCCAGCCTGCAAGTGCTCACCAAATGAGCCACAACACAAGGAAGGAGTTTTCTCCTGCCGTATGGTTCACCAAGGCAAACCACAGTGAAAGCCTGGTGTTTTGCTCTTATATAAGCAAGAGCAGAATTAAAACTCAGAAATCAAAGTAGTTCCTCCACTGAAGAAAACAGGAGTCTACTAGCATCTTCTCACAATATTTAACCCTCCATATTCTGAGCCACTGAAAAATGGTTCGTGATAGTGTCTTGAGAGAGGAATTTTATAGACAGCTTGTTCTACTTTGCTCCGCAAGGTTATTGTCAGTAATGAGATGTTTTTGCTATTAGGAGTATAACTTCGATGCATGTGTTGCTCTATTCTTTTCGTTTATAGAAAAAAAGTCATAACATTTGCATTAGAAATCACTGGTTTAGTTCCTTTTTATAATTTGTAACTATTGATATACTCTGTTAAGACAGCATTCTCCTGGTTTCCTTTAGCTCTTTGAGCATATTTTACAGAGTTGATTTAAAATCTTTGTCTAGTAGGTCCAATGTCTTTGCTTTGTCTAGCCAGCACTTTCCTTGTTAGATGCTTATATGAAATCACCACATTCAAATATTCACATATCCTTGTGCGTATGTTTTATTCTTCATACTAAAATCAGTCACTCCTTATGTTATGACATGTTCTGAACTTCTATTTCTTACATGTTTATTTCCTTTTTTCAGTTGATTTTAGAGGAAGGGAGAGAAACATCGATGTGAGAGAGAAACATCAATTGATTACCTCCCACACACGCCTGACCTAGGATTGAATCATAACCCAGGTATGTGCTCTGACTGAGAATCAAACCCACTACTTGCCAACGTTTGGTGTACAGGGCAACACTCCAACCAACTGAGCCACACTGGCCAAGGCACATGTTTATTTGTTTTATGCTCTTATGCATCAATGATGCATCAACCTTTTACTAATCATGGAATAAATATGATGTAGTACTAACAGGAAAAGAACAAGTCTAATAAATATCAGTAATAGCTATGCTCTGTTAGTAAATGGGAGGGAATCCATAAATTATAATTTAGTGCCTGAATGTTTGTGATATTTTTCTTCCTTTTTCCCTTGAGGTTAACAAATTATCTGCTCAACCACTGCAGAATATTAGCTGGACTTAGAAAGCACATTCAGAAACACCTATATATGCAATAGAGGTGGCGGCTGAGAGTCTTAAGCAGATACAAAACAAGGTCAAAACTGCACTTTAAATTTTTTTAAATTAAAATACAGTTGACATACAATATTATATTAGTTTCAGGTGTACAACTAAAATTGACTCTTCTTGAGGAAAGCTTCAAAATTGCATGACCAGTTAGAGGTATATTAAAATAACATTGTTTAGAAATCAAAGAACTGCCCTGACCAGTGTATTCAGTGGTTAGAGTATCAGTCACAGGTTTGATGCTAGGTCAGGGGCACCTCTGGCCCCAGTTGGAGTGCATTTAGGAAGCAACCACTCAATGTGTCTCTCTCACATTGATGTTTCTTTCTCTTACTCTCTCTCACTCCCTCATTCCCTTCCATTCTGTCAAGAAATCAAAGAACTGCATTGGGAAGGTAGCAATGAAAACAAAAAAGAAGAAAGAAGAAAGAAGAAAGGAGAAAGAAGAAAGAAGGAGAAGGAGAAGGAGAAGGAGAAGGAGAAGGAGAAGGAGAAGGAGAAGGAGAAGAGAGAGAGAGAGAGAGAGAGAGAGAAAGAGAGAGAGAGAGAGAGACAGAGACAGAGACAGAGAGAGACAGAGAGAGAGAGAGAGAACAGAGAGAGAGGCTGCAAGCCAGGAAAGCACAGAATTTATCATCTTCAGGAAGAAGGACAGGAGAGAAATAAAAAGTGATTCTAAGCCATGGTGATTAAGATAACCACCAGGAACCAGAAAAGAAAAATCATTACAGGTAGAAGCTGGTTTGGATATGTTGAGCTTGTTAGTGAAGACATCTCGCAGGCAGCTGTGAAATTTCAGCAGGCAATTGAAAATAAAGGAAGGAGATTGTTAGATGTGCTCGTCTCCAGCACCGATGTAGGAGGTGTCCGCACAGGCCTTCTCTTGAGGCCCTAGCAGTGGAGAGGCCACTCAGGGAGGGCGTACACAATGCTGGGGTCAAGGAGGAGGCTTTGGAAAAACCCTTGTAAACAGTCTCATTTTGGCAAGTCTGACCTTGCTTTTCATTTTTATACTGTCAGATATTTTTATATAGTCTATTAAGTCAGTTATATTTTATATGGTCAATTTCATAGTCAATTTTACATGTGTCCCTTTTATTTTCTATATTTAATATTCATATGTCAATTTATTAAAGGGATAAAAAAGATAAGAGAAAAATAATAAATAATACTCAGAATACTTAAATGTGGTTTTAGGCTCGCTTTCTACTTAAGTTATTAGAACTGTAAGGCCCTGACAATTCCCACTAAGGGAGAAAATCTGATATAAAGTCCTATTTGAGAAGAAACACAGAGAAGCCCTTATAAAATCATGATGAAATCATGTAATTTGTCAACATCTTTTTCTCATGGAAATTCATCTACAGAGCAGCCTTCAAAAAGATTACAGTTAAAAATCATGTAAGATAATTTATGGGGAAAATATTTTAATTTACAGAACTATTAGATAGATGGATAGGTAAGTTATATATATATATATATATATATATATATATATATATATATATATATACACATATATATATGAAGTGACATTAGCAAGATGGCAGAATAGGAGGTCTCCAGCGCACATCCCCTTTAACAACAATTTGGCAGCCATCCATGGACAAAATTCAAAATTCCCTTTGTGGGAGCACTGGGATCCAACCTCATGTCAGAAGCAGTCCTGCCTCCCAGGGACCCACAAGGGGACAGTCCTGACTGTGCCCCTGGAGGCAGGCCCACCCATTTTGGTCCAAGCTATGGTCCAAAGGTAGCTCTGCCCTCCCAGAGACCAGGCAGGAGACACACCTACCCATGTCCTGTGGCAGACCAGCCAACCTCAGTCCAACTGCAGATCGTGAAGCGGCCCCATAACCTGGCCCCAGGCCTTCACAGCTGTCACCAGGGAGCAGTCCTGCTGGGAGACAAGCCAGCTGCTACCCCCAGAGGTAGGCCCTCTAGCCTGGTCTGACTGTGCCTATTGAAGTGGTCCTGTAACCCAGCTCTAGCTCCTCTCAGCTGAGGTCCAGGAGCAGCCCTGCCCACTCGGGACAGGGAGGGAGACACCTCCACCTTTGTCTACTTTAATCCAAATGCAGACCCTGAAGTGGCCCTGTGACCTGGCTCCAGCTCCTCTCAGCCACAGTCCAGGCGTTGTCCTGCCTGAGCAGTTACCCAGCAGGAGTCACATTCCTCCAGGCCCCTGAAGGCAGGCCTGCTGACCTGGGTTTGACTATAAACCTTGTAGCAGCCCTGTGACCCGTCTCCAGCCCTGCCCTGCCTCAGTCAGGGGATAGTCAGCCCACCCAGGGACCTGCAGGAGGCACACCCACCCATGCCCCCAGACGCAGGACCCTGAAGCGACCCTGTGAGTTGGTTCCAGCCCGTCTCGCACAGGGACTGCCCAGTGGTGCTCCTTCACATGCAGAGACAATAATGAAGGTCACACAGATCACCAAAAATCAGGCAAGCATGACACCAAAGGACATTAATACACTTCCAGCCACAACGAAATGAAGGCCTTTGAATTGCCTAACAAATAATTCAAAATAATCATCTTAAAGAAGCTCCATGAGATACAGAAGAACACAGATAGACAAATAAAATCATGATAAAATTAGGGGGAAGGGGGAAGTATGAATAAAATGAGCAGTTTAACACTTCTGAGAAGCCTTATAAGATGCATCTCAGAACTTTCTATCCTGAGGACAAAAAGGGAACATTTTATCCATCAGTTTTCATCTTCTATGGCAGTGGGTCTCAACCTTCCTAATGCCGCGACCCTTTAATACAGTTCTTCATGTTGTGGTGACCCCCAACCATAAAATTATTTTCATTGCTACTTCAGAACTGTAATTTTGCTACTGCTATTAATCGTAATATAAATATCTGATATGCAGGATGTATTTAGGTGACCCCTGTGAAAGGGTCGTTCGACCCCCAAAGGGGTCGCGACCCACAGGTTGAGAACTGCTGCTCTATGATCAAGGTTAGCCTCACAGGCAGACAATAGGCCCCAGTCCCCACCATAGAATGTATGATGCCCATGGATTCCCTGGGCAGGTAGATCATCTCTCAGCACCGGGGAAGCCACAGGGCAGGAAGCCACAGGTAAGTGGCCCAGCCCAAAATGAGGCCCTATTACACCTGTGGGAAGCTGGACTTGGTCCTTACACAGGGGCTGGAAAAAGAGGTGGGGCTGAGAGGATGTCACTCAAGAAGTGTCAGATTACACCACATCTTTCATTATAATAGTCTCTTACACGAGTGAATACAGAAAAGATGGTTTCCTACTCATAGTTATCCTCACACTTCTGCTCCGTCCTGTCCTGGGGAAGAGGCTCAGGACAAGTAAGCACAGTATCAGAGAAGGAAGCTCCAAGCCCCGGCTCGCACTGTTTCTGTAGTTATCCACCCACCAGGCCATGAGAACAATTGGACATTCCAGCCGAGAGGGGGCGTTCTCATTCTGAGGCCCTTCACACATGTCAGCTAACATTTTGTTTAGAGCATTTTGCATTTATATTCATGAGAGAGATCTGGTTTTAATTTTCCTTTCTTGTTTGCCCTTGACAAGGTTTGGCATCAAGGTGATGCTAGCCTCACAGAATGAGTTGGGGAGTATATGGCTCTTTTTCTGTCCTCTGAAAGCAATTATATAAAATTAGAGTTATATCTTCCTTTAAAGTGTTTGGAAGAATTCACAGATGAAGATTTTAGCCTGGAGTTTTCTCTGTTGGAGCATGTAAATTATGGATTTACTATCTTTAACAGAGGAATATTTATATATTCTGTTTCATTTCTTGGGTTCAATCTTGTAGGTTGTGTTTTTCAAATAATTTTTCTATTCATTTAAATTTTCAAAATTATTAGCAAGAAGTTTAAAATATCCTCTAATATTTTTGTCTTATTGATTTTCTGTATTGCATGTCCTCTACTTCATTAGCTACTGTGCTTTTCTTTTTTCGCCTCCTGTTCCTTACTTTTGGTTTCATCTATTGGTCTCAGTTTCTTGAGAAACTGAGAAGTATGGATGGATCATTAATTAATACTTAGCTTTCCTTTTTTTGTAATAAAAGCAATTAAGGCTATCCATTTGGTCTGAGCTGCAGTTCACAATTGTGATCTACAGTATTTTGTTATTACTGAGTTCTGTAATTTCCAGTGAGATTTCTTTTTTAGAAGTGTGTTAATTAAATTCCACACCTTTCTGGGCTTTTTAATATTTTTAATTATTGATTTCTACCTTAATTGTATCCAGGGCACTTACTGTGTAGGTTTTAAATCCTTTGAGATTTGTTGAAATACTGTTTATGACCCTGAATAAATTTAAGTAAATATTCCAGTACACTGGGTAAGAAAGTGTATTCTGGAGCTGTTGGAGGCAGAGTTTTATTTTGCAACACATTAAAATATAAATTACATATTTACATATTTTGTCAAATTTAACTTTGCTGTTAAAATCTTCTGTATTTCCATGACCTAATTCTTCAATGAGCTACAGAGAGAATTCTATTAAAAACCCCTCACAATGATTTTGTGTTTCAATTATATTGTCTATTTCTCCCATTATTTCTGTCCATTTTCTTTATATGTTTTGAAGCTGTGTTGTTTGGTGCAGAAAATGTCAGGCTTTCTATAAGTCATTTCCTTTCTCTGAACCTTGCCCCTGAAGGCCTGGCTATCTGGGTTTCTCTCAGATATCCTTAAGCCGTTAACACTTTCTAGCTAGTTTACTAGTTTATAGAAATGTAGCTAACTGCTATGGGCTGAATGTTTGTGTCTCATCAAAATTCACATGTTGAAGCTATAACCTTCAACATGGTGACAATTGGGACTTTGGGAGGTAATAAAGTTTAGATTAGGTCTTCAGAGCCAAACCCTCATGATGGGATTCGTGTCCCTATTAGGAGAGGAAGACAGAGAGATCTCTCTCTGCACATGCACCAAGGAAAGGCCATACGCACACAGTGAGAAGGCAACTGTCTACAAGCCAGAGGGGGGCTCTAACCAGGAACCAAATCTGCTGACACCTTGGTCTTGACTTCCCCACCTGTGGAACTATGAGAATATCTGTTGTTTAGCCAGTCACCCAGTTGATGGTATTTTTGTTATAGCAGCTGAAGCTGACCAAGACACTAACGTTTCTAAATTAATCAGACAGACAGCCACTTTGCTAAACTCCTTGACCATGAGGTAGGACAAAGTCTTAGGTAAAATGTTATCATCCAGAGTTTCCTGGGGGATCAGGCTGTGTGGGGGCCTGCACCTGAAATAGTTTGGTTTCTTCCCCTCCTTTGTCCTGCTTCCTCCACTCCCTCCCCACTTTCTTCTGGGAGCTAGCCCCAACAGACACCTAAGCCATCAGCCTAGGCTGTGTTTCTCAGAGATCCCAACATAAAATACTTGTTTATTACTTAACTCACTGTTTATTTTCACTTTACTTACATGTGAACTTTTCCTATTCAACAATGTGAACAATATTAGAGATACCCAGAGAAATTGTCATATATTATTGATAACTTGTAACTTTATGAATATATTTTAATTGACCAAATTTGAGTCATTGTGTCATTTTCAGTAGGATCATATTTATAATTTTTGTTGTTATTGTTAATCCTCACCTGAAGATATTTTTTCCATTTATTTTTAGAGAGAGTGGAAGAAAGAGGGAAAGACAGAAAGAAACATTACTGTGAGAGAAACACATTGATTGGTTGCCTCCTGCACGAGCCCTCACCAGAGCCCGGGCCGGAGAGAAGCCTGCAACGAAGGTATATACCCTTGACCAGGATCAAACCCAGGACCCTTTGGTCCGCAGACTGACGCTCAATCCACTAAGCCAAAACCAGCTAGGGCCATATTTATAATTTTAATTATTAGATTTTATAACAGTTGATGAGATGTCCTAGGCCAGGAGCATTCTGTGTCTTCTAGTTTGAGATGACTTAGGACAATCTGCCTCAAGGCACTCCACTGCCTTGCTATTGAATCCGTATCACTCACATGCTTTCAAAATGTCCATTATTGAAGAAAAGACGTTATCCATTGAATATTTCAAATAAAAAAGAGTTCATTGTCATAGAATTTAGAAATCCTCAAATTCAACCCCATACTTTCATAGGAAAGAGGTAAAAGAGAGGAAATATCATTTCCCCAAGGCCAACCACCATTTAGTATTATAATCTAGTTTTCATGATTCCAAAACCAGCATTTTTTATCACTATAAATAACTTAGCAGTGGCTCCTTGGCTCACTCACTCAGATTACATCATCAGACTGATTCAGAGCTAAACGAAATGTGCTATGGGGCAGACAAGGACGATGAAGGGTGAGATAGAGGGACTAGCCAGACATTGTCGAGAGACATTAGAAGAGCGTGGGACATGTCCTTAAGCAGGGGGGCCAAGAGGGAGGGCAACACCCAAAGTAAGGAGAGAACCAAAAGGTTAGGTGGTCAACCATCTCTGGTGCTAAATCAAATGAATCTTCTTCAATAGAAGAAAAGTGATTAAATATTAATCCCAGAAGTGACAGCAAACTCTCCTCTACTTTAATGAATAGAGGATATAAGCATATGGAGAAATGAGATGTAAATCTTTACTCATTTTTATTTCACCTTCTCAAGGTTAGTACACAAAATATAATCTGGAAGCATGAGTGACACACCACTGACCATAAAATTGATTTCAACTTCATTCTCCACACCTTTATCAAAACGCTAGCAAGAAGTGAAATAAGTCTATCTGAGAAAGACAAATATCACATGATCTCACTTATTTGTGGAATTTAATGAACAAAATGAATTGACCAACAAAATAAGACCTGAAGCATAGAGGCATGGGATTGGGGGGATGAGAAGAGATATACCCAAAGAACTTATATATTTATATGCATAGCCTGTGGACATGAGCAATAGGGTAGTGAAAAATAGGGGGGTAGGTGGGGGGGGGATATATTTGTAATACTATCAACAAAAAATATATTTGAAAAAAAAAAAGTTAGCAAGTTTTTTAACTTCACAAACCAATTTCCAATGACTAAAAAAGTAAAAGTATTTTCAATAAAACCATCAGATCACCCAAATTCACAAATGTTGACTAAGGATATTTAAGAACATTTCTTCTTTACTGCAATCTAATGATGAACATATAAAATGTAACTATAAATCATTGACCCTGCTTTGCTTTAAAATTAACCAGGAATAAATCGACTCTTCCTATCAGATGTATGTGGAAGCCTGAATTCCCTGAGATTATCTTTGTGTAAATTAATGTATATATTTGGTCCTGTGAGGTTTGCTAAAAGGGGGTTAATTGGAAGGTCACACTTTGAAACTGTTTAACACTCTCCTGGGCCTGTGCTTTGGTAATACTCGTGACCACACCACAGCACTGTGATCATTTTCAATAAGGCCAATAGCATTTCAGTACTTTCTTTATGCTTCCAATAGAAAATTAGGGAATTAAAGCATAGAGGTTAAATATGTTTTCTGTCCTTAAATGAGTAAGAAGTGGCAGGATTTAAACCCAGGAATGGTGAGTGATCCCAGATATGTCTAATACCACAGCGTTTGTTCTTCATCTCAAATTGTATGATCCATGGGAGAGAATACATAAGCACAGCATTTTGGCTGAGGGTCAAGTGTGTTGGGGAAGCATGTGTTCTGTGACTATAAGGGTGACTCTCAGGAATCTGACTGTTCAAGGATTTAGTTGGGTTTAAGAGCTCTCATTACAATTTTAGTAACTGTACATCTCCTAATCCCAGAGAGAAAGTAGGCCACGAGAAAGAAAAATTAGGCAGAGCTAATAAGAAGTCATGTGCCACAGCCTGAATCAGCATGGAGGTGGGGGACACTTGCAATTCAAGTAATTATTGAGGTGCCTTGGGCTTCCTCGGCATATTAGATCCTAGGAGTGATGGGGAAGCAGTTGATATAGAAGCATATTTCTCTAACAAACTCTACAAGAACAGGCCTTCCCCAGTGCAGTAAACACTGTTCACTCCTCAAGCGGGGAAGCTTACCTGCCCCATCTCTGGCCCCGGGGACCTATCAGGCACATTTCTGACCCACACCCACATAGCAATGAGGCACCACGTTACTTAGGCTTGAGTCTCTTTCAGTCCTGCACAAAATTCATCTCCTATTCTTCTCCTCTTAAAGAAAGTATTGGTTACTAAATATATTAATGTTATTATTTTTTTTTATTTTATCCATCACCATTTATCCCCTTTATACCTTCTTGCACCTCCACCCACCCACCTTGCCCCCGCAATCACCATACTATTGTCCATGTCCATGAGTTTTCTCTGTTTTCTTTTTTGCTCCATCCCTCCACTACCACCCAGTCTCCCCTCCCCCAAGGGCTGTCAGCCTGCTAAGTCTGTCTCTATTTTGCTTGTTAGCTCAGTTTGTTCATTAGATTGCACATATGAGTGAAATCATATTGTACTTGTCTTTCTCTGACTGTCTTATTTCACTTAGCATAATGTTCTCCAGACCCAATCAGGGTAAAATTTTCTTTCTTTTTTCTTTTCTTTTCTTTCTTTCTTTTTATTTTCTTTTTTTTTTTTTACAGCCCAGTAGTATTCCATTGTGTAAATGTACCAAAGCTGTTTTATCCACTCATCTACGGATAGACACTTAGGCTGCTTCCAAATCCTGGCTATTGTAAATAACACTACAATGAACATAGGGGTGCATATATTCTTTCGAATAAGTGTTTCTTAAATGCAAATTAAAATCACAATGAGATAAGACCTCACACTATCATCAACAAACAACAAGTGTTGGCAAGGATGTGAAGTAAAGAAAACCCTCATGCACTGTTGGTGGGAATGCAGATTGGTGCAGCCACTGTGGAAAACAGTATGGAATTGATTCAAAAAAATTAAAAATGGAACTGCTTTATGACCAGAGATCCTACTTCTGGGAATTTATCCGAAGAAACCCAAAACACTAATGTTATTATTTTTTTAATGTAATAATTATAAAAGATTTCATGCAATATGTTTGACAGCAGGAAACATTCACCTCATCTGTTCTCTTAAGCACTGACATGCATCGTGCATATCTGGGGAATTTATCTTTGGGATTTTAATGTAAGCGTAGTAGCTGTATGCAAACAAGTGCAATGATTTAGGGTAGAAAGAATCACCAAATATTTCTTCATAGAATGTTATAATTATTCACAATAGAAGTATATCCAAGAATGAGAGCTCTTTGTGTTAATTAACTATATATGCTAATTTTGCTGCAAATAGATACTTGATTATAACAGCAGATTGTATATGCCTGGGAAAGCATTGTTCTACAAGCATTTAGAGTAGAAGGGTTTAGCTGTGGTTAAAAAATAATAGATGATGGGAAAATACAGGAAATATTTTGATCTTTCAGAATAGATGAGAGAAAACAGGAATAGCTCAGAGATATTACGGGTTCAGTTCCAGACCACCACATAAAGCGAGTATCACAATAAGCGAGTTGTAATCTTTTTGCTGGTGAAGGTCTTGCCTTCAATTTGTAAAAAACCCAACATCTGTGAAGTGCAATAAAGCACAGTATCCCTGTATTTGTCAGTTATGAAAGCAATCTGTTTTATACTTTAACACATGTACATATATTTGTTTATATTCCCACATATAAATATTTCATTTTTAATCTTATTTACTGCTTTATTATTTTACTTGTATACACAAGTATATCACTTTGCAATAACCCATTTCCAAGGTTTCCAAATACATTGGGATTATTTTGCAACCCCAGGAGCAGTTCTACATATACTGGCTTCTTTAAATTCTCTTCTAAGAGCATACATTTGATAGACTATCAAATGGTGCACTGGAACCTGTTTGAATTCTACATCGACAATAGTAAAAATTTAAGTTGTCCATTATATTCCAAACAATACTGAAACTACAACAATGGAAATATGTCAAGGTAGAGCAGGGGTCTTCAAACTTTTTAAACAGGGGGCCAGTTCACTGTCCCTCAGACCATTGGAGGGCCGGACTATAGTTTAAAAAAAAACTATGAACAAATTCCTATGCACACTGCACATATCTTATTTTGAAGTGAAAAAACAAAACGGGAACAAATACAATATTTGCATGTGGCCCGTAGTTTGAGGACCCCTGAGGTAGAGGGAGATTAAGTTCTATTTTATAGCCAGGATTAGCAGTGATTGTTTTTTGATGTGTTGTTTAGAGTTAAGTTTGGATTACACTTCTCTGAGCTATGGAGTCTGCCAGGTTTAAATTGAGATGCATCTTCCCAGTGCAAAGAGAGTAGGAAAAGAAGTTATTTACTCACTGGCACTTGTACTAGTTTCTCAGACCTGCGGGAACACCATATACTAACTGGGCAGCTTAAAAGAACAGATTTTTTTCTCAGACAGTTTTGGAGGCTTATAGTCCAAAATCAAGGTGTCAGCAGGTTCATCTCTCTCAGCAGGACTCAGAGAAGAATCCTTCCTTGCCTCTTCCTTGCTTCCAGTAGTTGCATGCAACACATGACTTTTCTGGTTTGTTGCTACATCATTCCAATTTCTGCTTCTGTCTTCACTCTGCCTTCCATCTGTCTTTTCTATCCTTGTGTGTCTCCAATTCTCCTTCTCCTGATAAGGCCTTATTTGGAGCCCCCTCTTATCCGATATAACCGTAACTTATATCTGCAAAGACCCTATGTGCAAATAAGATCACATGTATAGAGACCAAGTCAAGATGAGAAAGTTTCCTTTAAAGGACACAATTCAACCCACACTGGCACTCAAGTAAAAAATTTAAATTAACATACCTTAAAAAAAAAAAGATTCCTTTTTCTTCTTTCCTGCTGGCAGAAATGAGAACATGAAAACTTTTCCTGACTTCAGTCCCCCCTTAGAGGGCCTAATCATTTTCATAGTTCCTACTGCACAGAGGGAAGGCAGTGGGCTATTGAACTTGGTTTCTCACTTCTTGTCTGCCAATCTTTGGCTCGAAGTTTTCCAGATTCCACAGGAGAGAGGTCACCCTACCTGTGCTTGTAGGACACTAGGGCCTTTAGTTGCTGATTCAGTTGATTTAATACATGACCTGCTAACTTGACTGAATACCCTTCCATAGCCTGATCTAAACACTACAAGGAATGTTGCCATACTAGGAATAATATATAGCCTTTAATAAATCACTCAAAATCTGACGTTCTTTTGTGAACGCTTCATGTAATTATGACGGGGGGGAAAGAAAAACTAAATGTAAAAGAAAAATGTAATCAAGTAGGTTGACAACCAGCAAAAGATAATTAAAATGAGCCTGTTTTGTTTCTCTGTTTCATTAACATGCAAATGAGATTCATGAAGTTTGATACTGTGTTTCACCAAGAGCCATAGAAACAAATTAAGAATGAAAATGAGTCCCACTGATGGAGGTTTCTGATGAGTATGTGAATTAATGAAAAATATAATTTTACCCAATTAATAACTTACATATACTTTTTGTGATTTATTGAACCTCAACAAATGAAATAAAGATAGTTAAATTAAATTCTGTATCTCTTTCCAAGAGCCAGATCCTATGAAAGCTTTTATTACTCAAGTGGAATGGTGGCCAATGTTAAACTCTGCTTTACTTTAAAGGAGCACAAGATGGACCTCATCCCAGAGCAGTGCTGTGACGGCAGCATCCCCACTGGGAGGACCTTGGGTACAGGGTCAGGATGGGCCTGCAGAGGGTTAAGGAAAGCTCACTTGCCTGTGATCAATAAGGGATTCAGAACTGAAAATAGGGAGAGATAGTTCAATGTGACCAATAACTCTCACTACAAGGCAAATCAAAGTAAAAGGTTAACACAGAAATATTCAAGGCCCTCCCAATTCCCCATGTTACAAGGATCGCAGTGATTACTCTTGTTGACACTCTCACACTCAGAAACACACGTAGTAATGTCAATATAAAAGAAACACATTAGTAATTGTCTCAAATAATATGAGATAAAATTTTAAAATGAAATAAACTTAAATCTAAAATCATGCTCAATTGTTAGGTATTTATTATGTGTACCAGATGACAAAACACAGACAGACACACACACACATGCTCACATGATCTACTTGCTATGCCTAATGTTCAATGTACTCAAACATTAAACAGACCAAGGATAACATCAAGCAGTAAAATTAGAAGAGGTGGCTGACATATGGCATGCTAGAAGGGGATAATAAATGAGCAAATCACGGTTTTAATAATATATGATGTCAGTGTGCACTGCTTTATGGTTGTTCAAAATGTTTTCTGTGTTAGTATCACCATAGAATACATGCACAGATGGTTTTTGCCTTAGCAGATTATGAAAAGGGACCACGATCATATTCTGTCCCCAAGTGCAGACTTTTGAAATTCTCTCTTATTTCTATAGCAAGTTGCCAATGATTATATGCACTTTCCTTTAAATGAATTCGAGCAATTAAACACAACCTAACAGTCAACAGGAGAGCAAATCACGTCATCCATATTGAGAAGGAAACACACTGAGAGTTTATTATTTTTAAATAACTAGTAACTTTTAAAAGTACTTCTTTTTGCAAACTTCCTTGCTTATCTTGAAACATAGGGCCAATGAAATTTTGATGGCTACTGTATACATAAGGATTGTAGCTTAAAAGAACTACAATAGGGTTACCTCCCATTGAACCCATCATAAGTTGAAAAGATCATATGTCAAAAATGCATTTAATATACTTAACCTACTGAACACATGGCTTAGCCTAGCCTACCTTAAACATACTCAGAACACAACATCAAAAAAATGGCTGGAGCCGGGACTGGTTTGGCTCAGTGGATAGAGCGTCGGCCTGCGGACTGAAGAGTCCCGGGTTCGATTCCGGTCAAGGACATGTACCTGGGTTGCGGGCACATCCCCAGTAGGAGATGTGCAGGAGGCAGCTGATCGATGTTTCTCTCTCATCGATGTTTCTAACTCTCTATCTCTCTCTCTTCCTCTCTGTAAAAAATCAATAAAATATATTTTTTAAAAATGGCTGGAACATAGTACACTATAGAGTATCATTTGTTTAAGCTTGTGATCACGTGTCTGACTGGGAGCTATGGCTCACAGCCACCACCCATCATCACTTGAGAGTGTGGTACCACATTATCCCTAGCTCAGGAAATGATCAGTGTGTATTGCTTTCGCATAAAGTCAAAAAATCCTAAGTCAAGCCGTTGCAAGTCAGGGACCATCTGTACTGTTGTAGAAAAGTTTATTTTACAGGGTATATAAAAAAGCTTGCCAGATTGAAGGAATTCAGCTCTTCAGGTGCTGAAATGATCATACAGGATTAAAATGGGATGCATCCCTCTGCCATACCAGAACCAATCCTACACGTCATGTACATCACATGAGCTTCTACCATTTGCTTATTTAGAAATTTACTTCATTTACAACATATCACTTATAATGATTTTATTAAAAGAGAACGGAAAATTAATGAGATTCATCATGATCCTCAGAGAGGAAGAAAAAGCAACAGACTTACCATCTCTTCGGTTTAGCCTTGCAAATCCAGGACCATGGCTGCTAGAGAGTTCGGATGAACTGCTGAACGAGGCCTGAGACAGGGCAGGCACCAGAGGCTCATCACAGTCATCTGCCAGGAGGAAAAAATCCATCCGGATTAGTACAGTGCTGACAGCTTTCCTGGCTTCAATAGGTAAGAAAAACAAACAAACCAAACAAAATAAGAAAAACTAGAATCTATAACAATATGCCCTTTGCTTATACACAGTCTTCTCATGCAGGTCTACTAAGTTCAATAAGAAAAGAAAAAAACTTAAAGATAAGAGAATATGAAAAAAGAGAAGGCAAACTTCATAGAAGTGACAAAATAATATGATACCTTCAAGTAGAAAAGTTTTACTTAAACAAGAAATAAAAATACCCAATCAGTATACCTAAATTTATAAATATACTTATTAAGGAAAGATTTCTAAATTTAACTATATAAAAATTAAGAACTTATGATGGCCAAAAGTTACGTAAAATGAAAAGACATATACCAACACATAGAAAATACTTGCAAAACATTATACAATTTGTATTCCAAATTAAGGAAAACAAAATAAAATAAAGAAAAATAAAAACTACCTTTAAATCCGTTAGAAAACACATCAGGACAAAAAATGGCACAAGCCAAAACCAGAGAGATCACCAAACCGAACCAATATAAACCGATTTTCAAGCTCATCAGAAAAAAAGAAGTGTAAATCAAGACTGCAGTTAGATACTATTTCACAGATGTTAGATTAGCAACATTCCAGAAGTCTGACAACACCAGATCATCCAGACCAGGGGTCCTCAAACTTTTTAAACAGGGGGCCAGTTCACTGTCCCTCAGACCGTTGGAGGGCCAGACTATAGTTTAAAAAAAACTATGAACAAATTCCTATGCACACTGCACATATCTTATTTTGAAGTAAAAAAACAAAACGGGAACAAATACAATATTTGTATTTGCATGTGGCCCGCGGGCCGTAGTTTGAGGACCCCTGAACAGTGTGGGCCCAGAGAAGCTCCGAAGGAGTCCTAGTGGGACTTCAAATTTGAGCAACTACTTTTACAAAACAATTTGTCCACTTCAACCTTCCATACCCCATGTTCCACCAAATCCACTGACAGGTCCTCCTGGAGAGAGTGTCCCTACGATGAATCACTGCTCTCCAGGCACTTTGAGATCTTACTCACAGACACAATACAAAAACAAGTATTTCCTGTATTCAATGAAAAGAAAAAGGTTGGGAAGCAGTGACCTATAGAAACTCTCGCATTTGTACACCAGAAGACATGTGCAATTTCTAGCAACATTGCTCATCATAGCAAAAAATCGTTAGCAATCCAAACATCCAAATACCAAAGAACAGATCAATAAAGCTTAGTACTTTTCATAATGGAATAACATCCAACAGTAAAAAGGAACTATACCAATACACACACACACACACCAAAAATAAAAAAGAAGTAGGATCTTAGAAACAAAATTTTCAGTGAAAACTAAAAAGTTATAGAAGACCATACAGCATGTTTCATAGTCTTGAGAATCTTATAAACAAGCAAAGCTAAGTAATATTTGTTTGGGGACATATATGATTTTAAAAAATCTATTAATGAGACTTGACTCGGGATGGTAAACACAGTACAATATACATATGATATATTACAGAATTGTATACCTGAAACCTACATAATTTTATTAACCAATGTAACTCTAGTAAATTCAAGAAAATATTTTAAAAACTTAAAAATAAAAAGTTTACATAAATGAGAAGCATAAAATTTAGCATAGTGGTTAATTCTAAAATAAGGCAATATATGCATATATAAATATGCTAAAAGAATACATAGGAAGGTATATGCATGTCTATTATCTATCCTTTCATGTGTATCACTTATAAAATTTAAAAATAAGACACAAAGGGACAGGAAAAATATAAGAATAGGATCATGTGGACCATGATATCCATACATGCTTATTTTATTCAGCTGTCTTCATTCCATGCAAAGTATCTGTCTTTTATTTTACACAATTATTAAGTTGTTGCCATTTTTGCTCTAATCAGAAAGTATTTGGGATGTAATACATACTGGTAATTTAAAATCATGCAGGGTTACTGTCCCAACTTTTAATTAGTAATAAGCAATTTAATTTAAATTAAATTAAAAATTATCTAGCAGTGGTTCTCAACCTTCCTAATGCCGCGACCCTTTAATACAGTTCCTCATGTTGTGGTGACCCTCAACCATAAAATTATTTTCGTTGCTACTTCATAACTGTAATTTTGATACTGTTATGAATCGTAATGTAAATATCTGATATGTTCTATGTGTTTTCCGATGGTCACGACCCACAGGTTGAGAACCACTGATAGAGCATTCTGAAATTTTATGAAACTTATTCTGCTTGGACATAATTTTTTTAATGATCACTAGCAGTTTTATTGCTTAAATATTCAAACTATAACATTTTTCTGCAGTTCTGCTATTTGAAATAGTGTTTTTCTTTAAAGCTAAATATTTAAAGTATAAGTGATAAGTAAAAACTTACCAACTTAACATTTGGATGCCTTTCAGAAGAATTTGCCTAAGATAGCATTTTATTTTTTAAGATCGTCTCATTTTCATTTGAAGTTTACTTTTTCTTCTTTCACACCTTAAATTCTTTAGCTAACTCTTAAGACAGGTTTGATAACTGGCCCACAGGTCCTGCATGTCTATTGATTGGCTGAAATAGCTGACACTGTCAATCTAGTTGTAATTCAAGTATTAAGGAGTGCAGACATTAAAAGACATACAATCCAGGGAGTACTGAAGGAAATTCTGGTTATGCCCAATCACAAGCAAAATGCTTAAGTACACTGTGGAAACTAAGACCTGGGTGTTTGCATGTACAAGTGAGTGCATTATCTATATCGGGGAGAGGGTGCACATGTGTGTGTTTACCAGGAGTACAGTCATTTTTGAATTATTATTAGTATTTGGGTCAGAATGAGACAAAGGTATTTAACTGAAATTCACAATCAATTATGCAGATTCAAATAAATGTTTTGGATGTAAAATGTCTCTACTGCAATCCATCCCTCTAGAAGGCATATATTTATTGCTCATTTGTTTTGCCACTACAAACTGAGGATGAATCCTGTTCTATTTTTAGCTAAAAAAGAATGGTATTAAAATAAGAGAGTGTTTATTCCATTTGTGGGGAGAGGGACATGTGATATGGGAAATAGGTGGGGTGCTGATAGGGGGGCTCCTGATGTTTGGTAACATTTTAGTTGTTGGTCTGAGTGACGTTACATGGCATTATATTTTTTTTACCATGAGCTTATACACTTCCCCACAATCTGTTGTACATTATTTAGCAACAAAATATTCTAAAATTATTCTTACATAAAACTTAAATAATTGGCACACTAGCACACGCTCTGTGAGTGCTCTTGTGCTAAGAACAACCATTTGACATACGGTATCTTTACCCCTCCTCTTTAAGGTTCTAATATTATTTTTATGTTACAGATGAGGTAACTGAGACACAGGAGTTTGGTCAATTTGCCCCTCTCATTGGCATGGGGCCATAATATTTACAAACTGCATTGGGGTCTAGAATACAGTATGCAAGGACACAATGAACACAATGATGATTTCTTTAGGTTTGGAGTGTAGGAATTTCATCAGATACCTTAATAACGTGAATAAAATATCTCTCAAAAAGTTGTGTACTCCAATTCCAGGTGTGCCAAGCTATTTGTTTAACCTTCAATAGTCTTGACACTGGGAAGTGGGGGGTCTCAGACAGCAATAATGAGTCTGGTGTGAGTAAAAGGAATATTTCCCTCTAGACATTAATGAAATGAAATTCTGAAGTGTCAGTCTCCAGTGAATTTAATTCCAGAAAACCAGTTTTCTCCGGCTGCACCAATAAATACATTAAAACGCAGGCCCTGGTCATTGAACGCTGAGAACCACAACTGGGGGTGATTTTGCCCCAGGGAACACTGAGCAATTTCTGGAGACACTCTGGTCATCACAACTTGGGAGGCACGACTGGAATGTGGGGGTGAAGGCCGGGATACTACTGGACATCTTACAGTGCAGCAGCTGAGAAACCCTACTCTACACTCACTTTACATTGGGTGTCAAAACAACCCAGGAAACTAGTCGTCTGAACTCACCTTTCAGTGAGAACTCTCAGCTTCCTCTCAAATTTCAGTAATTATTAGCTCTAATTTACAGCTTTTCAGAGTGCATCTAATCATTATTCAGCGTGCATAAATATATAGGCATTTAAGTCAGGAGCTTTTCTAATCTGAAATAACATACTATTTCAGTTCAAAACATAATTGTTTTGCCTTTTTTAATAAAGTACTATATCAGATCTTTGTTCTTTGCCAGGGACATATATAGGTACATGTATTACATATATATTAGTATACATATATTATATTATATATTAAATGTGTGTATGTATAATATTTGTATCTGTGTTAAAATCATATAATCCATATATGCATACATATACACATGTATTATAACATACATATACACACATGTATATTTTATTATAATGCAAACATCCTATCTAATAAAAGAGAAACATGGTAATTAGCCGTACGGCCGCTACCCTTCCCATTGGCTAATCAGTGAGATATGCAAATTAACTGCCCACCAAGATGGCCGCTGGCAGCCAGGCAGCTGATGTGAACAGAGAGACTTGCTTGCTTCAGTGACGGAGGAAGCCAAGCTTCCCCTCAGCCTTGCCAGCCTCTGAGCTGCACCCTAAGCAACACTGTAACAAATACAGGAGCTAAACAAAACCCCGGGCTTCAGCCAGCAGGACCGCAACATTGTTTCAATTACAGAAGGTAAACAAAGGCCAGAAACCTGCTCTCAGCAGTGGAGGTCTCATAGCTAGAGCCGAGCCTCAGAGCTAAAGCTGGCCCAGAATTTTAAAAAAAAGGAAAATAGGACAGGTTGGGAGCTTCAGTCACCTGCCAGCCTGAAAACGGCCCTCAGCCCCTCACCCAGGCTGGCCAGGCACCCCAGTGGGGACCCCCACCCAAAAGGGGGTGTGACCAGATGCAAACAGCCATCATCCCCTCACCCAGGCTGGCCAGGCACCTAAGCCGGACCCCCACCCTGAAGGGGGTGTGACCAGATGCAAATAGCCATCATCCCCTCACCCAGGCTGGCCAGGCACCCAAGCGGGACCCCCACCCTGATCCAGGACACCCTTCAGGGCAAACCAGCCAGCCCCCACATGTGCACCAGGCCTCTATCCTATATGGTAAAAGGGTAATATGCCTCCCAGCACCGGGATCAGCAGAGCAGCAAGGCCTCCCAGCACCGGGATCAGCGTGACAGGGGGCAGCGCCCAAACCCCCTGATCGCCCTGCGGCTCTGAGTGTGACAGGGGGCGGGGCCACAACCTCCCTATCCGCCCTGCTCTGTTCGTGACAGGGGAAGGCGCTCCAACCCCCTGATCGGCCCTGCTCTGTGCCTGATATGGGGGAGCTCCCCAACCTCTGATCGCCCTGCGGCTCTGTGTGTGACAGGGTGCGGCGCCCCAACCCCCTGATCGGCCCAGCTCTGTGCATGACAGGAGGCGGGGCCACAACCTCCCTATCCGCTCTGCTCTGTGGGTGACAGGGGGGAGCTCCCCAACCCCCTGATCACCCTGCAGCTCTGTGTGTGACAGGGTGTGACGCCCCAACACCCTGATCACCCTGTGGCTCTGTGTGTAACAGGGTGTGGCTCCCCAACCCCCCCCCATCGGCCCTGCCCTGAGTGTGACAGTGGCAGCGCCCCAACCCCCTGATCCGCCCTGCTCTGTGTGTGACAGGGGGCGGTGCCCCAACTCCCCTATAGGCCCTACTCTGTGAGTGACAGGGGGGAGCTCCCCAACCCCCTGATGGGCCCTGTTCTGTGCGTGACAAGGGGGGAGCTCCCCAACCCCCTGATGGGCCCTGCTCTGTGCATGACAGGGTACGGAGCCCCAACCCCCCTGATGAGCCCTGCTCTGTGCATGATAGGGGGCAGCGCCCCAACCCCGATTGGCCCTGCTTTGTGCGTGACAGGGGGTGGCACCACAACCTCCCTATCGACCCTGCTCTGTGCATGACAGGGCGCGGCGCCCCACTCTCCAATCAGCCCTGCTCTGAGCCCGACCAGGGGCCGCACCTAGAGATTGGGCCTGCCCTCTGCCACCCGGGAGCAGGCCTAAGCCAGCAGGTCATTATCTCCCGAGGGGTCCCAGACTGCGAGAGGGCACAGGCCAGGCTGAGGGACCCCCCCCTCCCCCCCGAGTGCACAAATGTTTGTGCACCGGGCCTCTAGTTATTACATAATAGCATATACACAGATACATATTATAATATATAGTATAAAAGTAATACCACATATTTTACTATAGTATATATGTGTTATATGTACAGTACATATGTACAGTATTCAATATATGTGATTTACATATATAAATATATAATGTACCCACCCCTACAAGTCTCCAAAGTACTGCTCACGATATAAGCTGCCAAGTAGGGGGACCCTGGGCCAAACGTGGAGTGGGGAGGCTGGTCCTGGACCCTCTCCCTCTGCAGCCTCCTCCCCTCACCTGAACAGATGTGCAGCTCAGGCTGTGGATCCAACCTCTCCCCCAGTTCTCTCTTAGTATTGCAGCCCAACTCACCTCTCTCCTCTTCCTGCATATCACCTGCAAGTATATACCACTTGCTTAGGTGCCGTTCAGCTTTTGCTCTGTGTTGGCAGGCACAAAGGCCCCTTGCTCCCAGCTCCCCTCTGCTATCTTTTGATACCAGAAGATAAGTTTCTAAATTGCTGGAGTAAAATGGAAATTCTTTGCTACCCTCTCCAACTTTTAGGATGGGCCTCTGGGAGACTTCATAGGACTTCATAGCTACCAGTGTTGCTTATCGCTTATCGTACCCCTACCACCTCCACATGGGAAGGACAGGGCTGCCTACCTCCCAGAAAGAGAGCTCTGGCCCGAATCTGGTTTCCAGGAGAAGAGAATGGAGGGGCCTGGACTGCTTTCCTGCAGGTTTCTAGCTGCCGCACTACATGCTGGGACTTAGCTCCCACTCTCCCCCACCCCTCACCCAGCTGCACAGCCCCAACGCAGAACCGAACCAGGTGGAGCTTGATAAACCTTAATAAAGAAGGAACCTTGACCAGGGGTGGGGGGCAGATTCTAGATAAGAGGAGCTCAGGAGAGCCTGCAGACTCCATCACTAGTGGAATTTGAAAATACAGTCATCAAGGAGAAAGGCTAGTACAATTCAAAATGGTAGCAGGGAATGTTTGGTTAATCAGTGTTTGTTTGTTTTCTATTAGAGGAAGAAATGAACATCTCTCTTACTACTCTATGCTTTTCCAAAATCCTATTACTTTTTGTTCACTTCTTTTCATAGTTATATTAGGATTTCCACATTAACCTTGATATACAGTTGAAAATGTGAAACTATAGTTTTTGGCCTTTTTCATTTAAAAAAATCTATACACTGATTACATATGGAGAATTTCATTGAATTCTGTTAAAATATTCATATACTTAGAGGGGAAATGACCTAACTTGTGCTGAGACGTTCTCTCTCTCTCTCTCTCTCTCTCACTCTCTCTCTCTCTCTCTCTCTCTCTCTCTCTCACACACACACACACACACACACACACACACACTACAGCTTTCAGGTCAATAACTCAGAAAACTCGCCATTTACTCTTCATGTAAGAGAAAAGCCATTGTCATTAAAAAGACAATGATAAATTAGATCTCTGGCAAACTGTGTATGTGAAAATTTTCAATAGCCTTTTATAAATAGAGATGCAAGCTTATATTGAAAGTATTTTAATATAGCTCTATCAAAAGTAATTTAATTTTTTTACAAAGGGATTTAATGCATAATTCTCAAGTAAGTAAAAGCTGTTCAGTTTTTAATAAAAGTAATTCAATTTTCTTAATCTCTGTGTAATATCACCTGTACTAAGATAATGGGTATATATTATTGGCTGTTTATGTCCTCAGTGCTTTACATGAATTAACACATTTGATCCTGACAAATATGCCATACTATTTGATACTATTAACTCCACTGGAAAATTAAAGAGAAAGGGACACAATGGTTAAATAATTTAACCAAGGGCACAGAGCTCATATTCTGAGCCAGTACACTGTTGAAATAAGAACAGTATTAGGCATCTAAAATATACTTGGTGAAGGCCTGGGAGGGAGCGTGGGGGGGGGATTGAATGGGGAGGGGGGCCATCTGTAGTACTTTAAACAAGAAATATAAATTTAAATAAATAAAAAAATTAATAAATATGCTTGACAATAAAAAAGGCTGATTTTCAGTAGCGTTCTGCTTAGTTGCCAATGAGTAACAACAACCTCTGTTTTTTGGAAGACTTGCGTGCCTGCTAATGAATCATGTTTCCCACAGAAATATTCATTGGAGAAGGACAGGATAAGCTAGGATACATCACAAACATGCTTGAAATCTTTAAAAATTCTATATACTAGAGGCAGCAATGGGACCATTGATAGGGAGCTTTGGAAATGTTAGAATCTCAGTCTATTCAGAAAACAAATAAAGTTTATTTAGACCTAGTCCAATATTCCATTGATGGATTCAAGATTAATGAATGACCTTCCCTTCAAGAAATCTATTTCCTTGAACAAAATGTTTTATTCCAATCTATATTATTGAAATTGTCATCCAGTTGAAACTGTAAATCATCAACTAAGAAAGAATGGAATTATGCTAACAAATATAAAAAATATTGTGCAAAGGTCAAATTTCATCCAAGAATTAGGCAACAATATTGTTCTCTAACCCTAAACCAAGTCTGAGTTATTTCTACAAATTATGCAGGTCTAGTTTCAGGATCCGTGGAGTCCCATCTCCATGCCCAGGCATGACACATGTCCCTGGTGCACCTCTGACTCCTGCCCAATGAGAGATTGAATATGCAAATGGACAACAGCCAGACTTCATACAAAAACAGAACTCAGGATCATAACGGGCAACTACCAGTTCGGGAAGCCAACCTATGATTTAGTAGCCAGCCCAGAGAGTCAGACAATAACCCCTGTAGCAATTAGCTCAAAACAGCTAGGACTTGGTTAATAATTTGTACCCCTGCTTTCATCCCTCTATCTTTGGCCCCCAATCAGAGCATACAGAAGCCTTCCCCTTTTTCCCATTATAAAGTTTTCCCTGGCCCTTGCCCACTAGTGAGTCTCTGTCAAACACAGTTGATGGTGGCTGAATCCCTTGCTATAGTGACCTCTAAACAAATAGCTTTTGCTTGTTCTAATTTGGATGGGTCTTCATTTATTTCTATGCTAATAAGCTCTTCCCAACTCTGTAGGCTCACTCTCACAATTGTAACCCCCAAGACATTGACTCAGCATGTCAAAGAAAGTCCATCCTAAGTATCTACAGAAGACCCAAGTGTGTTTGAAACGCAGCAGCATCCTCCTGATTTAAAAAAAAAAAAAAATCTATGGATTAGCTCTAGGTTGTCACTTCTGTGGAAGGTGCACTTTGAGTAGTTCATCCTAGTTACTCAGGATGGAAATAGCTAGAATGAATTACTGATTCTATCTAGGATGAATTACTGATTCTAAGGAGAATGACATGGGGGAGATTTTAAACTTGCCCTTTCCAGGTCATTCAGCCTTACTTTGTCTATGGTGTAGTTTTGCCAGGACTATGCTGGTTTGGAAATCACTAAAATAGATCTGCAAATTAATTTCTAGCCAGTGCTCCTTTCCTAAATGCCTTTATACTTTTCATACTGTTTCATGAGGCTTTTTAAAGATTAAAGAAACGGTTACCGTGTCACACCCCACCTCTTTCTCCCAATGTATCTATGTCAACTGACAGTGTGTGGAGGCAGCTGATGAACAGTGACATTCTGGTAAGAAAAAAAGAATATATGTTAAGGACCAGTGATGATACCACTGGGCTTGAATAAAGTATAATTTTTCATGAAAGCAGGTGACAAAATATGGGCCTTTCCTGATTTTATCTCTGATTATTATATAAAATAACATTTAACTCAATTAAATACCATTGAGTACAAACTACTGCTAAATTCTTTACCTTCTTTAAGTATTAACTTGAGATTGACATAAAAATCAACATTCACTTGAGGATACTAGCTTAGATATATTATATAAGGATGAACTTCTAACTTTGTCAACCAGTAACTTAAATCTAAAAAATAACATATTGCTGCAACTTAAAACAAGTAAATATTTATCAGTATGTTTTTCTAGAGCTAAGCTAAAAGGCAAGAGTGATTTTCTAGTTGTCAAGTAATTCATTTTAGCTGCAGCATGTAAGTTTCTATGCATTTTCTCCTATATAAGACTATATATATAATTATATATATAATTGTTAATACTATGGTGTTAACGGGATAAGCTTTCACTTGGAGGCAAACACTGGCTTCTGTGTCCCAAGTTGGAAGAGCTTTCCCAATTAATCTTCACAATTAATGGATTAATGGGAAGGCAGTTAACTTTTAATGACAGCACAGCCAGCGGCTGATTGATTTTAGAGGTTTAATGGCAACTATTTAAAGTCCAGATATTAGGACAAGAAGACCTACAAATTCACCAAACAAAATCAAGCAAAGGTAAAGAGGTGGAAGAAATAATTAAAAAGTAAAGAGTATGGCAGCTCTGGGAATCTGCACATGTTGCAGACCGTTACTGGCAGGTAAAACGGCCACAGGGACATCACGATGAGGACCTTTAAGACCTGGACATATATCTTCAATCAGCTCCTTTTATGACCAACTCTACATGTCAGAATGGACTTCTGATTAAAAAGAACTTGAAGAGAAACTTTAATAATCATAATACTCAGTAATTCAAATAATAATATTGTAGAATGTCAGGTGTTTAATGCAGTGATATAAAGGGATTTTTTGTGGAATGGAAGTGGGGAGAGGTTTAGAACATTAATAGGTATACAAATTGGATAAGATAAAGTATGCTGTGAGTTAATAAAAATGAAGCCCAATTTAAAGAAAGCTCTCTTGTAAGGTTAAAAACTGATCATAAAAAAATGATAAATACAAATTAAAATGATGTCCACCAAACATGGGGCATATGCCACTGACAATTTAAACACATAATGACATACAGTTAAACAAAAAAAAGGATGAAAGACATAGAAAATAGGAGAACCAAGATGGCGGCATAGGTTAACGCCAGAGTTTGCTGCTTTGAACAACTACTTCAAAAGTGAAACTAAAACACGGAACGGACATCACGCAGAACCACAGGAACGCTGGCTGAGTGGAAGTCCTACAACTAGGAGGAAAGAGAAACGCATACCGACACTCAGAGGAGGCGCAGTGCTGAAGTCAAATTCTGAGGTGCGGAGTGCGCGGAGCGGGCTGGCGGCGGAGGGCGTGGTTGTTGTTTTCAATCGGGAGGGAGTCGCAGACTCTGAGCTCCAGATACAGGCGAGTCTTTAGGGACCCAGGCTCAAACGGGAGAAGCGGACTGTCTGGCTTCGGTCAGAGCGAGTGCAGCTTTCTCTCCGAGCCTTGCAGCGGGTGCTGGGACTCAGAGAGGCAGAGCCCCTGGGGACAGGACTGAGAGCCGCCATAACTGCTCTCTCTGGCCCACCCTGTTGATCCTGTGTGACCCACCCTGCCCAAGCCCTGCACAGAGGCATTTACCGGATAGCCTCAGGCAAAGGCTAGATTAGCACCTCCCTAGAGGACAGAAGTTCTCTCACTGCTGACACAGCTGATTCTCATAGCCACTTGGTCTGGAGGTCAAACCCTCCCTGGAATTAGCTACAACAATCAAGATTTATCTATAAGACTGCAAACAAAGACCACTAGGGGGTGCACCAAAGAAGCATAACAAAATGCGGAGACAAAGAAACAGGACAAAATTGTCAATGGAAGAAATAGAGTTCAGAACCACACTTTTAAGGTCTCTCAAGAACTGTTTAGAAGCTGCCGATAGACTTAATGAGATCTACACGAAAACTAATAAGACCCTCGATCTTATATTGGGGAACCAACTAGAAATTAAGCACACACGGTCTGAAATAACGAATATTAAACAGACGCCCGACAGCAGACCAGAGGAGCGCAAGAATCAAGTCAATGATTTGAATTGCGAGGAAGCAAAAAACATCCAACCGGAAAAGCAAAATGAAAAAAGAATCCAAAAATGCGAGGATAGTGTAAGGAGCCTCTGGGACAGCTTCAAGCGTACCAACATCAGAATTATAGGGGTGCCAGAAGATGAGAGAGAGCAAGATATTGAAAACCTATTTGAAGAAATAATGACAGAAAACTTCCCCCACCTGGTGAAAGAAATGGACTTACAGGTCCAAGAAGCGCGGAGAACCCCAAACAAAAGGAATCCAAAGAGGACCACACCAAGACACATCATAATTAAAATGCCAAGAGCAAAAGATAAAGAGAGAATCTTAAAAACAGCAAGAGAAAGTAACTCAGTTACCTACAAGGGAATACCCATACGACTGTCAGCTGATTTCTCAACAGAAACTTTGCAGGCCAGAAGGGAGTGGCAAGAAATATTCAAAGTGATGAATACCAAGAACCTACAACCAAGATTACTTTATCCAGCAAAGCTATCATTCAGAATTGAAGGTCAGAGAAAGAGCTTCACAGATAAGGAAAAGCTAAAGGAGTTCATCACCACCAAACCAGGATTATATGAAATGCTGAAAGGTATCCTTTAAGAAGAGGAAGAGGAAGAAAAAGGTAAAGATACAAATTATGAACAACAAATATGCATCTATCAACAAGTGAATCTAAGAATCAAGTGAATAAATAATCTGATGAACAGAATGAACTGTTGATTATAATAGAATCAGGGACATAGAAAGGGAATGGACTGACTATTCTTGGGGGGGAAAGGGGTGTGGGAGATGTGGGAAGAGACTGGACAAAAATCGTGCACCTATGGATGAGGACAGTGGGTGGGGAGTGAGGGCGGAGGGTGGGGCGGGAACTGGGAGGAGGGGAGTTATGGGGGAAAAAAAAAAGAGGAACAAATGTAATAATCTGAACAATAAAGATTTAATTAAAAAAAAAAAAAAAAGAAAGACATAGAAAATAGTATGTACAAATGAGTCCAATGAGCTCTGTCTTCATTAGCTCATACAAAGATTCTGGAATGTCTACAGTTTAAACTCATGGGTAAGCATTTATGGTATCCCTCCATTTACTGCAAATACTGTAGATTAAATTGACTTTAAGTCTCTGATAAAACAACTAAAGTCAAATGGAAATGGAGACATGTCTTTAAAATAAAATGGGTTTAAATGTATAGTATAAATAATGTTTCTTCTCTCTTTTTCTTCTTCTTTAACAGGTTCATGTGAAAAATCTTGAGTGATTACTGTAGACCACAGCTTGTTTTTCATAGCCCAGGCATAGAGGCAGAGGAAATACATGGCTGCTGTATTAGTTTGCTGTTGCTGATGTAACGAATTACTACAAACTTAGGGTCTTAAAGCAACACAAATTTATTATCTTTCAGTTCTGGATGTCAGAAATCCAAAATTACTTGTCACAATGTCAGCAAGGCGACGTTGCTTCTGGAAGCTCCAGGGAACAACCTGTTTCTTTCCCTTCTCCAGCTTCTAGGGGCTGACCTCATTCCACAGGACCCTCTGATATCTGCTTCTATCCATTATATCTCCCCTGACTCTCCTGGGGCCCTCTTTACCTTCTAAAGATTCTTGTGATTTCACTGGACCCACCTGGGTAATTCCAAGGATCGGGATGTGGACATCCATAGGAGGCCATTACTCTGCTTACCAGAGTTACCAACCTATAGAATCAATAAATGAATTTTTTTTCCAGATTCTGTGGCTCAAAATATTGCCCACTGTTATGAGTAAGTCATTGAGTTAGAAATGGAATTCACATTATGATTATAATTTCAGATATACAACACAATATCATTCCCAAAGTCACCTGGAAGATTATCCCAAAGATCATGTATCATGGAAATGTACACATGTAACCTATGTAATCTTAATTAACCAACTAGAGGCCTAGTTCGTGCTCTGGGGGGAGGAGGGGGTCCATCAGCCCGGCCTGCGACCTCTCACAGTCTGGGAGCCCTCAGGGGATGTCCGACTGATGGCCCTGACCCCCGCCTACCCCACCCCCAATCGCCCCTCCACTGCTGCTGGGCATAGCAGCCCCCTGATCGCCATCCCCTCCCTCTGCCCACTGGCACGCACCTTGGTTGGCCTGGCACCACCTGCTCACCAGCCCTGCCCCCACTCACCAGTCATTCTGCCATTCGGTCGATTTGCATATTACGCTTTTATTATATAGGGTGTCATCTCAATAAATTTAATAAAAAGAAAAATAAATTTTAAAAATGATTATCCCAATCCTCTTCTCAATGCATGAAGCTGAGACATGAGGATATGCTTAGAGAGAGGAAGGGAGAGAGAAAGAGAAAAACACTGATGTGAGAGAGAAACATCAGTCAGTTGCCTCCCATACATGCCCCAACTGGGAATCTAACCTGCAACCTAAGTATGTGCTGTGACAGAAATCGAACTGGCAACCTTCTGGTGTATGGGATGATGCTCCAATCAACTGAGCCACCCAGCCAGGGCTCTGCTCTCTATTTTGACCACTTGCTTCTTCTCCAAGTCTCAGACATGGCTCCCCATTCTCTATGATACACCTCCAAAGAGTCAGCACAATCCCATCCCTCTGGAAGGTCCCAACTTGAGCAGAACAGGCTTCTATTATTACAGCACCTTGCAGGTGGTCTGAGTTTCTACTTGTTGGGATGAATGTGTCTGGAGGGTCAGCATCATTTGCTAATTGTCACTTCACACAGAAGATAGAACATAGCATAGCACAGTGATTACAAGTTTAGCTTCAAAGCCATCCTCCATGGGCTCAAGTTCTAACTCTGTGAATCACTAACTGCTCTTCAGAACTTCATTAAACTGCCTTCCCCCATCTCTAAGTGATAATAATGTTCATACTAAGGTAAGCAGGGCTTTCTGAAAATTAAATGAATTAGCATATAAAGAATACTGGTACCGAGAGTATAGTAAATATTATGCAAGTGTCTGTAATTGCAACCTTAAGTGGTTATTATTCGAAATACAAAAAAAAAAAATCGACTTGGAACTGAATAAAATTTAACTTGATATCTCTTATAAAATCTTATTATAAGAATTATCCCTTGAGAATGAGAAAAAAAAAGAGAAGGCAGCATTTAGCATGCCTAACCACATTGTTATCCATCCCTCTAAAAGAAAATTGGCACAGAATTATTAACCTTAAAAAAAAGGAAGTAAAATGTCCTTGTGATGCATTCTTTTCCTATTAAGAAATACTTTTTAATGCACCAACAGGCCATATTTTTTCTTTTATCTCTTGGGCTTTAGAGTAGTTTCATTTACTCCAGAAAAACAGAATTGAAGACTACACATAATGCAGAAATTGAGCAGCCATGATTCATAAGGAAAGTGAAAAGAGAACATGGGGGCATCTCTTCATTTGGGCACCTTGATGCTGTAGTAATAAGAATGGTCAGAGCATTCATGCTATGCTCAGCTAAGTCACGTGTGCACGCAGTACAGCAACAATGACCTCCTAACTGTGTGCCATTTCCATTAACTGGTAGTTTCAGCCTGAAATTGCCATATTTTAGACTTTGATTCCTGGAGGGAAAATTGGGTAAGCCTCAATTCAATGCCTATTCTAGTCATATTAGATGATATTTCGACATTTGTGAACAAATACTCCATTTTATTACTAAATTATTTTGAGAGTTCTTATTTATATCTCAAAATATCACACTCAAAGATGAAGGCTGAAATGTTTCATAGTGATAGGGAATTTTTCTGCAGATAAATGCATTTTAGTAGGTGAATCCATAAAGCTATTTTAATGAACAGCTATTTCCAAGTAAGGGTGGGAACTAAGCCAATTAGAAATAACGAGCTTCTCTGAGTAACAACATGAAATTAAATAGAGGATATTTCCATTTCATTGCCTAAATTGTTGTGTTTGATTTTGTAATCAAGCAAGAGACAAGTTCTGTGGACCTAGGATGGGGGGATATTTCCACCTTGATTTTGGCAATTTAGTTAAAAGCAAGCTTAGCAGGTATGAGTTAACCAGAGAACAGGTGATCCCTGGAAACTCATTCTTTCCAACAAAGCCACACCTTTACCAAAGAACCACCACTATTTCAAGGACACTTGAAGTTTCCAGCCCCTCATCTCCTTAACTATAGGTAACATCAGGGCACAGGCCTCAGAGCCAAGTGTGTGAGCCCTCAGTAGGCAGAATTCTAAGATGACTCCAAGAGCCCACCCCTTGCAGACACTTTGTAGAACCCCTTCCTCTCGAGTAAAGGCAAAACCTGTGAATACAATGGGCTATCACTCCTCTGATTACATTACATGGCAAAAGCAGTTTTGCTGATGTAGTTAATTAATTAAGATCCCTGGTTTAGTTGACCTTTAGATACTGAAAGGGGAGATTATCCTGAGTGCACATCACCTAATCAGGCAAGCCCTTCAAAAAGTCTTAAAGGTCAAAGACACAAAGAAGTCAGAGAAGACATGAAGCATGAGTAAAGTGGCTCCTACTGGCCTTGAAGGAGCAAACTTCCATGTTGTAGAGAGGGCCAGATGGCAAGAAATGGTGGGGGGTCTCGAGAAGCTGAGAACAGTCGCAGATTTACAGCAAGCAAGAAATTGAGGGCCTCAGCTACACGGAGCGAAACCAGCGGTTCTCAACCTGTGGGCCGCGACACCTTTGGGGGTCAAACAACCCTTTCACAGGGGTCGCCTAAGAACATCGGAAAACATATATATAATTACATATTGGTTTTGTGATTAATCACTATGCTTTAATTATGTTCAATTTGTAACAATGAAATCGGGTGTCATCACAACATGAGGAACTGTATTAAAGGGTCGCGGCATTAGGAAGGTTGAGAACCACTGATCTAAACTCTGCTAACAAACATGTCAGTTCTCTCCAAGCCTTAGATGAGATGGTAGGCTGCACCTTAACATTTCTAGGTCCTTCATCTCTTTTTAAAACAATTGTAACACTCCCAACAACCTAGTAACATTCCTTTGTGACTAAACCAAATACTGGTTAGTCATTTACTTCCAGGTCTTCCAATGTATATGAGTTCCCATATTATTGGCAAGTACTACTCACTATATTACTTGTTAATTTTACCTTAGATATATATACCATGTCTTGAATTAGGCCATAAATTAATTTAAAATTAGAAAACACATGTCTTAATTGCTTTGCATATCCCACCATAATCCACTTTTAGACTCAAAACACAATTTTAAAAAAATCTTTGAATATTTTGTCATTTGACTTTAGAACTTAAAATAATTAGCTTAAAATAATCTTTAGAGCTCTTAATATAATAATAGTAATACAAGTGGACATGATATGTCATTTTGCTTTTCAAGACCACCATGGTTAAAAACCGGTAATTCCCATAATAAAAGACAAAACTCAACAGTCTCATTCAAATGTATGCTTTTTTATGCTAGTTTTCTGTATAATTCTATTCACACTTAACTGAAATTACAAAGAATGTTGTATAGTTTTTATTTTGTTATGATGTCTGTGAATTATCATTTTCATGTTAGTTCCTACAAAATTCTGTTGAGTTGACCATGTATTTAAACAAATACTTACATACACCCTCAGAAGTTTCCATGTAAAATACACCCTCCTTGAACCATGACTGAGGTGCTTCCCTGACATATGTCACAGTATCTAATTTATTACAAATTGACTTCACACTTATCAGCATTTATCACATTAGTAGGATGAACTGATCCATGCCAGTGTACCAACGATGTTTTAACTGGAGCCCTCTAGAAAAAATACTAACAGCAATAACAGCTACATGTATTACATGCTATGTCCCAGCCAGGTTAAAGTCTTACAACAACTCAGTAAGGAAGATACTGTCTCCATCTTTCAGATATAAAATTAGAAGGTCAGAGAATTTAAATTTCTTGCTGAAGGCTTTGGGCTTATTTTTTTTTCCATTCAACATATTTACTTTTAATGACTGTACTACCAGCACCACTATCCCACTTCACTGCCTGAAGTTTGAGTTATTTGAGCAAGTACATTGAGTATATTGTCTTAAGTGTACATGATGTGGGATAGGCAAGGTTCTCTCTATAGAAGACAACAATGGAATACTGGGGTGGGCAAAAGTAGGCTTATAGTTGCAATACAAATAAAGAATACAATAACTGGTACAAGAATAAACTCTGTGTTTCACGTACTTGCAACTGTAAACCTACTTTTGTCCACCCATGTATATTCTCTGTAGTGATATTTCTTTAAATGTGCATCAATGATATTCCAGACATCACCTGCAAAAAGTTGGCTTATTTAACCTTTTGCAGATTAGACATTGTAATAAGTAACATTGAAAATCTCTACCAGGTTCTAGAAAACACCCAGTCACAACCAGGAAGATGAATCAGTACAGTACAAACTCCACTTGAACATCATCTCTGCACTACCTACTCCTTCCCAATCTACACATATATTTTTGCAGATTCAACCAACAGTGGCTGAAAAAATTTTCTTAATCCCAGAAAGTCCCAAAAGGCAAAACTTGAATTTAGCACTGCGCTGAATCCACACAAGAAAGTGATGTGTAGGCACAGCCTGCTGTAGCCCACATGTAAACATAGGTTATATGCAAATACTACATCATCTATATATATAAAAGCCTAAGTGACCATCGCAACCAAACGGACGACTGAACAGGCTGTGTGGGACGACCAGGCCCACAGGGGGGTCAGTGAAGGGCGACCAGGCCCGCAGAGGGGTCAGTGAGGGGTGACCAAACGACTGAGCAGCAGGCTGCGTGGGGTGACCAGGCCAGCAGGAGGGGCAGTTAGGGGCGATCAGGCAGGCAGGCAGGTGAGCAGTTAGGAGCCAGTGGTCCCTGATTATGAGAGGGATGTCTGACTGCTGGTTTAGGCCAGGATCGGGCCTAAACCAGCAATCAGACATCCCCTGAGGGGTCCCGGATTGGAGAGCGTGCAGGCTGGGCTGAGGGGATCCCCCCCCCGTGCACGAATTTTGTGCACTGGGCCTCTAGTTTTATATAAGGGACTTGAGCATTGTCAGATTTTTGTATCTTCGGGGGTCCTGGAACCATTCCCCCATGCATATTGAGGGATGACTATGTATTTCAATTAGCTCTGAAGAAGTTTAAATGATAGATTGGAGTCAGGATTTTCCTGTAAAATTATTATCTCCTTCCTCAGTACTAAGAATTTACTTTGCATTGTAAATTGACTCATAATATGCACATAGGGAAGATAGGCCCTTTTTATTTTTTAGAGCTACAATAATAAATTAAATATATTCAAGTACAATTAAATTTATTGAATAAAAATAATAATACTTGAATAAAAATAAATATAAATAATCATTTTTTATTATAGTTCATTCAATACCTCAAGTTCTTTGCAATGTAGGGAGTTTAATTGGTAGGGCACATTCCTATCTAATAGAATTTTAAATATATATTTGCTGGTTGTAAACAAAATTTCAATTAAATAATAGTGTAGTACATATTTACAATAGTCAAGATATGGAAGCAACCCAAGTGCCCATCAATAAATATTGGATTAAAAAGTTTTGGTATATATAGACAATGGGATATTAGTCAGCCATAAAAAAATCATGGAATCACATATTTGTGAAAGCATGGATGGACCTAGAGGGTATTATGCTAAGTAAAGTAAGTCAGACAGAGAAATATAAAAACCATATGATTTCATGTATATATGGAATCTAAAGAGCAAAAGAAACAAATAAAATAGAAACAAACTCATAGATACAGAGAACAGACTGATGGTTGCCGGGGGGATGGGAGTTGGGGGCTATGCAGAAAAAGTGAAGGGATTAAGAAATACAAATTGGCAGTTACAAAACAGTTACAGGGATGTCAAGTACAGCACAGGGAACACAGTCAACAATATTGTAATAACTATGCATGGTGCCAGGTGGGGACTTGAAATATCAAGGACACCACTTTGTAAAGTAGATGACTGTCTAACCATTACGTTGGAATGTTGAAATCTAAATAGCCAAGAAGAGTTTGCTAAACAGTATCATCAATTAAAATAGCTTTCTAAAGGCCAGTTATTGGTGTTCTTATACTTGAAATTCTGGTGTTCAAAATACAAAAGTACTTTTTTAAATAAGAAAAAAAAGTTTTCCTTCTTATTTTTCATAAATCTTCTGAGTTCATTTATAAATTAGCAAAGGTTATTTCTTAACAACTTTGAGTAAAACCTTCTGGGTTTTTCTTCATAGCTGGATATGTCCAGTGGCGTATTTTTAAAATGTCACAGTTGCCACTGCAGAGCTACTGAGAGCCTCAAATGTTTCCTGCCACAGATTTTTAAATCTCAGGAGATTGTGTAACACTGCAGAACACACTGGAGAATGAAAGCTCTCTGGAGGGGCAATTACCCCGGCTCTTCTCAATGCTAGAGGTATTGAATATGGTCAATAATTTAAAAGCATTCACCTATGGTTCTGAATCCTTGGATACAGTAAAAGAAAAGGATTCAAAATGATGCTGGCATTTCTAAAAATGGTACATTTAGTACCATCATAATGAACTATATCATTTCTCCTTCCCTTCCCTCCCCTCTCCTCCCCTCCTCTTTCCTCCTCTCTCTCTCTCTCTCTCTCTCTCTCTCTCTCTCTCTCTCTCTCTCTCTCTCTCCCCTCTCCCTCCCTCCATCCCTCCCTCCCTCCCTCTCTCTTCCACTTGGGAGCAGAGTATATGAATCTTTTTTTAAATTATATATATATATTATTTATTTCAGAGAGGAAGGGAGAGGAAGAGAGAGATAAAAATATAAATGATGAGAAAGAATCAATGATGAAAGAGACTGATCAGCTGACTGAGAATGTGCAGAAGCAGTTGACCTCCTGGTTCATAGGTCAATACTCAGCCACTGAACCATGCCGGCTGGACTGTGCGTCTTTATATACCTGTTTTCTATATGCTTCAACATGGCGGTCATTTGGTAAATGCTTAATTAAACATAACTTGAAGAGCACATTGTAAATTTTAATCAATTTTTGCTTTCCCATTTTACCTAGGTCCTCTTCTTACACATTAAGTGACAGATATTTCAATCCAGACTGTATTTTTCCTGAAGCATCTAAACAACCCAACTGTAGGAATTCAGCCTTTTGTCATAAGGAGCAAGTATTGAGTCTCCACTATTTGAGCCGAATGGGTGGAATGGAGGTAGATATTTGAGTGAGAGAAAGGAAAACATCATAGCTATCAGCTATGGGGAAGGAGAATGCTCATGAAACCATTAATTCAGGACATATTCTTGTTCCTGCCAAAAATAAGAGATGTCAATAAATGCAAGGACATTCAGGCAATGCCTGAAAGTATTCTGAATGAGCCTTATTTCAGAAAGATTTTACTCAATATAGCAGCATAGCATGAATCTTTGTAAAATATTGCATTGTATGTATCACACACAATCTCAAAAAAAAACTTTAAATATGATCCTTTGTAGAGAAGGAACAGATAAACAAGAAATAAACAAAAGTAAAAACCACCAACTGGAACTGATCTCTTCTCGCTCTCATGTATCTCTGATTTCAATCAGCCATGACACTATCAGTCTTACACGTTCACATGAGAGAAGTCTGCTGCCTGCTCTTTATCACCATTGTCACTCTCTTGGCTATTCTGTAGCTCTCACTGCTTCTCATATGAATGAACTCCACAGTTAAACATCTGGTTTCTATGTTCCCATGTTAGACTCCATTCCTCTCCCTCCTCGTTTCCACCCTTCATTTTGCTAAGAGTTTCAACTTTACAGAATGAAAATCTAATTAGTGTCACACACATGTGTGCCCACAACACAATGTTAAGATGACCCTTTCAAGATTCTGGATAAAATACTAAGTCCTTAGCTTTATATACAGGACTCCTCATGACTTGGCCACTTTGTGACTATTTCTTTAGTGCTCGCTGCTATCATATCTCACCTTCAGCCAGTCCTTCTGGACTACTTGAAGTGCAAGCAAAAACTCCATGCCTTTGCGGGCATCCTTCTAACTGGAATGTTCCTCCTACTTCTTCCCCTTCCTGGCTCTCCTATTCATCCCTCAAAAAACAGCTTTTTCTGATGTTCTGCCTATTACCTCCCCAAATGCCCTGTATTGCATTCTGTCATCACACCTATCATGTTGTGCTGTGCATTGCTCCAGAACTAGAAAGCTGAGCTTTAAGCCTAGCGTGGGCTGGTTAAGAGTTAGCCAAAGTATCCATTGAGAACTTTGCCTGTACTAACAGTGGTGACCTTGAAAGCACCCTGAACAGTACTGTACATTTTGCTTTAAAGAAAAGCAAAACCTTAGGCATAGAATATAATCACAAAAGTGTTATGTATTTGGAAGTCAAAACTTCCATTCTCAATTGTTGACAAGAAGTTACTGATTCCGACCATTATGACATTTGAAAACCATGCTGAAGACGTGCAATGATAGGCAGCACACTGTAGAGGCTAACTAAATATTTGTTGAGTGAATAAGTGAATAAAATGAGCAGAATAAGATGAAACCCCAAGAAGCCTCAGAAATCACAAGGATAAGGAATGCTTTAATAGGCTGGATGAATAATCACCCAACTCAGTGAAAAGTAATTGTATGAAATCAAATACTTCCAGGGAATGAAACATTACTTCACCAAACATGCTTAGAATAGACTTAGCTAGTATTTCTTTCTTTCTTTCTTAGGTATAATTCTCTGAATCATCAATGCCAATTGAAAAATAAGCAGAGTCCCAAAGTCTGCAACTACAGAGTTCATTTAACAGGGAACATATTCATCTACTGCAATTCATAGGGATAAATGTCCAAACTATCAACTCACAGTCAGTGAAAACCATAAAAACTCATATCAACTCTAGTAATGCTATTGGTCATTTATTGATTTTTGAAGGAAACGAGAGGAAACACATAGGTTACCAAATAAATCAGAATGCTATTACATCAGAAATCTAGATTGAAGTAGATTGTGTATCATAGTCTGATTTTTATTAGAGTTACTTTAAGGCATATTTTTATCTTCCTCATTTTGTTTTGATCCCTGAATGGCAGGGATTTATGATTTTATCCACTACCCTGAACAAGAAATCCACATAGAGCTGTTTTAGAGATTGAATGGCCAGAAGCGCCATTAGGGAAATAAGCAGAACCCTAAAATGTTAACTGGGTAGACAGATAGGGACTTCCTCTATTCCATCTCTTGCTTGTAGAAGAATGTGTAGCTTAAGAAATGTCTGTTAAACATAAAGAATAAAAGCTGATCACAACCCTTGCTTCAAACTACTGGGCTGAAAACTCTACATTCAGTTCAGGGCATCAATTGTATTTTTTAATATAGATAGTCTCATTCTAAAAGATGCATTAAATTTCAATTCTAGCATTAGCCATTTTCTTGTAGTATTTCACCTGGTATTGTACCTAGCATATGAAATGTGTGATTAAATACATTTATTTTCACCAATATCCAATTAGTTCCAAGCAAACAGTCATAAAGCTTTGAAAGTATACATTGTGAAAAATTGCCTTAAGCGAAGAATCACAGAAGTCCACCTAAAAAATGTATTATTCAAATGAAGGAGAAATTCATTTTAGAACCAATTTATCAATGCCCTACAAAATCACTTTCCTGTAATAATTTTTACTTGTGTAATCAGGAAGATAGGAAGGAGACAAGAAAGCAGCTCATCAATATTGTTATATCAAAGTAAATATTATTAAAATGATAATCTCATTGCTTTGTTTGATAGAGCAGATATTTAAAGGTGAAGCGTCTTGCTTGTGTGTAAAAAAGGAGGAAATATTAAGAGCCCCGGGCATAACTATAAAGAGAGCTGGGCTAGATGAATAGGGGTCAACAGTCAAAGAAAGAGTAGGGCCCAGAGTGCCTGGAATGTCTCTGATATTTTTCTTTTTTAAATAAGGGATCAGGATTAATGAAGAAACCCATTTAAAGGCTAATCAGATATTTCCAGAGAATCATCTACTCTCTGGGACTCAACTTTACTAATGGAAACAGAGTTCTCATTCAAAATTGTAAATCTCAAGTGTTTTCTTTTTCATTGTGATCTTCATAAAATATAGGTTGCTTTCCCTGATTAGGAATGAAAGTATTGAGCAATACTAGTCTGTTTTCTTGAGAAAGTATAAAAAAATGTTAAAGGAAGACAAAACTCTAAGGTCCCAGAAGGAAATCAAAATCGAAGGGAGGAGTGATATAGCAGCTAAGAGGTTCTTCCCATAAATAGTGGCTCCCGCCTTCTGGAGAAGACATTAGGCTCACGGTTACAACCAAAACCTGCATTTGCCCATCCGAGGCCACAGGGCTGGAGCTCCTGAGAAGGATACATGTAGGGATGATTGATGCTTCTGCTAAAGGCTGTAGAGACGAGACGGCTGTGTGTATAACTGACAAGACCAATTGATGAGTGAGAGGGTTTCCTAGAGGGTGACAGATGCACTTCTGAGATCTGTCAAACGTGGCAATCTCTGCCTACCACCTGTGATTCATGTTTGACCATGTGATGCTGCCAGAGGAGACACGGAACCACCTTTAAGTGTTATAAATTCTTGAGCAGAAAAGGGAAGGGTGTAAGACAGCGACCACTTTAAGTATCTCCTTCCAAAATAAATTTATATTTTTGCCAAAGTGGGACAGAGACATTGAACACTTCATGACATTGACATTTGTAAGTGGTTTAAGATACTCTGATCTCAGAGAATGAAAGACTCTTAAGACGCCATATACAACTAGAAGCAGATATTGGTAGACTAAGAGAATTTAAAAATAAATCAATGAACAACCAATTAGTTCAAAAGAGAGGAATGTTTAAATAAGAGCACATCCACTTGACAGGTTACTCTGAGCCATTAAAAGAGACAAATACAAAGACTATTTAAGCCACAAGGGAAATGCAGTGGAGAGGATGGGGAAATAAGCATAAAGAAATGACTGGGCGTGAACAGATGCTGTGTTAAGATTGAGTGAAATAATGTATGGCAAACATCTGTCCCAATTCCCAATATGAGGAGGGCATTCTACAAATTTAAAATTAGGCAAGTTTTAAATTGAATTTAAAGAAGTCTTTAGAATGATGATTGCTTGTTTTGTTTGTGGTTTGTCTGTCTGTTTGTGGACTACTCATAGAAGGTATCACAGAAAGAAAGAGAATCCGTGTGCTCTGAGATCTACAGATTGAAGTGGAGAAGTGAGAGAGAAAACAGGTTGCAAAATTAACTTTGGGAAAGGGACATGAGAGACACACAGAGCAAACTGCAACACAACCAGGGCCTGGGAACATAAAGGAGAAAGTAATTTGGAAGAGGATAAAATAATATTTATGATAACTGCTGTGGGAGTGTAGGTGATCAATAAAGAGGTGATTTTAATAAAGGGCAGTAAATTATCATCCTGTGTATCTCTAAGACTTGTTGGAAGGAGAATTCAGCATAGAATAATGCACACAAAGGAAATGACTTGCTTTAAAGATAAAACTGTTGGGAAATCATGGGAAGGCATTTTCTTTTTGTATCATTAAGATGCACACCTTAAGGGGATCTCTGAAACTCTCAGGTAGAGGCAGCTAGAGAGCCCCAGGTGAAGACAAAAGGAAATAAAGAGAAGGGACAGAGTGGTGGTCCCACCTCATGGCAACCAGCCCTTGGGAGCCAATGGATGAAAATACACCACATGGGATCCTAGCAACCTCACCAAAGAGGAATTCAACTGGAAGACAACTCGCTTGATAAGTTTCAGTCAGTAAGAGCACTATCTCTGCTCTTAAATTTTCAAAAATTCTTCCAAATGCTAAGAGAAAAGTCACTTTATTCAGGCAATTGTAACAGGGAGAACACCAGTGATGGACTGAATTGTGTCCCCACAAATTCATATACTGAAGCCTTGACCTCTAATATTACTGTATCTGGTGACAGGGCCCTTCAGGAGAACATTAACATTCAATGAGATCATAAGGCTGGGGCCCTAATTGTGAAGAGACACAGCAGATCTCTCTCTAACTGATCACAAACACAGAGGAAAGGTCATGTGAGGACACAGCCAGAAGGCGGCCTTCTGCCAGCCAAGAAGAGAGGCTTTGCCAGAAATCACCCCTGAGGGCACCCTGATCGTTGACTTCCAATCTCCAGAACTTTGAAAAATATGCTACTGCTGTTTAGCCACCCAGTTTGTGGTACTTTGTCATGGCAGCCCTAGTAGACAAATACATCACAAAGGGAGGGTAGCCGGGAACATGGAGAGGGAAAGAAACAAAACTGTCAATGAAAAAAGTTTTGCCTTGCGGAGGGAAGAAACAATACTGTCCGAGGGCCTTGGTCAGGCGTATTGCAATCTCCCAGACAGAAGTTGGGTTTTCTTTGTGATGTGGCTGTTTCAGCCCCTTAGACTCTGTTCATGGAACTGTTGACCCTTGGAAGGAATTTGGATCAAGTGGCTAGGTCTTTGGGTGCCCAGGAGAAAGGGTGCTCAAGCACATTCAAAGGAGAATATTTTACGGTTACATTAACTCAGACCAGTAAGGAAGAGCTTGTTGATAAAATGCAAGGGACAGCATTTACCTTAGCATTTATCAGACCAGAGAGGGGACCCTGAGAACAGGCATGTGTGGCTTCTAATACTCAGGGGAGATGCTTTTAAAGGCTTCTGCAGGAAGTGAGTGTATTGCATTTCAAAATGCAAGGAATTTGTGCTCATTTAACCTTGGTCCAAGCCTCAGCCCCATTCTTCCTTACTCAGTGGCTTTGGAAGGACCTCCTAATTTTCAATTTCCTATTTGTAAAACAGTGATACCAGTGCTTGCCTCACAGGCCTGCGAGGTACACTCCACCACCTTAGAGTCCACAGAGCCCAATGCAAAAGGAGCATTTGTCATTATTAATGATGTATGTCAACATGTGTGGAAAGCTATGAACTATATAATCACAAAGGTATACAATAGGAAGACAAAACAAGAGAGGAATCTAAAAAAGTGATAAAGTTCTACAGGAAAATCATTTAAAAAGAACATGTGTGCAATTAAAGAAGAAAATAAAAGTACAGAACCCATTAGTGCTTGTAAAAAATGCTAAAGGCAATGAAAAAGCTTGTGTGTAGATTTGTAGGCAAAAGAAGAGTAAGAAAGCTGCAGGAACACCTTCTGAAGTTAATGATGTAGTTGGACGTTGTGGGTTAATGTTGAGCTGATTAAAATTAATGATGAAGCAAAAAAGAAAAACTGAGTTTAATTTTCTGATATTCTCTGTAAAGGAAAAGGGTCTTCAAGTGGGAAAATGTAAAATAAAGGCCAACATGAAGGAACTGAAGTCCAAGAGAGATGAAGAAATTTACATTGTTTTCCCAGCAGGTGGACAGGACTTTGCAATACAACTTTCCAAACGGAAGGAAATGCCCTGGGAGGTGCCCCAAGACGGAGAGGCACAGGATAGCCCGGAAGAAGGAAGATGTACTGTTCCTCTGTCCATCGAGAATCCTCTGGCCAAAGGATTTGATACAGTGGCCTATCAAATTACATTGCCTATAAACAAAAAGGGGATGGGGAGGGGAAGAGAGATAGCAAGAAACAGTAAGAGTAAGTTGGCGATGATAATATGCATCCTAATGGATTATGATAGAACAGAATGAAATATGAAACCTAAGTAAATGAAATGTAATAAGGTAAGTACAAAACCAAATAAAGTTTAAAAACAGCGAAATTAATGGTCTTCTAAATCAACACTCCAATGTATCTAGCCTGCTTCCATTCATCTTGTGAGAGTGTGTGTGTGTGTGTGTGTGTGTGTGTGTGTGCACGCGCACACGGGCGCATCAACTGGAAAAAAAGAACCGTCTATCAGTGTGCTCATTCCACATTGCCTGAATAGCCTCTCCACTCCAGGCACTGTGCTAGGTGTTGCAGATACAGATGATTAAGATAATACCTTTGCGTTCCAAAGATGTTACAGTTTTGTAAGAGAGACATTTTTCCATCAGTTTTTCACTCTATGTTAGGGCAGGAACAGGTGAACACTCGAGGTGCTATGGAATTTTTGCTAAGCACATGGTGAGAGTTGAGGTGGTTTGACCAAATTAGACTCCATAGAGAAAGGAGGTGATACTTGCTTTGTACAGAACTTTTCCAGGGGGATTCAGAAATAAGTGATTGGAGGCAATGCAGGCACAGGAAACAGCAGATGTAAAGGCCACATGACAGAGGCCAAAGGACATGGGGTGAGGGCAGGATTGAGAAGGTGCCAAAGCAATGAAGACAGACACACACAGGAAGATCAGCAAATATAAAGGAGGAAGGTAGTTTGTTTGCTGTGCTAACAAGTCTCAACTTAATGCTGAAAACACCTAACAATTAAATATCTACACAGCAAGACTTGCTTTCTTTTTGGATAAAAACCTTAAAATGGATTGTATCGATGCATTACAGAAAACTTACCTAAAAATATGATAACATGTATAGTATTTAAATCTATTATATGATATGGAACTGGAGGAATAGGAATCCCAGGAAGGAGTGCGGGAGGAAGGGGACAGCTGCCTCTCCAGTTGTACCGGCCAAATCAATCCTGGCAATCACTGAGATGACAGATGCCACAGCCAGACCATCCTCACATCCAGGCAAATGAAAGAGGAAAATGATCACGGAAGGCTCAATTTTGCTAACTCAGAAAAACAGAGCCCTGCCAGGATCTTCTCTGGAGAATGGTTCAGTGATTAATGATACTACATACATTCTCTTCATGCTAATCTATTCCATGTTGCAATTACAGAGAGGGGCTGAGAAAGACCATTGCACAGGCAAGCATGCAGCTCGGCTTTCAAGGAATGAATGTGGCCACACCAGCGAACAGCTCAGGTCTATATGTCAAGCAAAGCAAACTGTTGTGATCATCATTTTATTCTGAGTACTTACAATTCTACACCACCTTTTTATTAGCCTACATTTTTTCATTTCTCTGGTAGATGTTTGCCTATGAAATATTTTATCATGTTCCATTTTGTGAATTTTGTGATTAGGTCCTGTAGGATGCCACAATTTTAAGGAACCAATATGTTATCTTCACTGTTTGCCCTTTGCTTTCTTAAATGGATTCGAGTTCTTTTGCCAAATTATCTCCCTCTTTTGTTTGTTTTAGGAAAAGTTACATGTGTTATGATAGTTGAGGTTGTGTTATGACATTTTACAGGCACGTGAAGTTTTCTTCACAGGATTATAATAAAGACTCTACGTTAATGTACAACAGCTCAAATAAGCACAGAAATCATATACACAGTGGAACAAAAGAGCCTAATTGAGCAGCTTCATAACCTTGCACAGAATTCCCTCACCACCACTTTAGATAGAATTGCTTTTATTTTAGCAATGTTCTTTTAATTAAGTCCCAAATATCTAAAACATGGCAAATGTAAATATGTATTATAAATCCTTAATTATGAGGATCGCTAAGCATCCATTCAACTTCCTGCCCCGGAGATAGATTCTTTTTGTTTAACGTCAGCCAAAATTCCCAGCTAAACGTGAATGATGGGAACAATGTTAAACTTTGTTTATAATGCCCTTCTCTTGGTACCAGTATCACTTTATGGCATTGTCTCCAAGAGTTGAATTATGCTTCAATTTATCTAGTGGTTTTAAAGCCAAAATCTCTCCTGCAATTTTCTGCTGTCACTGCCATGTTCAGAAACATTAGCACCCTGGGAATGAATAGAAGTTGAGGTAAGTGTTGAGGACCCTGAGGTTTTCATGTCATATCCTAGAAAATAAAGTACTTTGCAATCAAAAAGGGCAACCTGTCCCTCTCCCCTCTGTTGAGGATGAGTTTAAACTAGATTCCAAAAGGCCTCTTGCTATGTTAAAATCCCATATTCTGTGTTAAAACCATACTGAAGACTATTCTGATATGGTAGCAAATAAGAAACAATCATATTCTATATTCCAACAAATTATATATTATTTGGACTATAGAATGTTATTATATTATTCCAAATATCATTTATAATGTGCCACATAGGTGCAATTGTTTTCCATTTCTCTACCACTATGGATTGTTCCCCAATTCCTACCCACAAAATCTTTCAGTATATGCATACCACACATGAGCTCACACATACACACACACACACACACACACACACAATGACAATGACAATTTAATCTCAGCAACTCATTTCCCTTACAGATTATTTTCAATTTAGTTCCTTCCTTTTGCTTGGTTATCTGCTGATCAATATATTTTAAAAGACAAACATATATTAATGATTTTGAAAGCTAAAGACAAGTCTTGAGTATCTAAACATATATTCCATCTTTTGGAGCAAAGCTATTAGCCCAGAGGGAATTTTAATTTCCTCAGATTTTTCAAAAAAAAAATCTCTCCCTTGGGTCTGGTACAGCTAAGGTAATCCCTTTTTATTGACAGGAAAACCTGGGACTCTCAGTTGGGGGCCATGGGTTCAAATGTCTGTTCTATGTCATCTAAGCATCTACCAACTCCAGTCCCGAGGAGAGTTTATCCGTTTCCTCATTCAGAGGGCATTTAAAAAGATCTCTGTACAGCCTGGCTGGCGTGGTTCAGTGGTTGAACATCGACCTTTGAACCAGGAAATCACCATTCAATTCCCGGTCAGGGCACAAGGCCAGGTTGCAGACTCAATCCACAGTGGGGGTGTGCAGGAGGCAGCCAATCAATGATTCTCTTTCACTGTTGATGTTTCTATCTCTCTCTCTCTCCTTGTCACTTCCTCCCTCTGAAATCAATAAAAATCTATTTAAAAATATCTCTGTACAGGTTATAACTGCAGAGTATGTCAAGTAATAAAATTACAGAATATAGTTTGTCTAAAGACTACACAATAAATGTAATTGAGGAAGGCAGGTGAATTTATATATTTACATGCTGTTTCTAAACTAATATCAGCCTATGACCTCACTTGTAAGTACCATAATTGCCAGTGGGAAAGAAGTGGTTATAGATACAAATATGTCTTTTACCATCGAAAAGTACATAATATCTTATTGTAGAGCACTGCTAAGTAATGAGAGGTACTTAATAAAAAAAAAAAGTAATTAGAGCTTTAGGCCAACTGATACATATCATACCATTTTTCCCTTTGTGATTTAAAAACCTTAGAGGTAAATTTCATCACTTCTCTATTAAATACTTATGGCATTAAAAATTTTATAGTTACTAATTTTAAACTACTTAAGATGTCAAATGTTTTCAGGCTTCACTCACTTTTCCAATTATTACATTGGAATGACTCATTAACTGTAACATAAACAGGCTCATTTTTACCTCCTGTTATGCTATTTCTCCAGTTTTATTAGCAGAGTACCACTTTTCCGTGAAGCGTGATGGAAATTCAATGGGAGAAAAACATTACATATACTCTTCCTCTTCCAAATACCCATTTTCCTCGGGAGAACTGAAGCAATAATGATCATTTGTAACGGATTTTGCATGTGCATTCTTTTCTATTACATAATACCATAGTTTCAGGTACCATGTATGTGAATACCTTGGCAAAAGTCATTTTGGGGGGAAATTTTATCCTCCAAAAGTCAACTGGGAATTGAAAATATCTTCACTTGTGCAGTATCATCTCAGATTTTGGTCCTTACCAACACAGAGTCACCAGGACCCTGAAGGGCAATCAGCACTGAGAAGGGTCTAAATTCCTAGATTATAAACAAGGAACAATAATTCTACTGGGGGAAAAAATGTATATATGTACATATATACATATATGTACATATGCATATGTGTGTGTGTTTATATATAAATACTTATGGTATTAAAAAATTTTATGGTTACTAATTTTAAACTACTTGTCAAATGTGTTCTAGTGTGTGTGTGTGTGTGTGTGTATGTGTGTATATATATATATATATATATACACACACATACACACACACACACACATACACACACTAGAGGCCCGGTGCACGAAATTCACACACGGCGTGGTCCCTTGGCTTGACCAGCTATCGAAGCACGAGCATCTGGTGTGGAAGGGCAGGTCCCAGCTGACCTCTGGGCCCTGGGCAGCACCTGGGCCCCCGGGCCCCCTCATGTCCCCCTCCGCCTGAGTCATCATGCCTGAGTCCCCATGTGGAGATGCAGTGAGCATGGCCGGGGTGCAGCATGGGCCTTTGGGCCACCCAGTGATGCCACACGAAAGCCGGGCAGGCAGCCCACTTTCTCCCAGCTGGCCTCGCAGACCGGCTCCTGCATGAATCCACGGGGAGCCCAGCCAGCCCCTGCAGTCTTGGCCCTGCAGTCCAGGCGGCTGTGGCCGGCTCACCCGGAAGAGGCCACGTGAGTGCGGGGCAGGCTCCTTGTGGGTGCCCGGCACCTGAGCGCGGGAGCTTCCCTGGTGTGCAAGCCTGGCATCCTGGGGGAAGGTAGCAGGGGGGAGTGAGAACGAGCTTAGCAGATACCCTGCATTCTCACCGCACCTCTGACCCCGTCACCCCTACCCCCAGGTTGCCGGCAAGAGGTCGCAACCTCCCACCCAGGCACCACAGGAGGATGGTCACTGCCACCCACCCTCAGTTCCCTGTCCCAGCCCGGGGCCCAGCCCTGATCTGGCAATCAGGGCCTGCCAACCGCTGGTCACCACCTGTGGGGCAATAGGTCGGAGCCGGGCCCCCCGCCTGGCTCCCTCAGTGCCTAGGAGCTGGGTGGTGGCCCTGCCCCCCACTTCCGCTGCTGCTGGTCGCCGTCTGTGGGGTGCCGATCAGGTCCCCGCTAGCACCCACCTTGGCCTGGTGCCACCCACTCACCTGCCCCACCATCCAGCTGGGGTCCTGCTCTTGTTGGGGCCCATCGGGACCAACAGCACCTTCACTGCTGCCCACTGCCAGCACCAGGCCAACGCCCGCCATGTTCCACACTGCCCCCTGGTGGTCAGCACACATTATAGCGAGCAGTCGAACTCCCAGTAGAGGACAATTTGCATATTAGGCTTTTATTTGCATATTAGGCTTTTATTATATAGTATATGCAGACAATTACAGCCTTAGAACTCATTGAAACATTATTTAAATGTTAGAATCTCAGACATAAAAATTTCCCCCAAAGATAATTAAGAAAATAACCCAATGGTCAATGACATCTTTGTTATTTAGAAATGCAATTTATTGTAACTTAGAGTTATAAGTAAATTATATTCTTTCTCAAAAAATTTTAAAGCATTTTAAAGAAACTCAAAGCCTTCAAATCACAATATCAATCTTTAGGGTAAATTATTTCATTTAAGAATACTCAGTTAAGTGGGGCTTTTTGATGAGTTTACTTTTCCTTTAAGTAGAACTTTTCAATGATAGAGTTCTACTAAAGCTCCATAATTTTTGTCTGCATTTACTTTGGGGCATTTATTTCTCTTTTTGAGATTTTTCTTTTTAAAGTAACCAAAATCAACTCATCTTTGCATTTGATGCTATAATTCAAGACCTGTTTTCAAAGATGTGTTCATTAAAGAGTATTTCTAAAAGTTTCTAACTGAAATACCAATTACAGCAATTATTAATCCATGAGAATTTACCCCACTACCACCACGAACAACACAGATCATTTCACCTCATAAATGTGGTTAATTCATGAAGCATCTCCTATTTTAAGCACATATTCTCTGATGGATTCACCATTCCCTATTATACTAGTTAACCTGGAAAAATTGTAACGATTCTAGATAAATACTAAACAAATTATTGAGGCCACAATTTCTAAATCAATAAAAATGAAAAAATAAATAAGCTAAGCAATAATTGAAACACAAGGCCACTGAAAAAATCTGGTCAAAGCCTGCATTATTTTCACCAGAAATATTTACCTACCGATATGAATATGCATATCTGGGATTTATGTAACAAATTGGAAAAATCCTTATTATTCTTCCTACTGTTTTCAGGGGCTAAGCCATTCTTTAAACTTCCAATCACTAAGGAGGAAAGCAAAAGATTTTTAGAAAGGATAGGGAAGGACTTCTTAGATAACCTAACTACTTGGCAACCTAAAGGTCATAGGATGCAATATGAATGCCCACATATTGATTTCCCAACGGTAAAAAAGGATTCAAATTCTAAATATAGTATCAAATTGTGAAAGATAGGTATTTGTCAAGCAGGACTGATATTCTATTGTAAAAAAAATTAGAACCATGTAACTTGAGTGTCACTATCTCTAACTGTCTGTTCAGAGTGAACAGTCATGAACCCATCACCATTTTTGCTGACACTCAGAGTAAGTCCCACTTCGGTGAACTCTATGAGACTGTCCTGGTTGTCTTTGATTTGGAAATTGTTTATTAGAGATGAAACATTACAGACAGTATTATGAGAAATAAATTATTTTAACATACGTCCATATATTTTGGTAAAAAATACGCTATAATGGAATTTCAATGAAAAAATTTTAAATATTACATCCCACTGTAGTTTTTAACTTAAATTTTTTAAAACACTGTAGTAAAGGGTATAATGTAAATAAAATGAGGCCAATCATCAGTACTTGTAGATGAAAATAAATAAAATTCCAAATAGACAAGGCATTTACATAAAAATTAATTATCTTGGCATGAGTATGTAAAAGGCACCTGCTCAATTATTATGAATTCTCAGTGGGGAATACTTAAATGAAAATCTAGTTTTCAATTTTTTCTAGAAAGTTTGCCAATTTCAGAATTTCTAGGAAGCTATTACTCTAAAAGTCACAGGACAAGAAAACACTTCCAATGAGATCATTTTTCTCATACAATCGGTGATTCCAAATGTGAGTTTCTCATTTGTATGGAGTGGAATATTTTATACTCATGAAAATATAAAATAGCAACAGAATTCATAGTCAAAATTTCTAAGATGCAATTACTTATACACTTTATTGAATTTCTTATTCTAATAGGATTACTTGATATTGAAAGTGCCCCTTTAGCAACCAAAATTGCTGAAACTTTACAAATAGTTATAAATTATTCATACTCACTGAAATAACAAGATTTCTGAACAATAAAGCCTTTATAAGGAAACTTATGAGGAAGATATTAACTGGAAGATTTCTTCTGTTATAGTTCCAGGCAACTCTAGTGATTACCTTCTGTACCAGAACTCTACAAGTATGTATTTGTGTGCTAGATAATTAAGACTAAAGTTCATCATAGCAGTATAATTTGTATACTGTCCATGCCTCAACATTATATTATATTGTGTATTATTTAAATCAAAAGTCAACAATTTTTTCCTACAATGGGCCAGTTAGAAAATATTATTATATAGGTCCTTATATAAGAGAGAAATCAATTTTAAGAAAATTTTATTGATAAATTTCAAAGCATAATAATAACTGAGTATGAATTTTTGCCATACATGTGAAAAGAATAGATGACTGAAATTTGAATTTTACAGAATTCTTTTTGCCACAAATAATTCTCCTTTAAATTTTTTCTAACATTTACAAATGTAAAAACCATTCTTAGCTCACAGTCTATATAAACCAAGCAGTGGGTCAGATTTGTCCCATGGACCATATTTTACCAACCTTTGAGCTAAATATTACATTATCTTACAACTGATGTTCTATTAATTTGTTTTCACTCATGAGTTAAATTAATTCAATCTTGATGTAGAGATTCACTCCCATTAAGGAATTATTTCTATGTGATACAAATTCCAAAATTAATTTTAGAAGACATTAAAATGTTTATTACTTAGCATAAACACTAGATATGTGAGTCATGTTTGATCCCCCTGTTAGCCATGAGCTGTAGCAACCACATAGCTAGAAGCTGTTCCTATGAAAATGATTGAGGATGCAGGCACTCAGGAGTGGGAAGAATGCACCCAAATCATGCTCTTCATGAAAATCACTATTGCTATTCGAAAAGTAAGTCAACATGCATGCTCACCTTTATGTCTACAGCCCAGCTACTCATGCATGCATCATATAATTATATTTTATCAGTACTTTACTGTTATATTCTAGTTCTTTCTTGCTCTGGATAGGAATTTGGGGGAAGAGGAGGAAAGAAGCAGCTTCAGAAAGAATTACAAGATTGCGTTTTAATAATTTGAGGATCTGTCCAGGTGCATTCCAGAGTCCACAGGAATGATCCTCTACTCAAGCAATCACCTTTATCTATCGCTGATTTTAACATATTCTTTACTATTTCCTTCAGGGTAGGTATCAGGTATAGTCTTTATATCAGTTAGAGAAACAAGAGAATGCAGGGAGAAATTAACTTCTAATTAAGTCATTCACAGGCTACTTGGTGAACAGTAAGGCTCGGTATACCTGAGGCCAGAGAGCCTCCATTACATAATCTGTAAGAATAAAAATGAAAGCAAAACGACTAGTTACCTTACTACTTACAACTGTTCCTTCTTCTGTGGCAAGTCATCCCCACCCCCAACAACATCTTAATGGTCAGAAAGAAAGTCTGGGTTCATAAGAACGATTACAAAATAAAGAGATGACTCCCTTCTCAGGGCATGTCTCTTAGTAGCAAGTGAAGACACCAACAGCCTGTGCAACTTCTCAAAGACCAAGCCCTTCTATAGGAATGTGACTCTCTATTTTCATGAAAGGGACCAAATAATAACAAACTCATCCTGACCAAACAAAGAGGAAAGACCTGGGGCTGGGTCACTACTTTTGTAAAGTCAAGTAGGGCCCTCGTAGGCAAAGAATGTGGTCCTTTCAACATATGTTATCCTTTGACAGAAGAGGAGTAAGCAGAAACACCAAAAATGTAAGCACATGGGTCTGGTGGTTTAATATATTTGTATACACATGTACATATGAACATGAAAAGGGTGGGGCAAGAGTAGGTTTACAGTTGTTTTAACGGACATTATTACAATAATTAATAAATAATAATACAAGAATAAATTCCGTTTCGCATACTCACAACTGTAAACCTACTTTTGCCCACCCCTGTACATATACATGAACATGTATGTGTGTGTATGTGTGTTTGCATAGAATCCTTCTAATGTGGTTTCCTGTTGATTAATCAGATCAACTAACATTCAAATTGATGTGCATCTAATCTCTCGGCTCACAGAGTCCTGTCCCATGAAAGCTGTCACATGCAGCCTTGGGCTCACTGGGATAACAGACCCGCTCCTGGTGAACCCGATGTAAATAAAGGGCGAAGGCCTTTGTTATTCACCTGAAAGCCGGACCTTTCATTTTCTTTATTTATATGCAGTTCTCTCTGCTTTAATATTGGTATTCAAGATTGATTCGTGTTTTAATATAATGCCTAGTTCAGAATGATTATTATGGAAGTTATTGTGTAACGCTTTAAAAAATGCTATGCTGGTTGATGGTCACTTGTCCATACACTGAATCCCAATCTTGCTGGTAAACATGTATGTTTGTTCTTCCAAGAAGGATAAAACATATGAAGTACCATGGTAATAAGTTGACTTTGTTTCCTTCCTTTCAAAAAAAAAAACTTACTAAATATTTTAGGATAAAATAAAAATTGGGAAATAATTTTTTATTTTTATACACTGCTGCAAATCATACTGCCAAAGTGATATTAAAAAGAAATTACTGAATGCAACTTTAATTATCTGAAGTTATTTAGTTGTATTTTTGACACTTTAAGAACTTCAGCTCAACATATGGTAACCAAGAACTCCAACTTACATATTTAACACTCCTAACAATTTAAAACTTTATAGGTTCCTTAAGTTTATCAAATGTTTGGAAGAACATTAAAATACTTCCTGAACAAACCAAGGCTGGTAGAATACAGACCCAGGATCCAAAGTTTAAGTGTCAGAAACAGACTCAGCCAGAGCTAAGCACCCATGAATATCTGCTCTCCTCAGACCTCAGCCACTCATCTTTCCTGTTCTAAGAAGATATATTTCAAAAGAAAGCTATTTAATGTTGGCCTGCCTTTCATTAGACCTCAAGAAAACAAACAAATGTAAACAACTAGGAGACCAATCAATCACATCAATATGTTTTAAACCTAAATGCGGGTGGTACATTGAAAAGACACGACTGCATCCAGGCCAGACTAAGGAAAGGGTGCTGCAAGTGATGTGCAGTACATTGTAAGAGTGACCTCTAGTGCTTTCCTTTTTTGTTGAACTTCAGTAGTTGGAGGATGAATTATTTATGCCTCGTCTACAAAACTTTGTGTGTGCTTGTGTTGTTATTGTTCATTTGATTGATGCAATGTTTGTCACATGCCACCATTACAGCATTCCAAGATTTTGACTAGGTAGCAATATGCACATGTTACTAACTCATTGGATTCTTCTGGCCCAAATTAAAACTGAATCTGCAACAGTGCAGCATCTGAGTGAAGTTCTCTTTCTTTCAGAATGATACATACACCGTGCCATTAAATGAGCTAACAGTAAAGCAAACACAACATCACAGTAGCCATGCAGTATAAATGAACATTTCACTTGTACCCAGTAAGGGTGTTTATAATGTTCTTCCCACGTCAGAGCACTTTAGTGTACTCAAGGGATGTGCCATAGCAAACACCTTGTTACTACTGGCTTTATTTGTAACCATCCCAACCTGAACCTGGTTACACAGCAGCAAAATAAATCCCTGACCAGGCCTCATACTCCTTTCTTGAAAAGCAAATGAGCTTTTCCCTTTAAAATCCAGGTGAGATGAAAAGTTGGATTTTCAGAGCTTGTTTATCATTAATCAAAGAGGGAAAAAATTCTTCCAGTTAGACATTTTTTAGCCAAATACAACTTTTAAAACTTTTTCTATCTCTAGTAAAAAGTGGATTTAGCAAGTTTCTGCCAAATTATTTTGAGTAATATTTAAATTAGAAATATGATCTTTATCAATTTTCCTTGATTCAGAATCAGAGTATTCAGTCGCAAATTTCTAAAGTCAAAAATTCAAATCACTAAAGAATACTATTTTGGAAAAATCACCAGAATGTTTTTCCTTTAGCAAAATGCAGGACTCAAGCCCCCTCTTCCAGGAGTGCTCGAGCCTCGTCCTTTCAGCTGTGAGGGCACAGCTCCTAATGTTGAGGTTCACCTCCACCAAGTCTGCTCCTGAATCCTGCAGTGCATTCCAGTTATGAGCCAGGCATCATTTTAAAGATGCAACCAGCAACCCGTCTGCCGAACTGCAAACTTCAGAAATCTCAGCTAATGCAGCATAATGGAAAGTCTGCCAGTTGTTTTCTTGTTAGATATAATTCCAATAAAATTCAGTAATCCTAAGAAAGGCAGAAATGGAGACATTCGCAGGCTATTCTCTGGTTAAGATGCTAATTTAACCTTGTTACTAGAACTTGAGCTTTCTCAATGAATATTCAAAAATGACAGGATACGGTTCTGCTCATAGACAAAAAGAGAAATGAGACTTTGCATATTTTGACCGGACCAAGAGGAAAGACAGGTGTAAACCCAGACATATTTGGAAAAGGTTTCAGTGATGCTTCATTTAGAGCATTATGCTTTGCAGCAATTTCGTTTCAAATAATAATCATAAAAACAACAGAATGAAAGTTGGAAGAGAGCCCCCCTGCAAGTTTAAATCATTGGCTGTGTACTTACAGGAATTCCCAGCTCTGACCCTGTTCCAGTTTTGAGTCGATGACAGAAGTAGCATCGTGAGGACAGCTCCGGTGACTGACCCCATGCTCACATTAATCGGGCTCCCCCGAAAGGTCCTGAGTGGCTCTCCCAGCGCTCCAGTCCTGTTTGCAGAACCTCTGCCAGTTCTGTCTTCAGCACCTCTGGGTCTCTCAGCCTCACTCCCTCCTTCCCTCCTTTCTCCAATCCTCTCTCTCTCTCTCTCTCTCTCTCTCTCTCTCTCTCTCTCTCTCTCTCTCTCTCTCCCTCCCTCCCTCCCTTCCTCCCTCTCTCTCCCTGGTGCACACACACACACCCCACAGCCCTGACTCCTCACTGAAAAGCACCAGCGTCGTTCCTAACAAGCATCCACGCTCCCGAGGCCACGCCCACTCGCAGCAGCGGTCCCACGGATTGACAGCAGCATCCCTCCTCCGAATTCACAGCGGCGCTCAGAGCTCCACCGCGCAGCGCTGCTGATGAAAGCTGGACCCGGAGGCGCGGCCTGCCGCTCCTGGGCTTCCTCGGGGCTCCCCCTCCCCTCTCCTCTCTTCTCCAATAAGCCTTAACCCCTTTTTCCCCTCTGGAGATGTGGGTGGGGGGAGGGGGAGGCGGCAGAGCCTCCCGATTTTCTGGAGGTCTTGCCTTTGGCAGAGCCAGTCAACTTACTGAGCTAATTCCTGAATATCCGGGAGGGCATCCAGGTAAAATTGCGTTATGTTTCATAACAAAGGCATAAAATAAGACAGAAATAACTCAGCGCCGTTGGTACATTGTTGGTAAAACTGTCCTAAGGGAAAATACTTGCTGTTGTTTTTCTCTGTTTGTATAAAACTATCCTCTTTAGCGATGGTGCCAGGATTTTATTATGAAAATGCCTCACATGGAAACAGACATTCCTGTTTAGCAAAAATTTTAAATCATCTGATAATTGTCTGCAAGAAATTAACATTTCTTCTTTTAGTACATCAGGTGTACAAATCCACACATTAAATGCTGTGCATACATTTATCTTGATGAATGCATTAGGCTGTGAATTCAATTGCATTCTACAATAAAATTCTTCAGTAACAATTCCCAAGAAACCCTAAATGAAAAATGATGGGATACTGAAGAAAGGAAACCACACACACATACACATACTCACACCCAACCTACACAATATACAGCTGTAATTCAAATGATCTAAAGGAGAAAAGTTGAATTCAGAAGATAAAGAACTACAGAAAAATTACTCTTCTAATAGCTGATCCATAGCTACTGCTATTTCTTGAATAGAATATTAAAATATGTAAATAATGGACTTGATATCACATAATGATAAGTGTATCACATTGTGTCATGGGGAATAAATAATCTCTTTAAAATAAATGTCAAGATATTTAACCAAAAATGTACCAGATTTTGTAAGAATAGAAATACCAGAGTTCTCAAACACCTCTTGGTGATTACAAATGAGAAGAAACATAAGCCTTTCAGCAGCAGCAGCCTTGCTATGGAATGAATGAAATAAGGGGAAATGACAAAAGCAACCTCCTGTATAACAAGTGTGTTTAGCTCTTCCCAACAAACAAAGCAGAAGAGATATTTGTGCTTTTCTGATTTTACAGATGAATAAACAAGAGCAGAGAAAGTACTGACTTCAAGAGGTCGTAGAGTTAGTAAAGTGCTGAGAAATTGGACTTTGTTTTTCTGACTCTGATTTTACTGCTCTCACACTAGGACTTGCTGCCTCCAAGTCACAGAACACCTCCTCCCTGACCCCTGTTAGTGGGAGTGAAAACCTGAGGGCATAGAAAAAAAAACAGCAGGGGGAAAAGAGGGGCCATTTTTTAGTATTTACTCTGTAGTCCTAGGCCTACAACCCTGATTTTGCTTTTTTCAAACATAATAAGTAACAGGAAAAAAAAGACATAAATTGACAGTTTCTGTTAATTATTGAAGGGGGTTACATTTTATTGAACACATGCAATATGTCATTTGTTATCTAATCAAATTATGGTAATCCCTGAGGGAAATGTCATTGTGTCTATCTAACAGAAAAGAGACTAAACCTCAGTGAAGTTAAGAATGATGTTAAAGCCGAAACCGGTTTGGCTCAGTGGATAGAGCGTCGGCCTGCGGACTGAAAGGTCCCGGGTTCGATTCCGGTCAAGGGCATGTACCTGGGTTGTGGGCACTTCCCCAGTGGGGGATGTGCAGGAGGCAGCTGATCGATGTTTCTCTCTCATCGATGTTTCTGACTCTCTATCCTCTCTCTTCCTCTCTGTAAAAAATCAATAAAATATATTTTAAAAATAGAAAGAAAAAAAAGAATGATGTTAAAGTGCTACAGTGAGTACAAGAGAGCAAGCTGGGCTTGGCATCCTAGTTTACAAAGCTCTACCATCATTACTTAAATTGGCTCCACACTGAGCAACAGGGTCTCAGGCTCTCTGGGACCAAAAAAAAAAAAAGTTGTCCTATTAAAGTTATATTTAATTTTTTCCATAAAACAAATTAGAGAAAAAATTAAAAGGATCAGTACACATATCAAAAATGAAAAATAACTGAACCTTTCATGCCAATAATAACTTCTTTAGGACAAAGCGTAAATTATCATAGCAGCCATTAATAATGGATTTTTCCATATCAGTGGGCTATGGGAATAGAGTGAGCTGGAAGCTGGCACTGGAAAGAAAACCAGAGTATTGTTTTCAGACCATGGCAACACCTGTCCCTGCCTGAGGGCCACAGCGGGGAGAGCTGCATGGGCAAAGTGAGGCCCTGGGAAGAGCTTGGGCACTGTATGGAGAAGCCTCGCTATAAATTCAGCTCTCACTGTAGTTCTAATTAAGTGCCTTAGTTACTCTATTCTTCCACTTCCTTCTCTTAAAAAAAAAAAAAAAAGATATCATGTGTGACAACCCCCAAAGAGAGCCTGGCACTTAGTAGGTCCTCAATTGCTTACTAGCCTTAGCATCCAGACTAAAGAGAGTGGTGATTTGAGCAGGCAATGCTGGAATCTGGCAGGCCAGGCTCAATGTCTGCTCCGTTGCACCACCAACCAGCTGCATGCTCTTGGGCAAGCTGCTTATCATCCCAGATTCTGAGTTTCCTCAACTGCACCAGGGACAACTAGAGTATCAACCTCATAGCTGAGACAATGCCTGTAAAGTGACGGCCCCTAGAGTCACACATTCAATGTTGTTACTGTAACCATTATGATACCACAGCTCACTTTGCACAGATGAGAAATCTGAGGAGCAGAGGAATCACAACTCCCTGGAGTACACAACCCATTGGTGGCAGAAAAGGGTGGGTCATTAAGACAAACTGACTTCTCCCTTCCCACCATAGTGGTGCTTAATGTCAGAAAAAAACAAACAAAATAAAACGAGTCTGAATGGGAAAAATAAGAAAAGTGTGGAGACCTCATTTTATACATTACTGTACTGCTGATTCAGACACCACGAATCACTTCTCCCTGCGTATGCATTTGTGGTTATATTTTCCACCGGTTAAGATAAAAACAACTGCTGGTGCTTAGGGTTTGCCATATGCATATTATGGGCCATACCGTGTCTGAGAAAGCATTATAAATCAAATCAAAATGCTACCACTTGTAAAATACGGCTTTTCATTTTTTCTTGGTACAACTTGCCAGAGAACTATGCATACCACCATAGTGGTACACAGAGGCTCCTGGACTGTAGTTTAAATTGGAAAAGAACCATCAGGACATAGTGGAACAAAGTCACATCAAAAGACTAGATAGAGACTAAAACACGACTCCTGTATTCATGTAGCAATTGTTTTATCTGCTGCCTGCACCTGTGATCTGGTTTCTGGATTTCTTACAACAACAATTGGTCAATATAACTTTGTTTAGTATCCAGGAAAAGGAAATAGACTTCCTATTCTGGGCTTGTGCTAATAGTCACTACTCAAAATTGCTTATTTTAAAAACTAAAATATACTTGAGGTGTGATATTGTCATTTATAAGAAATATGTTTGGTCATTCAGATGACCAAAATATATTTCTCATATATATTTTGTCTTCCTTCATGATTCCTGGCTCACTAAAACCCCTGGAATTTTCACTGATAAGATCAGTTTTCTTTTGTTATGATAATGGGGTGATTTTTGGAAAGACCTTAGGGTAACCTAAGGAGAGGGAGGGGGGAGAGGGGTTGTTGCCAGGAGAACCAACAACTTGATTAGACTGTTGTAACTACAAGTCCTCCCAGCCTCTTATTCCCCTAACAACTCCTCCCCAGACCTCCTATCCCTGTGCAAACTCCAAGGAGAGGAGAGGCTGAAGGTTGAGTTCAATTGCCAATGGCCAATGATTTACTCAATTATGACTGTAATAAAGCCTCCATAAAACCCCCAAAGTATTGGGTTGGAAGAGCTTTCAGGCTGGTGAAGACTTTGGGGATCTGGGAGGAGAGGTGCCCCTGGAAAGAGTATCAAAGCTTTGCACCCTTTTGAGGCAGGAAAGTCAGAAGAGGGAACAAAGGCCTCAAGCTCTACCCCTCTCCCTTTCCATCTTGGCTGGAACAGAGCATACATGCCATTCACTGACCACCTGTTATCCCACTTCCCCTCCCCAATTCCCTGTCATTGAGAGGCCCCGAAACAACTGCTATTTGGAGAGGAGGCACAAGAATGAACTGCATCAGCAGTAACCACACAGGTGTCAGAAGCTGAAGACCATCCTATTCCCCCTCCATTTTCCCATATTTAATAATAACCTTCCACCCAGACCTCATTGGCACATCTGGTTCTCATAGATCACCCACTCTTACTTCTCAAGTACATGCTATCACTTTAATAAATTTACTGGGCTTTGCTAAATCTTTCTTGTTCCGTGACAAGAACCTGGATTGGGTTGAGGCGTCCCCTGCCCTCCCCAGGGGCTGCAGGGCATTCCTTTCACTATACCTTGCTTGCCCTGTGTGTCTCTTCCATCTTGCTATTCCTTAAATATGAAATATATATATATTGGTTATCTAGTAAGTAAAATGTTTCTCTGAGTTCTGTGAGCTGCTCTTGTCAATTACTCGTACCTGGAGAGGGTGTTGTGGGACCTCTGATTTACAGCCAGTCAGTCAGAAGCACTAACAACCTGGACTTGCCACTGGTGAAGTGGAAGGAGGCAGTCTTGTAGAACTGAGCCCTTCACCTGTGGAAAGTGATACTACCTCCCTGTAGAGAGCATGAGAAATGAGTTGAATTCTCAGACACTTTGTTAGTGTCTGAGAAATAATTGCTTGTTAGTGTGGAGAAACCCACACACATTGAAATTAGTCTCAGAACACCTATCTATGAGACAGTAACATTTTTTGCAAAAGCCCTATCCCAAATATATTTATACTAAATATAAACAATGTTTTTATGCTATAACAAGTAAACATACAAAAATATTAATTGTTGTCATTGAACTTTCATCAAGTTACAATTTTATTAATGCTATTTGATTTTATTTTGTAATAAATTTTCATTTAAGTGACTTGACATTCTGAAACCTTAATGATCCTTACAGTCAGCCAGCCTGAAGGTTGACCCCATGCACAAACAGGCCAATAGCAATCAAGACTCAATTACAACAGGAGGGTTCACATAAACCACACAAGAGACATTCCTGGAGCACCAAGCTCAGGTGATCAAGGAGACTGTGCCACAAGATCCCACAGAACACCTACTACAATAGGCCACCCCACCAAGACTGGAAGTCATAGCAAATCTACCTAATACATAAAAATAAAATCAAAGAGGCATCCAAAGTGGGGAGACAAAGAAGCATGCTCCAAATGAAAAAAACGAGGAGAAATCTCCAAAAAAAGAGCTACATAAAATGGAGGAAAGTAATATATCAGATATAGAGTTCAATAAAATGATTATAAGGATGCTCAAAAAACTTAGTGAAAACTACAACAGCATAAAAAATGACATAAAAAATAACCAGTCAGAAATGAATAATACAATACTTGAAATAAGGAATACATTAGAAAAAAATAAATAGTAGGTTGGACAAAGAAGAGGATCAAATCAGTGACTTTACTTTCAGTTTGTGTGACCTTTTCATTCTGAGGTGGGTCTCTTGAGGACAACATATATATGGGTCTTATTTTCTTATTCATTCAGCTACCCTATGGTTTTTGACTGGCACACTTAACCCATTTATATTTAAAGTGATTATTGATAGGTATGTATTTATTGCCATTTTATTCTTTTAACTATGCGACTGTTCTTCTTTCTTCTTCTTCTTCGTCTTCTTCTTCGTCTTCTTCTTCGTCGTCATCTTCTTCGTCTTCTTTGTCTTCTTCTTCTTCAAGAAGACCTCTAACATTTCTTAAAATACTGCTTTTGTGGTACAAAACTTATTTAGCTTTTTCTTGTCTTGGAAGCTCTTTATTTCTCCCTAAATTTTTAATGATAGCCTTGCCGGGTAAGTAGTCTTGGTTGTAGGTCCTTGCTTTTCATCACTTTTAGTATTTCATGCCAATCCCTTCTGGATAAATCAGCTGGTGATCTAAGGGGAGCTCTCTTGAAGATAACTGTCTCTTGCTGATTTTAAGATTCTCTTTCTCTTTAACCTTTGTCACTTTAATTATGATGTGTCTCAGTGTGGTCCTCTTTGTGTTCATCTTGCTTGGGACTCTCTATGCTTCCTGCACTTATGTGTCTTTTTCTTTCACCAGGTTAGGCATGTGTTCAGTAATTATTTCTTCAAATAGGTTATTGATCCCTTTATCTCTCTTCTCCTCCTGGTACCCCAAGGATGTGGATCTTATGCACTTCATATTGTCCCAAAGGTCCCTTAAACTACTGTAGTTTTTAAATTCTTTTTGCTGTTCTGATTGGGCATTTTCTGCTACCAAATAGTCAAAGAAGAACTAACTCCTATCCTTCCAAACTATTCCAAAAAATTCAAGAGGAGGGAAGACTCTCAAGCTCATTTAATAAGGCCAGCATTATTCTAATTTTAAAACCAGAGAAAGACACAGCAAAAAAAGAAAATTATAGGTCAATATCCCTGATGAACATACACGCAGAAATCTTCAACAAAATATTAGCAAATTGGATCCAGCAATACATTAAAGAGAGCATACACCATAATCAAGTGGGATTTATTCCAGAGATGCAAGCTTATTACAATATCCACAAAACAAAATATGTGCTACACCATATAAACAAAATGAACAGTAAAAATCACATGATCAAAACAATAAATGCAGAAAAAGCATTTGACAAAATGCAGCATCCATTTATGATAAAAACTCTCAGCAAAGTGGGAATAGAGGGAACAGACATCAACCTAACAAAGGCCATATATGACATACCTACAGCCAAAATCATACTCACTAGGCAAAAATGAAAAGCTTCTCCTTTAAGATTAGGAATAAGACAGGGATATCTGCTTTCACCATTCTTATTCTACACTAGAGGCCCAGTGCACGAAATTCGTGCATGGGTGGGGTCCCTAGGCCTGGCCAGTGATCAGGAATGATCAGGGCCAGGCCAATCAGGGCCGGGCCAGAGAGGAGGTGCTGGTCGCCGGCCCGGCACAGAAGGAACAGACGCCTGATGCCGACTCCACCATCGTTGGCGCCCTGCCACAGCGCAGTTTCCTACCTACCCCCCTCCTCCTTCCCTCGCCACTGCACTGCCAGCATGGCAGATGGGCGGTGGTCCAATCAGGGCCTGCCGGACGGGGGGAGGGACAGGTTATGGGAGGTTGGCCACCAGCCCCGAGGAGGGAGCCGGCCCTTGGCCCCCTTGAGAAAGGGGCCACCTCTGCTGCCACCCATCCCCGGTTCCCTGTCACAGCCGGGGGCCAGGGAGGGACCACGGGAGGTTGGCTGGCTCAGGGAGGTTGGCTGTGGGGGCACACTGACCACCAGGGAGCAGCTCCTGCATTGAGAGTCTGATCCCTGGTGGTCAGTGCATGTCATAGCGACTGGTCGTTCCTGTCGTTTACGCTTTTATATATATAGATAACACTGGAAGTCCTAGCCACAGCAATCAGACAAGAAGAAGAAATAAAAGGCATTGAAATTGGAAATGAAGTAAGAGTGTCATTATTTTCAGATGACATGATACAGTATATAGAAAACCTTAAATATTACACCAAAAAGCTATTAGAACTGAAAAATGAATTCAGTAAAGTAGCAGGATACAAATTAAATATCTAGAAATCAACCGCATTTTTATATACTAATAATGAACTATAAGAAACAGAATCTAAAAACAAACAATCCCAGAGGAGTCACTTAGTAAGTTATATAATGTCTAATCACTGTTGTATACACTTAAAACTAATATATAATATTGGATAAAAAATAAGGGGAAAAAAAGAAAAAATCCCATTTCCAATTGCATCAAAAAAATACCTAGAAATAAATTTAATTAAAGATATAAAGGACCTATACTTGGAAAATTATAAGACATTGAAGAAAGAAACTGAAAAATATACAAATAAGTAGAAGCAGACACCATGTTCATGGATAGGAACAATTAACATCATTAAAATGCCCATACTACTCAAAGCAATCTATACAATCAACACAATTCCTATCAAGATACCAATGTCATATTACACAGAACGAGAACAAATACTCCAAAAATGTATATTGAACTACAGAAAACCCTGAGAAAGAAGAACAAAGTTGGTGGAATCATGCTACCTAATATCAAACTATACTACAAGGCCAAAGTATTCAAAGCATGGTACTGGCATAAAAATAGACATATAGATAAATGGAACAAAATAGATAGCCCAGAAATAAACCCATGCCTTTATAGTCAATTAATATTTGAAAAAGGAGGCAAGAACATACCACAGTAAAGACAGTCTATTCTATAAATGGTGTTGGGAGAATTGGACAGATACATGCAAAAAACAAATAAATAAAACTAGACTACCTTCTTACACCACGCACAACAATAAACTCAAAATGGATTAAATACTGGCCGATGGGAGTGGCGGGGGTGAGGTCAACGGGGGGAAAGGAGACATATGTAATACTTTAATCAATAAAGAAATTTAAAAATGGATTTAATACTTAAATGTTAGACTCAAACCATAAAAATCCTAGAAGAAAGCAGTAAGTAAAATCTTGGACATTTCTTGTTGCAATATTTTTCTGCTATATCTCCTCAGGCAAGTAAACAAGAAAAAATAAACAAATGGGACTACATCAAACTAAAATGATTTGCACAGCAAAGGAAATCAACAAAATGAAAAGACAATCTATTGAACCTATTTTCCAATGATACATATATCTGCTAAGGGGCTAAAATCAAAATATTATAAAGAGGTTACACAGCTCAATGCCACAAAAACAAACAATCCAATTTAAAAATGGACATTTTTCTAAAGGGGATATAGAGATGGCCAATAAAGATATGAAAAGAAGTTCAACTATTACTAGTCACTAATCATCAGAGAAATGCAATTTAAAACGACAATGAGATATCATCTCACATCTATCAGAATGGCTATCATTAATATAAACAAGTGTTGGTGAGGATGTAGGGAAAGAGAACCCTTGTACACTGTTGGTGGAAATGTAGATTGCTGCAGCCACTGTGGAAAGCAGTACGGAGTTACCTCAAAAAATTGAAACGAATACTGTCTTATGGCCCAGGGATTCCACTTCTGGTAATATAACTGAAGAAATCCAAAACACTAATTTGAAAGAATGTATGCTTCCCTATGTTCATTGCAGCATTATCATAATAATAAAAGGCCAAGAGGAGTCACGACCAAAACGACCAAATGACCAGTTGGCATGAGGTGGCACTGACCACCTCAGCCCGTGTCTGATGGGTGGCGGTGGCGGCCAGAGCGAAGCAGCCTGGGTCCCGGGTGCCTGAGTTAAGCCGGTTCCGGCAGCCGGAGGAAGGAAGGCCTATTCTTGCACACATCTCCATGCATTGGACCTCTAGTTTATAATAACTAAGATTTGGAAATAGCCCAAGTGGCCATCAGTGGATGAGTAGATAAAAATATCTGTGTAAGGCAAATTCTGTATGATTCCACTTAACCTGAGATCCTGAAAGTAGTCTAATCTAGACACAGGGAGTAGAATGGTGGTTGCCAGGGGCTAGGAAGATGAAGGGATGGGGAATTTGTGTTTAACAACTATATACCACAAGTATGTACTTAAAAATAGTTACAATGATAAATTTTATTATGCATATTTTACCACAATAAAAAATGTTTTTAAACAAACAAAAGTCTGTGGTACATTTACACAATGGAATATTACTCAATCATAAAAAAGAAAAAAATCTTATGTGACAGCATGGATGGATCTGGACAGTACTGTGCTAAGTGAAATAAGCTTTTACTTACATGTGGAAACTAATGAACAAAATAAACTAACAAGCAAAATAGAAACAGAGAATAGAAAGAGGAGAGTTGGGGAGTTGGGTAGAAAAGACGAAGGGATTAAGCAAAAAAAAAAAAAATTAAAACTTATAGACACTGACAATAGTATGGTTATTACCAGAGGGAAAGGGGAGTGGGTGGAGATAGACACAGGGAATAAACTGTGACTTGACTTGGGATGGTGAACACACAATACAATATAAGATGATGTTACAGAATTGTACACTTGAAACCTATGTAATTTTATTAACCAATGTCACCTGAATAAATACATAATAATTAAATAAATAAGTAAAACACAGAGATTTTATAACCAAGCGGGCAAAAAATGAGAATAGATGATTTCTTTGAAAGGAGATAGAGTTGGAAAATCCTTATTCATCAAAAATATGCAAATTCAACGAGATGTTATTTTTCTATCAAAATAATCAAAATCAAGAGTGGTATCCCTGTAAGCCTATAAAATAATACAATAGTTTGGAAAGCCATTTGATAATATTATCAAGAGCCCTAAACTTACTTTGACAACACAATTTTATCTTTAGAAATCCATAGTAAGGCAATTATGCTGGACACATAAAATGTAAATTTACAATTATCATGCCCATTTGCAACATTATAATAGCAAGAAATAGGGAAAATTAGCTTCTAACAAGAGAATGGGAAAACAAATTACAACCTGTTAATGTACTATATAATGTAAGCATTTAGATGATATTTATCAAAGGTTTACAGTAATTAGATGCTTAAAATCATATAAAATAAAAAAGCAGAAAGCAAATTTATACATATGATTTGATCAAATTATGTAGAAAGAAAAGAAATGCACGTATAAAAGTTTAAAGAAATAACACTAAAATGGGAACGGGCAGTGTCTTGGAGCGATGATAGAATACTTTTCTATATTTTTTTCAATTGTCTACTGTTAGTGTAGGTATTAAATATTAATAAAAGAGAAGGAGCAAAACTGGCTAAGCTTAATTAGGTCAGAGGCTACAGTTTCACACACTCTAAGGACCACTGCATCCTTTGCCCTCAGGACCTAATCCCCAAGGTGGGCAGGAAAGATCATTACTGGTCATTAGCTGGAATTACTGAGGGAGGAATAAAAACAGCAGAAGAAATTCCTCTGCTGGGCAGTAGAAGCCAACATGTTGTACGGGGAGCTCCTTTTACTTTGAGGTATGTGCAGTAGGAGCCAGGATGGCAACCATAAAGGGGAGGTGTCTAATCTGAGGGAAAAGACGGGATTGGTCAGAGGAAGGGCCCAGCAATGCCCTAGCCCAAGATCTAAGAAATGGGGAGGAGCAAGCCCAAGCCTGGGAAAGATTAGGAAATCCATCGGTTGGTATGAAAGAGCTAGCTCCTTCCCAAGCCCAAGGTAATATAATCGAAGCTTAACAAAGCCCTCCCCCCATTACAGTGGTTAGTTTGCCAATTCATTTGCATATACTCTCTCCATAGCAGCCATTTGGGCCTAGCAGTCCTTGGGACCCTAGCGAGGGCTCCACGTGCAGGCCTGGCAGCCAGGTCTCCCAGTGGGCTCTAAGTGGGCACACAGCAACACAGCCCCACCGTAGCCCAGCCGGGAGCAGGGGCTAAACTGGCTGGATAGGGACAGGGACTGAACTGGACTAACGTTGGCATGATCTGAACCATTGGCACAGAATTTCTGGACCCTGGCCCTTTTTCTGGGGTTGTTGAAAACAAGGCTGGAATTCCTCCACAGCTGGATGGACGAAGATGAGATGCTGGAATCCTGAAGGCATTCTTTTATTTCCATCCCAATAAATCTTACCACTACACCTTACCCTCCCATGTGTGGGTCCCAGGAAGGCTTTTCTCATGACTCTGTGGAAGGACCCCATTTCTACCAGCCACATTACAATAATTATCTACCTAATAAGAAAATTTAACTTTTATTATTTTAAAAAACAGGTTATTAGTTTAAAAGTGCATTTATAGCCCTAGTCTGTGGGCCTCAGCAGTTAGAGCATCGGCCTGAATACCTAAGGGTCTCCGTGTCAATTCCCGGGAAAGGGCACATAACTGGGTTCAGGTTCCTCCCCTGCCAGGTCAGGGCACATGTGGGAAGCTACCAATTGATGTATCTCTCTGACACTGATGTTTATCTCTCTCTCTCTCTCTCTCTCTCTCTCTCTCTCTCTCTCTCTCTCTCTCTCTCTCCCCTCCCTTCTACTCTTCCTAAAAATATCCCCAGGTGAGGATTAACAACAACAATAACAAAAATGCATCTATATAGTGAAGGCTAATACCATATAAAAATATTTTTGCCTGTGCACAAATATTAGGAAAAACACAAAAACATAAATAGTTGTTGCATTCAGATCTGAGGACCAGAGTGATTTTTATTTCTGTCATGGTCCTCAAAACACTGTACTTTTAAAAAAAAATCTCTTCTCCCTTCACACACCCATAAAGAGATAATGTTGGGGTTGATCTGAAGATGGCTGACTGTTCCCTCTGCTCTATAGAGATGGGTCTTAAGGTAAAAACAATTAATGGCCCTGAAAATTGTGAACAGTCAATGCTGAGGAATGCAAAATCAAGCAGGTCTTCCCCCAAGTTTTTCTTTATGTTTTTGTTGTTGTTGTTTGTTAATCCTCACCAGGGATATTTTTCCTTTAACTTTTTGAGAGAGTGGAAGGGAGGGGGAGAGACAAAGAGAGAGAAACATCAATGTGAGAGAGACACATTGATTGGTTGGTTGCCTTCTGCATGTGCCCCGCCCGCCCAACCAGGATCAAGCCAGCAACTGAGGTATGTGCCCTTGGGGGAATCGAACACAGGACCCTTCAGTCCTCAGGCCAATGCTCTATTCACTGAGCCAAACCTGCTAGGGCCCAAAGTTTTTCTTGACTGGCTGGTAGGCATAGGCATTATTCCACACCCTGTGAGAGTACCAAAACCTCTTCCCTCTATTATATTTGAACCGTCTCAGATACTTTCTTCACACACATATGCTGGTTAGTATTCCACTGAATACTCAAGTGGAATCCTCCATGGATATCTGAGGTTCTCTCTCTGTGCAACTTGTTCTGTGGTATTCTCCCCTGTGAATCTAACTGCTATGATCTTTCCAAACTCACAACTCTAACTCCTCAACTCTGGGAATCCATCAGACTCTGTCTGTCTAGGTTACTTCTCCCTGCACCAGGGCCTGGAAACATTCTTAGGCAATAAAATGAGGCAATCTTAGAGCTAACCATGTTAGTTTCTTAACTTTCAGAGACTAATATCCTTTATCTGATATGTAGTATCTTAAAACCAATTATTATATACATTTTATCAGTTTATCTGGTTATTTATTTTTCCCAGGTTGTCTAGAAGTATAAAAAATGGTGTAACATACTGCTGTTATACATAAGACAATCATGTTATTTTATGAAGAGTCTTTTAAATTATGTTCCAGAACAAAGGTCAGTTTGCTCTCCATGAGGAATTGAGGGTTAGAGGAGAAGAAAACAGTAGTTAGTTAGTTTGTTTTTTACAAAGCTCTCCACTAAACAATCTGCTTGAATGTTTCTTCAAGGTGAATACTACTATATGAATGCTCTCATGACTAATTTCATATGGTGTAATAAAACCAATATTCACTGATATGCAGGCTTCCTTATATGTTTGTTCTTGATTTACATGTCTACTTATAGACCCTAAATCACAGTTAATTTTACACATATGAATAATCCTATATAATAAAAGCCTAATATGCAAATCGACCAAACGGCAGAACAAACAGTGGAACAACCAGTCGCTATGATGTGCACTGACACCAGGGGGCAGATGCTTAATGCAGGAGCTGCCCCCAGCCTGCAGGCCGCAGGCCAGCCAAGGCGGGTGCCATCGCCCCCCCCCCCCATTACCCCACAGAAGGTGACCAGTGGCAGTGACAGGGGGCGGGGCCAGTGAGCTGGCGGCACCAGGCCAGCCAAGGCAGGTGCCAGTGGGGGCCCCCCAATCACCCCACCAGTTGCCCCACAGATCGGCCCTATTGCCAGCCAGGCCTAGGGACCCTACCCATGCACTAATTTCGTGCACCGGGCCTCTAGTAGATACATAAAATTAAGATGAGATTTCAGGAGTTGGAAAATAAATCCTTGATTCCATCACATTGTTTTAAATATATTTAGCATAAAACAAAACTCAATTCCTTAAACATATATAACATTATATTTAACATTCAAATGCACTAAAAAGGGGATCACTCTCATCTGATTTCTGCCCTTTTCCTAGGAACTGGCCATAATTTAGGCAAGGGCAAAGATTACCAGATTCAAGTGAATTGGAAAGAAAAGAAAAAATAAAACAGAACAGAGGGTAGAGTGTGGTGGAGAAAAGGTGAGGAAGAAGTAAAGGATAATTAGGCATCAAAGATGGATTTGCCTCCAGTACAGTTTTGTCTCAGTGACTACAGCAAAGTTTTACTTCTCTGATAGAAAAAGCTTATCCCAGTAGGAAGGCATAGCATTAGGAAATGCCATGCTTAGATTTGTGATATCTTTATAGTGAACTGATTTAAGCATAAGGGAATACAGTTACTATAGAAAACAAAGAACCTTTAGATAAGGACTTCTAAAAATTTTTTATATCTAACAGCATTTATGTTTTAGAACTCTAAACTGACTCAAGAAAAGTTTCCATTTCTCAGAATAATGAAGCAGAAACAATTTTAGCCTCAGGCAGGTCCAGGAAAATCAAATCCACCCACCACCTAGATCTTCAGATCCATAACACACAGCAAGTTCCATGCCTGGCAGCTGATGTGCCTTAAAGTGCCTTAAGGGAGCAATTCTCCAACTCTCAGGTAGAAAACCACCGTCTGGAAGAGTGGGGATAGCGGGGGTTAATATTCTACAAGTAAAACTGGTTGTTAGACTTTTGCAAACACAGTAATGGTGCCATCTTTCCAGTAGCAGGAAAGAGAAAGAGTGCAGTGTCAGGGTTCGCTTGCTTTCCTGAAGAGACTAACTCATTTTCTGTGCATTGTCCAGACAGTCGTGGGAGGTCAGCCCTATGAGGTGGATGGACATATGAAGTGATTTTGTTTTGAACAGCTGTTCAATAAGATAACCACATATAATGCTAACAATATTCAGTTGCTCAGTCACACTAGCCACATACCAAGTGTTTCACAGTACATGTGGCTGCCATGGACTGGGTAGCCACAGACCATTTCCATTAAAGCAGACAGTTACACGGGGCAGCACTGTTCTATATGTTTGCAAAGCCTAAGTAAAGTTCTTGTTACATGCCAATATTTCAGTACCTCAATTTTCCCGAGAAGAGCTTTTATAAGCAATTTTCCTTCCAATCTTACTGAAATTATGTGCATTAAAATTTCAGATTGTAAAGACTCAAAAGAGAGGAAGAGTTTCTGTGTCCTTTATGTGAACTCAGCTGCCTGAAATAACCCAGTAGACTGCTCATAGACAGTATCTCGGTGGTGTTTATTGAATATTCCTACCAAGCTAATAAATACAATTGAAAGATTCCATGCAGAGTAAGTGAAGTATACAGTAAATAGTCCTCGTATACAAATTAGTGTGAATGCTCTGGTTCACATTTTAAAATAAAGTCACTTGGATGTGAAGAAATTTTTTTTAATCACTGAGGAAAAGACCTAAGATATATAATAAAATTGGTTGTAGTTAAAATTCAGAGAGCGCTGTGGTCCAGCTGAAAGAAGGGTTGATGGGAATGTGACCAAGAGCAAGTGGTTTGATTTCTACTACTTTCATCTACTTGAGCAAATCACCAAATCTCTGTAAGCTTTGATATTTATATCTTGTGAAAATTATATGAGAATAATTAATGAAGTTTCCAGTTCCTGTAATACAATAAGGGTTTAATAACTAAGTCTCCTAATTATTGATATAAAAATAAACTCAAGAAACCATATAAGTTGTGTACATTAAATACATACAACTTTATGTATGTCAATTATACATCAATAAAGTGGTTTTAAAAAATAAACCCAAGAAATTGTTTTTTTAAACTTTACAAAATAACCTAATAATTCTAAATGTGTTTGATATCAGTAAGTGTTTAGACCAAACTAAAAGTTTAATATATTCACCCTTAGATTTTAAAACATAAATATGAAATTTTCCAGGGAGAAGTGTGGTTGAATGTTAGTTTTGACCCCTCTGAGTTCCTGTAGTTATTAGTTGTATATTTAGATGATGTTATCCAAGAACCATCTATAATAATAAAAGCGTAATATGCTAATTAGACCAGATGACCTTCCAGACGAAGCTACGGCGGCGGGAGCCAAGGCAGAGGCAGCAACCGCAGCAGCAGGGGCCAAGGCCCTTGCACGAATTTCGTGCATCAGACCTCTAGTTCTTGTACTAAAACAAACAAACAAATAAAATAAAATAAAATAAAATAAAATAAAATAAAATAAAAACCTTTATTATTGAAGTCCATTATATTCATGTTTTATTTATTGCAAACATTTTCCACAAAATGATGTGAGCTTTTTTAAGTCACAAAGTCCTTGTGAAATTCTTTTATTTCATTGAATGCCCTGGTTGAATCAAGAAAGTCAAAATTTTCTTGTATAAGGACAACCATTTATATGCATGCCTTTGATTACTGATCCACTGTCAGGTAAGGATTAAGTTTTTTTATGTATTTGTTTTTTCATAATTTCGTGTTTCTTGTAAGCTGTGAAACACAACTTATGATATATGTGTTCTGTATAGCACGTGTGTTATGTGTGTCTCTTATATATAGCATACATATGTCTATGTATATATAGCATATGTATAGTCATATATAGTTATATAATAACAATATTTCAATCACATCATTTGACTCATTTTCAAGAAAATTTCAGTGTCACAGGGTCTTCCTCAAAAGAAGGTAGATTTATAATCCTATATAATAAAAGCCCAGTAACCAAACAGCAGAACGACCAGAACGATTGCTTGACCAGTTGCTACGATGCGCACTGACCACCAAGGGGCAGACGCTCAATGCAAGAACTGCCCCCTGGTGGTCAGTGTGCTCCCACAGTGGGAGCGCTGCTTGGCTGACTGGGATGATTTTTGAGCAGAGCTCCCACAGCTGGCCGATCCCCACAGGACTCACCCCCCATCAGTGCATGAATCCCATGCACCAGGCCTCTAGTATAAATTATAAAGCTGCACATTCTTGAAAAGACCATACCTTTAACCCATGATCCTGCTAATTGTGTTAAACTTAAAGGGACATTTTAAGAAACTCATGGATTTCCTTTACTCATAAAATATCTCATTGTATCAGATGTAATCCAAATCATTGGCCTGATTATTAAATAGGTCACTTTTTCCTTGAAAATATGAATGTGAATTAGGATGAATATTTTGACTGCTCATAAAAACTTGACCATTCTTCTTGCCCATTCACTTTCTTTCAGACATTGGGGATTATGTCAATGACAAAGATTTATTCACTCATAGAATTATTGCTTATTGCTTTATATGTGAAATGTCATTATCTTTATAAAAGGTAACAATTATGAAAATATTACGTCTCCCTATTAGTTATTAAAGTAATCTAAAACTGAAGCCAAGTGTTGTGTTTCATCTTATACTGTCAAACCCCACTCCTAAAACAGAGTGGCTGAAGACAATGTGATTTGTTATTTCTCCTATTTCTGGAGGTTGGAGGGACTAGAAAATCCGAGATGGCCTCTCTCACATACTTGGTGACTGGGTACCAGATGGAGCCTTTCCATTCTCCTCACATTGGCGCCCTTACATGGGGTTTCAGGGCAGTGATCAAGGAGGATGAGGATATAAACTGTAATGTCTTTTGAGGCCTCATCTCCAGAGGTCACACTATGTCATTTAAGAGCAAGTCTAGCTCAGATTTAAGGAGGTGGAGAAAGAGATGTCCTTCATTAATGGGGGAGTGGTAATGTCACATTGCAAAGAGAGGTACAGGCTGGGATGGGAAGAATTTGTAGTCATTTGATAATCTAACTCATGCTGAGTCTTCCTTTTCTTGATCTTTGCATTATTTTTCTGGCAAAACTGTGTGACAGCAGGATAAGACATCATTTGCATCTGTCTGACTTGAACAACATAAACACAAAAGGAAATTTTTGCAAAACTATTTGTGGTCCTCATCAATTTTTCCAAGAGCCTTTCTTAACCTTCTGAGATTCAAATCATTATCTTTTGAAATTTAAAATAAATTTGCATTTAACCTGCTAGGTATATAAAATGTTGACAGCATCTTATCCCCAACAATGACCTAACCTACAAATGACCTAACCCAGTGAGTGAGGAGGCAGTCTATGCTAGTGGTTAAGTGGAAATGATAGTTGAGAGGTGCATGATTTATAAATAATTAATTAATTAATGACTGTTTTGCTACTAAGAGTTGTGTGTCCCTACAAAGTCTTGTAATTGCAGACTGGAATCATATCTAGTTATTAAGGACCCTCTCTCATCCAAATTACATTTTTTTTACTCCTTATTTTGTATTAAGCATTATACTAGTTACATATATGAATAAACAGAGCCATTCTATACATTTCAAACACAGGTTATTTAATACAGAATTTTCTTACATGGGTATTGGAAGGGCTGTGGGAACAGAAGCAAAGGTTATCCAAAGATTAATAACTGCAGGAAAATACTGCCAGTCCTGAGTTGAATAGAAGCAAAGGTGTGAATAATGTTTCCCATAGCACTATGCCCCCAGGATCCACAACTGAGCTGAGCTGCCCTAAACACTTGCAGAAGCCTGCCTGCCTGGGCACTTCCACCATCGCTGCAGCCTCCCCCCACAATCACCATCCTTGCTGCTCTTAACAGGAAAGTCCCAGAAATGAGCAGCCAGCTTCTTCCCATTTTTACCTCTCATTAGCTGAATCCGACAGGAACTGTGATTATAGTGTAGCTGCAGAACCAGCAAAAACTGGTCCTACCCTGTTTCTAACAAGACCCCCAACTAAAGTTTAAGAATGAGTAGCACTAATGTCAGCACCCACTAGAAACTCTTTAACTGCTACCCCTTAACGCAGTGGTTCTCAACCTGTGGGTCGCGACCCCTTTGGCGGTCAAACGACCCTTTCACAGGGGTCGCCTAAGGCCATCCTGCATATCAGATATTTACATTATGATTCATAACAGTAGCAACATTACAGTTATGAAGTAGCAACGAAAATAATTTTATGGTTGGGTCACAACATGAGGAACTGTATTTAAAGGGCCAGAAGGTTGAGAACCACTGCCTTAACACATCACCCCAAATTCAGGATCAGGCAGACAGAGTTGAGCTTTGCCTCCTGCCCCCTTGCTGGTCCACCGCACAATAAAAGTGTTCTCCATTTCTCAAAAGCTGGTGCCATAGTGTTGGCTTCTGTGCACACGGAACAGTGAGCAGTAACAATGGGAGTTTGGGGAATGTGGCCTGAGGCTCCCGCCGCCACAACAGCCACAACAGAAGGAAGAATGCTGAGGGTAACAGTGGGGCTCAGACCAAATTGGCAAAGGGCCCAGCCCAGTAAGACAGAGCACCTACCTCCGGAGTCACAGTGCAATGGTGGACATGTGGTTAAGTAATTCTACAAGTTCTGTTGTAAAGAGCACTGTGATAAAATAGAAATGAGGTGGATCCAGACTAATTACAGGAAAGAAGCATAATACATTAGGAGATCAGGGGAGGTAAAATATAAACTGGAATTTAAATGACAGAAAGAGCCTAAGTCACTGCCTATCCACTATCCAGGAGAATGGATTTCCAGGTAGCGGAAATGACGTTTGGGAGTATTTGTTGGTTCATTTTTGTTTTGTTTTTAGGTGAGCCTAAAATGTACATTTGAAAGATAGTTGTTTCTTAGGTTAGATAGCATTGAAAGTGCTTACCTTTTATTAGTGGGAGTAAGAAATATATTGACAAGAAACTGAAGTTAGGTTTGAGTCTCCTCAGAAGTGGCATCTCTTTTCAAATACTAGTATTTAATAAAGCATTTTCAAACATTTCCAAGAAAACAGGATATCTCCCATGTTGTGGAGCCAATTTTATTTCCTTATACTCTGAGATCAGTGATTTACTTCTCTGCCCTCACTAACTTTTAAGGAAGTTTACCTGAAGCGACCGAGGAATTGGCTCAGTGGGGAGTAGCTGCGAAATTCCACTGAGATTGCATTTTATAGATGCATAATAAACTTGTGGTAGAGCTACCTCTCCTGTGAGGAATACGCTAGGACATTTGGCATTTACTTTCTCTTTCTCAAATTGCTTCTAAAAGCATTATTCTGTCCAACATGACAAAATCCCTCAGGTCAATGGATCAGGGCTAAAAACCACCATGGGATTTAGACACCAGGAGGAATGACCTTGAGTCCAGTCTTGGCTATGAACACTGTAACCTTGGAAACTTTATCTGTAAAATAAGATCTGAGTAGATGATCTCAAATGTTCCTTTCAGCTCTGCTAAGGCAAAATGTTATGAAAATGCTTTAAAGGGTATCTGAGTCAAAGTGTGTGGGAAAAGGCATTACAAAATTTGCTTTCAGTTTATTGGAAATATTTAAAATGTCAGTGCTGCATTTTTATATACATCATTTTATGTCTCTTCTCATTTCATTATTTTCAAATGAGAATTGTATTGCCAAATAGTTGCCAGAAATGTACATCTTTGATAATTTTAGAACTTTTGTGCAGAGCTATGTTAAAGAACTCTTTTCTATTCCCCTGTTCTTTGTGGCAAGCGGGTATGGTGGAAATACGCTGGGTTTAAATCCCACTGACTGAACTCAGTATCTGTACCATTGTATCTGTATGATATTAGATAAATGTTAAACTAAAAATTAAAGGCCAAAGTGAGAGGCAACAAGCTTTTATTTGAGATTCTAAAGAGAGCAGCTATTGGGAAGCACTGATTGAGGCAGAAACGCAAATACTGTGTCAATTATGAGGTGAAAACAAGTGGCATTTATGAGAAAGGGAAGGGGGGCAACCACATGAATAGAAGGAAGGAATTGCTCTATCGGTGCCAATAAGCTAACATAGTGATGCTAATTCTAAAGGATACCTTTAATTTTCAGTCTGGTAGTCATAATATATGCTTTCTTGTTACCTTTGCTAACAGTTGTTTGGGATACAGTGCTGCTTTAGGCCCATTCAAGGTTATTTTGTCCAGTTTAATGTTCCAAAGGTTTGAGTAAGACATGCAAGGCAGTTCCTCTTGGATGGCAGCTCCAACTCCATTTTAAAGTGTCTTCATTTATGACATTTTCTACACAAATAAATTAACTTCTCTGATCTTCCATTTCTTTTTTAACAGCTACATGAAACAGGATAATCATAATCCTTGGTTTATAATTCCCTATCACCACAAGTGCTCACATGGCTCCCTTTAATTTCACTTTTGTTTTTGGTCTATTTCCTAATTTTTAGGAAATAAGATCATTAGTATAAGGAATATACTAATATTAATATAAGGAATATCCATGAACTAGCCCTAATTTTACTTGTTTCTGAATATATGAGTCCTACTTCATGTCTTCTTGCTTTTTATTTTAAGACTAATCTGTGTTGTCCTGTTGCCCTCAGATATGTAGTTCATTCATTTTCACTGCTACCTATTGTGTGAATATCAACTTTGTCAACCTTTGTTAAAAATTAATTAGGTCATTTCTGGATTTTTAAAATTACAAACATTACTGCTATGAATTATCTTCTTTGTGTCTCCTGGTACAAGGTGTAAAATTTCCACTAGATATATAACTAGGGGTGAAATTTCTGGGTGTATAAGTATTCAAATTCCTAAGCTAACGTAGAACTAGTTTACAAAAAAGAAGCTCCAACTTAAACTGCAATCAGTAATGAATAATAAATTCCCTTGACCTCTCACGCACTGGGTGGTTTCCCTCTTATTTCCTGCCAGTTAAATGAGTACAACATAGTAGAACACCTACATATTTCTGACATTTTGTAAATTTATTCTTTCAATCTTTACTTATTGAACATACATGTTTCCTTTTGAGAAAATGCAAGTTCATATTTCTATCCATATTTTTATTGGCATCATCTACAAACTTTCTATCTTATTTTGCTGGTCAATTTATATACCCTGAACCAGTAATACACTATATTAATTACCATGGTTTTAAAATCTTGATCTCTAAATAGGAAAAGTTTCCCCTCATTATCCATCTTCTTGTTCAGACATGCCTTGTCTTTTAGGACCATTGAACTTCCATATACATTTTAGAATCAGGTTGTCAAATTTTATGGAAAATTCTGCTAAATTTTTATTGGAGAAGTGTCAAGTCTATAAATTAATTTAGAGAGAATAGACATTCTCAGAAAATGTGTTTCTATCATGATCATGTGATACATACCCTTTTATAAAAGTATTTAATGTATTTCAGCAAAGTTTTAGAACATCCATGCACAGGGCTTGCAATACTTTTGTTAGATTTATTTTTAGATCCACTATCATTTTAGTTGTAAATGATGTATCTTAAACATATCTATACACATATGTGTGTCTTCTAATTGTTGATTAAAAAACTATTCACTTCATTTATTAGGAAGACAGTAAATAAAAGAGAGGAACAAAAAGAAGAAGATGAACTACAGAGAATGAACTCTAATGTGTTATTTTGATTTGATATTTTTGATATATTTTTGCATTTAGTTGCATAATGATTGTGCTCTATTGGGTTAGTGAAATACAAAGTAAATAATTGCATAACATTTATCTTAAAGCCAGGGAAAACAAAGGACATATTCAAGAACCACAGTAACATTATAATGGCTTCACCACTGTTAAATATGTTATACTGTATATAGAGATAACATAAGATTGTTTATTTTCTATATAGAAAAAAAACATGATGTGTTATTATTTTATACTTTGACCACAGCTATATTATATATAATAAAAATGAAATCTATTTTTAAGGATTTCTATATTATTTATTTCAACTCATAATGACCAGCTACATAAAAAAAACTAGGACAGAAGGACTAATTAGTAATGGCAAGTATTCTTTTGCCTGGGTGTCCTTTGGGAACAGATCCTAAGACAACCAGTGTTGTGGGAGTGATAGGGAGCTGGTAAGGGATTTGAAATTTTGACCACTTCTTCATAAGAACCACAACTTACAGGAATCAGCCATAAGAAAGAAAAAAAAAAACATTTCTGGTGGAAAAGACATGAAAGAACTAGGAGCAGGTGAGGGTCCAAAAGAATAGGTCAATATTCAGGAAAAAGGTTTCAACCCTTAAGGTAGAGTGGATAGAGAACTAGAACAGAAAGTAGGGAACTCTACCGTGACTAAGAGAGGGCCTTTGTAAGGTAAGCCTAGTCCCAGGTCTGCTATGTTGTACAGCCCCCCCGGGGTGCCATTGACATTGTACTTCATGTGACTGGTGCCCCTGAGGTTGTAAAGTGCAGTGGCCCGACACAGTCTTATAAATGTTTCTTGGCACATTCGACTTCTTTCTTTCCCCTTCCTTCCTTCTTCCTTTCTTCAATTTTTCCTTTCTTTCATTCTTTTTTGTTTCTCATTTCCTCCTTCATTCCCTCCTTCCCTCCTCTTCCCTCTTATCATCTTATCTGTGCTGAATTTAATTAATACTCTTTGAATCCTGAATTAAACTTGAGGAATAATGTGTAGATGGCTTTAGACGTTGGCATGGAACACTAACTAGTTATTCACCTTGACTCTGGATGTTAAAATAGTACTTTATGATGACATCACCTTGGATGAGTGTATTCCCCTTTCACGAACTCCTATGCAGAACTGTTATGTATTCAAACTTTTAATATCAGTTTGCAATATATTTTATACCCTAATATTAAAAAAGAGATATTTGAGACAGCAATTGTTATTTATATTATTGAAGTCCAGTGCCCTGAAATACTGCTTATGACTCACCGTGTTTGTAAGTCACACATTTAGGAAACTTTGTCAACATATGTGCGTGAAGTCCATGCTTAACACTCTCTAAGCTGTGAAAGAACCCTACAGTAAAATACTTAAATGTCCTCTCTTTTGGATAGCTTTGCTGCAATAGGCTTGGGATGACTCCTTTATTTGAAACTGTTCCTACATATGCATGAAAGGTAAATCTTCATATCACCTTTTATGGGTTATAATTAGTCAAATGAGGTAACTTAGAGGTGAAACAGTGAAATTCAACTCACTAAATTTATTTTCCACAAATTAACTTTTTTCTATCCTCATCCATTTTCAATCCCTCTCCTCAAATGAGAGTTATTTCTTGGAGGCAAATAATAACAATTCTTGATAACTAAAACCCCACACAATTATAGAAAATGTATGGTTTACAGTAGTGAAATTCTATCAGACTACGTTTAATAAGAATAATTCTACCATTTGAAAAATGTGTGAAAAATAGAAAGCCACATTTATATCTAAATGTTGTCTTTCCTTCTACTCCTAATTTTATTCCAAGTATCAGAGTTAATGATTTTCAAAAATCCATTTCTATGTAAAATCAATAAAGGACAACTCTTTCCTATGTATAAACATCTTTTATTAAAAACCTAATATATGGTTTTGGTACCATATACAACTTTTAAAATTCATCTTTTCCTCCTCCTTTGCCTTCTCTTGGATTAGTAAAATGTAAATAATCATACTGGTTATAGTTAGTGAAATCAAAGAACATATTCAAGAATGAAAGTCATGACATGATGGCTTTATCATTTTAAAAGATATTTTACATGTTAAAGAAATACCATGAATTATGCAGTGCTCCACACAGTGAGTACAAGGTAAAGGTACTGCTGATTTAGAAGATCCTGTTGGATATACAGGCTGACCTGGGATTATAATTTTCAAATGGATGAAAGTAAAGCTTGTTGCCATAGATAAAACAAACTATCAAGATTTAACTTCTCATAAAGGCAGAATTAAATTACTTTATTCCCTACATGAGAAGCCACAACAAAAATATAGTGTTCGGTGCCCCATTCCCATCTCCCCAAGAGAGAAGTGTTTTGTGACCAACTGCACCTAGTAGCCAGTTTAATTTGGATAAACATTAATGGGAAAGATAAGAGTCCAAGCAAAGCCCATATTACTTTTCATATCATTATCTTTATATATTAGTTCAATAAATATGTGCTATTTCAAGCTTTGTTAATCAAGATTATTAAGTTAGAGTCTCTAACAAATAATTGGCTTGCCTGTGGATGACCTCAAGAGGTTTGATTTCCTTGTCATGAGATACATTTAATGGGTATTGGTTATTCCTTTCCTGGGAGTTTTTAGAGATGTTTTTAGACCTGATCTAAGTTAGACTAAACAACCCTTAAAACCTCATTCAGATCCAAGTTTCTAGACTCTTATAATACAAAGTTTCTCTTTACAAGTATACATGTTCTTGATTCCTTCTGAGGAAAATGATGAGAAATTAGCTTAAAGGAAATAACACTGGTTACTCTGGGGTGAAAGTTAAAATGAAGTTAATTTATTTTACATTGTCCCTAGTTTTATCTGATATTACTTTAATTTAGAATTAACTTAATCTATTTGTGAAGCATCTATCTTTTATAGAATCTGCTGTTTGAAATTTTAACCCTGTTGTTTTGGCATCTGTAAATGCTTGCTTGCTTAAATAATAAGGAAAATAAGACTACTCCCATTTCAGAGAGGACATAAAGCTTCCCCAGACAAAGTTATCAGTACTGGGGCCAGGCCAAGCCTTTGGTTGAGGTCTCAAAGCCCCAGCACATAGGGCTCTTTAAGAACTTGCAAAGGGGACCAGAAAAACCCCATATTTGGGAGACAAAGAAGGTAAAAAGATATAAATAGGGAAAGTTCCTCCATGTTGGAGCCCAGAATTTGAAATACAGTTTTCTGTAGGCCCATGTGTAGTAATAATAATAATAATAATAATAATAATAATAATAATAATAAAGTGAAACTCCATCTCTCTAAGCATTACTTGTTTCTTCTCCGGTCTTCTGTAGCATTTGGACATGTGGTGCTCAATGAAATAGAAACAATTACTTAAGCCATGTGTAATTGCAAGGTTTGGCAAACCCCTACCCATGATTTTGTTTCAAGATGACTGACATTTCTGAATAGTGTTCCAGGAGGAATTGTGGCCGACACAAAGTCCACTTCCAGAAGTACTGCCTGACATTACAAACATCAATTTAAAGACTTAAGTAGTCTCTTCACATCCAGTGTTCTCACTGTTAAATTTTAATAACATAATATTACAACATAACAACTCTGGGATTTAATTCAGGGATACTTAATTTCTTCAAAAAAACAACAACACAGAAGTGAATAAATCTTTAGGAGTTGTAATCTTTTAAATGATTTTTTACATTAATCATATTAATAAAGGTACTTAGTGAAAAGGTGAAATTTCACTAAGAAGTTTACAATGAGCAACAGCAGTCTCCTACTTCAAGCAGCTCCTCTAATTATAAACTGTGTGACCCAGGTCAAGTCATCTAATATATTTCTATTTCCCTTTCTCCATCTATAAAATGGAGATATTAAAAACTCCCTACCCCACAGAGATTTTGTGAACAGATATCTATATATATAAAAGGCTAATACGCAAAGTGTTCTTGCAAGAGTTTGACCGGGAAACCAGGAGTTCTATTGCTCCCTATTACATGCACCTACCACCAAGGGGCGACACAGAATGAAGGAAGGCCCCAGCCAGCAGCCAGCAGCCAGCAGCCAGGGAAGGGAGGCCCTGACCAGCAGCCAGAAGGCCCAGATCAGCCCTGATCGCTGGCCAGGCCTAGGGACCCTACCTGTGCATGAATTTTGTGCACCAGGCCTCTAGTATATTAATAATGTGCACAATGACTAAAATATGATAAGCATCAAATAAACATTAGTCATTAATGTTTTAAACCCGTACCTTCCCTGTCCTAATTCTCATGGCAACCCCCTTAATACTCCTCCTGAACTTTACCTCCATATTAAAAAGTGACATACTTTGTACATTATTTATTTGCTTTTGACATTGATGGATAATAATTTCGTGCATCCTCACCATCTTTCAATGCCTCTCTAATTACCTATATAAAGTTGCTGCTTCATAGTTTTGGTTAAACCAAGATTCATCTGTATTTACATTTTCATTACATCAGTTAGGAACTTCTAACACAAGAAATAGTGAAGTCGACAACGGTGTTCTAACCAGGAGAGGTTCTACTCTTACCCAACAAGCATTCTGGCCATTCTTCCCTGCTATCCTCAATATTTTGCTTTGTATTCTTAGTTGTCAAATCACATTGCACGATGGCTGTCTCAGCCACAGGCAAGCAGGCACAGAGGCTGGCCAGGGTCTCAAAATCCTTTCATCTCCTGTGGACTGCTCTCATTAAGGAAGAGAAATAACTTCCTAAAAAGTAACGCAGTGCAATTTCTCCTGCATCTCATTGATCAACACTGAATCCTATGGCAACTCTGAACTCCAAGGCAGGCTGGGGCAAGTAGGATCATATACAAAAGAATGGCACTGCTTTCACTGGCTTAGATCAAAAGGTCCCACACTTCCTTAGTTCACAGCACCACTGGGGTTTCTGTGATTATTTTCACAGTATTCCTAGGCAAAAGAAATACCAAGTAATCCCCTTTAAGGAGTTGGAACCTAACAATGTACTATGTATTTATATCCTTAACAACTTAATAGCCAATTGAGTAAATATTGTATATCAACTGTTAAAATAATAATAATTTTTAATAAAAAGAAGTGTGTGCCTGTTGAGCATCGTACAACTTCCAAATTTAAAAATCAGATTAGACACCAAGGCCCTCATTTTCTTTTCCATGTTGATTTCCATGCAGTACTTTCTATGTATCTCAGAAATCACTGAAAATCCTGCTTCACAAAGATATGATGTACTGGACAGGAAGGGAGTCAGAACAAAAAGTGAAAGCAGGAACTGCCTCGAGCTCACTCAAGAAGCAAAACTCCTATCACCTGGATGAGGGGCGCTCCCCTGTATGTACAACAGTGGAGGAAGATTTCCTTTGGTACAAGTGCCCTGTTAACAGAATTTCAGCTCTCTCTCTTTCTCTCTTTCTCTCTCTTTTCTTATACTTATTAAGAAATAAGAAATGTTATGCTATGGAAGAAAATAGTATGTACTCAGATGTATTTGTAGATTAAATGTTATCATATTTTTTAAAAGTTCCTACATCATTCCCCTACTCAGCTCCCTTAGAAGAGATGAAATAGTTGTTTCTTTGAAATTTTTTGTCAGGAATCTTCACATTTGTAAACATGTAACCAGGTCTCACTATTGAGCCTAGACTCAGTTAGTTACAACTTTACCTATTTTAGATGAAAGTGTACAGAAACAAAGAGGTGTTTTCCTTTTATCTTCACATAGAACCTGTGTTGAGTTTAGAGTTTATTCTATATAATAAAAGCCTAATATGCTAAGTGTCCAGTTGTCCAGTGACCAGTTGACTGTTCAACCAACCAAAGCATAATATGCTAATAATATGCTAAAGCCTCTCAACCTCTCACTATGACGTGCACTGACCACCACCAAGGGGTAGACGCTCCAGCCGGTAGGTTAGCTTGCTGCTGGGGTCTAGCCGATCAGGACTGGGCGAGACATGGCCAGACACACCCTGGAGCACTCCTGCGGTCCCTCCCCAACCCCGATCGTGCAATGGTGGGGTCCCTTGGCCTGGCCTGCACCCTCTCGCAATTCAGGACCCCTCAGGGGATGTCAGACAGCCAGTTTCAGCACAATCCAGCAGGCCAATCCCCTTGGGAGGGCGTCAGACGCAGGGCTCACGGCTGACTGGCAAGCGCTGCTATGGCTGCACAAGCCTCTCCTGATCAGGACTGATTGGGCGCGAGCCTGCGGCAGGCACAGTGGGGCCGGAATGAGCGGGAGCAGCAAATAGGAACTTCAGGCGGTGTTGGACTGCGGGTTTTGGCCCAATCCCTGCAAGCCACGTAGAGGGACGCCACCTGTGCATGAATTCGTGCACTGGGCCTCGAGTAAGGGAATAAAATGCCTTAAATATATCTGTTTCTTTATATCCAATAAAAGGTTATGCTAGCAGGCAAGTTATATAGACTCACCTGTGCACTTGGTCATCAGTACATTTGGAAACTGCACTTTCTGGTATTTAAGCTGCTTCAAAAAACTTGACTTGTTAGTATTTAAAATGAGAAGCTGTTTTCAAATATGAGAAGGCAGGGAAAAAAAAAGACAGATAAATTTTATTTTTATTGGAGAAGTCAGTCATTGGACCTTAATCTTAAACCTTCCTTTCAAATTATATTTGTTCACTGCAGATAGCAGTTCATATTAAAACTAGAGGCCCAGTGCATGAAATTCATGCACTGTGGGGGGCAGGGGGCTCCCTCAGCCCAGATTGTGAGAGGGCACAGGCCAGGCCAAGGGACCCCACCAGTGTAGGATTGAGGCCAGGGAGAGACACAGGAGATTGGCCAGCCAGGGAAGGACTGCAGGAGGGCTCCAGGTCATGTCCAGCCTGTCTCACTCAGTCCTAATCAACTGGAACCCAGCAGCAAGCTAACCTACCGGTTGGAGCATCTGCCGCCTGGTGGTCAGTGCACATCATAGCAACTGGTCAACTGGTTGACTGCCCCCTGCTGGTCAGTGCACATCATAGCAGCAGTTGAACGACCTTAGCATATTATTCTTTGACTAGGGGCCCGGTGCACGAAATTCGTGCACTGGGTGTGTGTGGGGGGGAGTGTCCCTCAGCCCAGCCTGCCCCTTCTCACATACTGGGAGCCCTCAGGCGTTGACCCCCATCACCCTCCAATCGCAGGATCGGCCCCTTGCCCAGGCCTGATGCCTCCGCCAGAGGTGTCAGGCTTGGACAGGGGACCCCCATCTCCCCCAATCACTGGCTCTGGCCCCTGCCCAGGCCTGAGGCCTCTGGCCCAGGAATCATGCCTGGGCAGGGGACCCCCATCACCCTCTGATCGCTGGCTCCACACCCCCGCCCAAGCCTGATGCCTCTGACCCAGGCTTCAGGCCTGGGCAAGGGGACCATCATATCCCCCCAATCCCCGGCTCCGCCCCCCACCCAGGCCTGATGCCTCGGCCAGAGGAGTTGACCCTCATCACCCTCCGATCACCAATCACCGGATCGGCCCCTTGACCAAGCCTGAGGCCTCCGGCAGAGGTGTCAGGCCTGGGCAGGGGACCTCTAGCTCCCCGCGGTTGCAGGCTCCGCCCCTGCCCAGGCCTAACACCTCTGGCCTAGGCGTCCAGCCCGGGCAGTGGGGACCCGCAGCTGCAGCGGCCCCACAATCGTGGGCTCCGCTTTAGGCCCAGGCAAGGGACCCCTAGCTCCTGGGACTGCCAGCTTCGACCGTGCCCAGCTCCCATTGCTGGCTCCACCCCTACTTCCTGCTATCACTGGCCAGGGCGGAAAAGGCGCCTGATTCTCTGATCATGGCTGGGGGGCAGGGCAAAGGCGGCCCCAGGGCCGCCTTTGCCCTGCCCCCCAGCTCTTAGCTAGCCCCTGGGTTTCTGATCACTGTCAGTGGCAGGGGGCTTCTTCCTGCTTTCCCTTTTGCCTCCCTGCATTGTGCCTACATATGCAAATTAGCCTCCATCTTGTTGGCAGTTAACTGCCAATCTTAGTTGGCAGTTAACTGCCAATCATAGTTGGCAGTTAATTTGCATATAGCCTTGATTAGCCAATGAAAAGGGTATCGTCGTACGCCAATTACCATTTTTCTCTTTTATTAGTTTAGATTGCTTGAATGGCCAACTGAACGACCCGACACTTAGCATATTAGGCTTTTATTATATAGGATAAGTTTTGGATTGGGTAGCTTTGAGAAAGTCATGTATAGGTTTTTAAATCCCAAACATGCATGTGCGCGTGAGCACACACACACACACACACACACACACACACACACACAGTCATTTAGCAAATTTTCCCAATGAAAGTAGAACTGTTAAAAACTACTTGGTACTTTCCTTAGTTGCCTCAATATCCTGTATAATATTTTTGTTTCTAGTTCATATTAGCACTTTCCATAATGACTCACCTCCTCGAGGTTGAAAAATTTTGAAGGCTTAAACCATGATTTTCCTTAGTAAATAAAACTGCAACATCTGCACATTACTAAAACTGTAATAAAACCTTAAGAAATATATGCCAAAATTTTTTTTAAATAATGTATCTTGGTTTCAAGCAAAAGAAACTGATATTGGTCACCAAAAGCAAGAAGGAAAAATAGTGAAAAGATAAGGCTAATTCATGGGATTTTCAAAGATGGGTTAGAAATTGCACAGAAATCAAGAGCTAGGACCAGCTGTCTCCATCTTGACTCACTAGCACCTGGCCTGAGTGGGGAGCAAGTAAACAGCCAAATCTCAGATGCAATCCCACATGCTGGTTGCCAGGGAGTCAAGAAAGGAGGTGTGGCCCCTCTGGCTTCCATATAGGCAGGAAGCCCTCTGCTTCTCATCAGTCATCCCACTGGGAAACGCACCCAAACCAGGGTGGGGGTAAATTCTGAGCAGGGAAAAAATTATATCCCACATTACATTTCCAATCAAGAATGTTCTCCTGAATATAATGGAATATAATTTTTGAAAATAAAGTTTAGCATATCTTTCCTCCAAGAAAAGAAAGCAAGGTCTCATCAGTCCAGGACCATTGGGTTATGTCCATTTTGCCTTTAAAATCATTATGTCTAATCCCCATTTTTCTGTCATTAGAATGATACTAAAGTGCACAAGTTAATTAAATTTTCCATAAAGGATAATTCATATATCAGGTTTCCTCTCTATTCAATAACTGTTTACAGAAACCTAGATTTCTTAGTTTATCTGTATTTAAAATATCTCAATTTTTATTTCAAAAAACAGTATTTGATATAAGTACCATCTTCTATTATTAATTTGGTTTTGGTAAATATGTCTTATAAAAATCCCATTTTGTTACTTTTTTGCAAATGAAAAAATTTGTGCTTCCTATTTTCTTTGCATTGTCTTTTAAATAGACTCAACAAAAATAAACATAGTTCTTTATAAGTTTAGTTCCAAAAGTGTAGCTCATAAACTAACATTTCATAAATAGGTTTATTAAATGCTCTACCATTCCTAAATTTTGGTTAGCTTTAATAGAGGACACATTTGTAATACCTTAACTAATAAAGAATTTTAAAAGAAGAAAAAAAATCACCAAACAGAATTTATTTATGGAAGGATGGCTCTATTTTCTTATTCTTTGTTGTCCTTTCAAACTGTGCCAGTCTTTGAAGGCATGAATTTATAAACCCTCAACATTTACAAATGATGAGTTGGACTTAAATGCACTATAAAAAAAACTTTCATGAATTCTCTAGAAAATCCCCAGCCAAGAACATACACAAATTCCTAGCACCATAGTCATAGTTCCTTAGAACACCAGTAATATTGCCAAAGAATTAGACACATTTTAAAAATCAGTATTTTAAAACTTTAAAAGTGAAAAATCCATAGATTATGAGAATTCATATGTAATAAACATGAAAATTGTTTAATAAGATTTTATTTTACTAAAGGCCTTTAGACTAATCTAAAGTTTATTTAAAATCTGTTCTGATGAATAGAACTTTAATTGAATAGTCCCAATTATACAAATTTTAAATTTTGAATGTCTACCCAATTCATTTTTATGTGTATATTTCAGCATACTTATATGTAGAATAAAAATAACGAGTTCTTATAAGGATTGAAGAAAATGCACATGAAGATATTAACATACAGAGTTTTAATACTAAAAGTGGTAGTAATCATAATACTCATATTCCACTTACTGCCTTGAGGAGTAAATATGTTCTTTGAGATTTTTTAAATATAAAAATCTGGCAAATGCTGTAGCTTTGACAATGACCTTCAGTGCGGATGAGTTTAGATTTTAATAGCGCATGTTCAGAACTGTGCTCGGGCACCACCACGAAGGTATTGTTAAAGTTATGCCAAAGTGACTGACAGGCTTCTTGTTTATACAGAGCAATCGAGCAAGCACTTTATGAGTTTGAACATATGGGGAAAATGTAGCAAATGAACTTTTATCTGAAAAGTTAATAGATTCTCCACATGTAGCAATACATTAGTGAAGCTATTATCTGGGAAAGATTAAAGAATAAAGACAAATAAAAGGAACTTGTGGGGGCGGTGAGAGTTTTTATCAGAAAATGAGCACAGTGACGTGCTGCGGGGGTGAGGACAGTCAGCGGCATCTCACATGAGCTTCCTCAGTGCTGATCTAGTCCGCTTCTTCTCCAACGGCAAGTGGCTCATCATGAGCACCTGCTAAAACACAGATTGTGGGGCCTCACACCAACACTCTGATTGGGAGGTTTTAGTGGGGCCTCAAATTTTCATTTCAAACAAGTTGCCAGATGATGCTGATACAGCTGGTCTGAGGACCCCACATAGAGAACCACTGGTCTAGTTTATAACAGACGGACAGTCTATTATTTCAATCTCCTGCTTGGTGAGAAATCTAAAACATGTTTTGATGAATAATACATATGACTGGTACTAGTCATGTTTTCTCAGACTTTTACAATTATTATAAAGCATATGCTGTAAAAGTTTAATTATTACATATATTTACAAGATTTAAAGTATCCCATATCCTGATAAGTGCATGAAATATATAGCTCTAGCAAATAAGCAACTTTAAAAAGAAAACATTTAGACATAAATTAAATGCAGTAAGTATTTCTGGCCCTGACCAATAAATAAGACTAGATAACATCACTTATATTGGTACAAATTAAATAACAACAAAACACCTTTTTTCCATTCCAGAAAGGCAAAAACTAAAATGCTTTAAAATATCCTACACTCTGTTGGTAAAAGTGAAAGGTGAGATCACCTCAAAAGGGTGATTCCAGGGTTCATCTGGGTGGTGATATCTGGAGGTGCTATTTAGAGCTTATTATAGTTTCTTATATTGAAATACATCTATAAAATTTACATAAGTAATGAAAAACACATTGTAAAGTTTTAAAAACTAGTCTTACTTCAGTATAAGTAACAGATTTAAAATGAAACCTCTTTCTTTTGTGAATTCAAAGTATCCTTCAACCTTCAGTTAAATTTGGTAACTCTGTAAAGAGCATCTATAATAATCTATAATAATAAAAGCATACTATGCTAATTAGACTGGACAGCCAAATGACCTTCTGGACAAAGCCAGGGCTGCAAGGGCAGCCATGGGGAGCAGGCCCAAGCCGACAGTCGGACATCCCCCGGGGGCTCCCGGACTGTGAAAAGGCACAGGCTGGGCTGAGGGACCCCCCCTCAAGTGCACAAATCTCATGCACTGGGCCTCTAGTATTCAATAAATTAATGGAGGCCGATGGTAAAGTGGTCCATGAGGAGAAATGGTCCACACAGGCAGGAGAACAACCTGAGGAAGGACTTTAGTTCTGGATTGGAGGGATCATGATGCTGTCCGCTTAGACTGTGTGACTCATACGTCAGCCTTAGACATTTTCTCCATATAGAAATGTCATTAGCTGATTAACTGCTCCAAGCCTCTCCACGTGTCTCCAACCATCCCGACCACAAAGGTTAATAGCATTGCTCTGAGCTTGCTGATGTTGCTATATTCTCATATTTTTAAGAATTATATACTGAGGAAGCACAGGCCAAGTAAAGTATATATAGTAGTAGTACTTAGCAGGGCAATCTGCACTAAAGATTTTTGGTCATTCCCTTAATTTCCTTGAACAAATATCCTTTATTCACAGAAGTTCCTCTATAGCAGTGGTTCTCAACCTCAGCTGCACATTAGAATCACCTGGGAATCTTTTTAAAATCCTGATTTCTGGGCCTCATCCTCTGGAAATTCTGTTTCTTTGTTATGGGGTGGGGCCACAACATTAGTAACAAAAAAAAACAAACAGAATTTCCGGAGGATGAGGCACAGAAATCAGGATTTTAAAAAGATTCCCAGGTGATTCTAATGTGCAGCCGAGGTTGAGAACCACTGCTCTATAGCAACATGAAATAATTTTGCCTTAATGTCATCAGAGATTACACAAATATGCAGATACATATCAAAATGTATTTGGAGGTTAAAAAAAACTATAACACAAATTAATACCAAAACCTCCATTGCTATACTTCCTGAAATACATCAAAGGAATTAGCATTCTCTGAGAGTTCATTTTCTTAATATTTAAATCAAATAAAAATATTAGGTGAATTAATCATGTTTCACACTAAAGAGGTTAACCGAGGCTGGGAAACAGTAAAGAAATTAATCCACATTTAGGACAAAGCTAACCTGTTTTGTAAGCCTCTGGGAACCACTGAACAGAAATTGCATAATCTTGCATAATAGCAGATCGACTGAATACTCTATAAATTTGCTGATTTAGCACTTAATTCTTGCACAGCAATTATTGGGAAAGGAAGTCCTGTCAGATAATAAAATTTACATTGCTATAGTCTTTAGATTTTTAAAAACTCTGGTGAGAAGATAAGTTGGTGGAGATCACAGATGAAATGTATACTATGTATTCATACATGTGTGTTGTGTGTATGTATGTGTATTGTAAGTACACATACACACATCCTCTAGTGATATAATAAATAAAGCCTCATTCTTTAACCATTCAAATATATCTCTTTTCAGAATTCCAGTTGACTCCTATGCTGTTTTCAGGAGAAAACAGACCGACAGATGAAATGCATGGCTATTTATTTTTCATCAGTCCTAAGCCTGTGCAAATTGTTTTCTATTTTCCTGTATTCTAATGTCACAAAACAGGTAGCCTTGAATTAAACCTTGATACCTGTGAGATACCTCTCCCCAAACCTAGTGTGTCTTCTAAGTTGTTAATTTTCCCATAATTTTAATAAATATTTTTCATTTCTATAGTAAAAATTAATTTACAGTACAAAAACGGAATTTAAAAAATCAGAATCTCTCCTTTGTAGAAATTACTGTTTCTTGCTCTTATGTTTTAACTAGAGGCCAGCCCAGTGCACGAAATTTGTGCACGGGGGGGCGGGGGGTCCCCTCAGCCCAGCCTGCACCCTCTCCAATCCAGGATCAGGCCTAACCAACAGTAGGACATCCCTCTCACAATCCTAGACCACTGGCTCCTAATCGCTCACCTGTCTTCCTGCCTGGTCACCCCTAACTGCCCCCCCTGCCGGCCTGATTGCCCCCCCTAACTGCCCCCCTCTGTCAGCCTGGTCGCCCCTCATGGCCCCCCCACCGGCCTGGTCACCCCACACAGTCTGCTGTTCAGTCATTTGGTCGTCTTTCACTAACCCCCCTGCTGGCCTGGTCATCAGCAGCCATCTTGTGAGGGTGTGAGGGTTAATTTGCATATTACCTCTTTATTATATAGGATGATTTCAGCACAGGTCCTTCCCTTTCTCCATAATGACTTATCTTTCTCAAATTTAAATAGATGAGAAATTTTGGCATCTCGGAAACTACAGCTGATCCCTCTTTGGTTGCAGAATAATATCAAACTCCTTATCAAGGCCACAGCCTGATGCAACTTTTTGGTGCAGCTTCTATGCACACTTTATACTTCCAATAGCCTTTTCTCATCCCTGATCATTCCTGTGATTCCAATGCTACCTCCTTTGTGTCCCCCTCCCCGCTGACCAATCTCCATCATCATCAGCCTGAGACCATCTGTTTACAGTGCTGCCTTTCTTCTCTGATGACGTGACACACGCCAGCCTGGAACAACAGGCTTCCTAGATGAGCACAGTGTCCTCACTGCACAACCTTGTCCTTCATTCCTCTGCTGATTACTGGGGGAAACACTGAGTATGAGGAACAGACTTTATTGATGGATTAGGGCAGCAATTTTTAATCTTTTTCATCTCATGGCACACATAAACTAATTACTAAAATTTTGCAGCACACCAAGAAATACACTTTTTGCCAATCTGACAAAAATAGGTATAATTTTGATTCATTCACACCAGAGGGTATTGTGCTGGCTGTTGTCATTTTTTAATCTGACAATCTAAGGGAAAAGAGGTCAGTGCCCCTGACTAAATAAATAGTCAGGTATTACTGGCATGTTTTTAAAATTCTTGCAGCACGCCAGTATGCTGTGGCACACTGGCTGGAAATCTGGTTTAGGGAAGTCTAGAAGAAATTACAGTATTGCAAATGAAACAGAACTGTTTTCAGGAAGAGAAAAAATAACCAAGTCCTTCCCACTGTGTCCCCAGAAATAACCCCATTGCTAATTCAAATCACCTATCTCCGTGTTACTTAATGCTCTGCCTCTCCTGGATTAAAACATGTCTTGAAAGCCCCACAGTCTATTCCTTCATTCCCCTTTAAGAAAATTCAACTCCTGCTGACAGGAGTAAATGTAATCCCAGTATCTATGCCCATGCCCACTCCAATCAGTACAGCCAACTGACACAAGGGCCAGTAGCAGCAGCATGTTTTCTTAAGTCTGAATATGATTTCAAAAATCACACCACACTTGGACTTGCCTTGGCTCTCCAAGTCCTGCAGGGTGGTTCGGAGTAAGCTCCAACACACTACAGCATTCTTTTTGAGTTCTCTGCATGTGAGAGAAGACATAACTCTTTATTCTCCCTGTAGTATCCCCAGCCTTTTCTTGTAGGCTACTCAAGATGGGACACACACACGAACAGGAGCACATACATTTGACTCATGCATTCATTCAATGGACATCTTTGAAACCGCCTATGTGTCAGCCACTGTAATCAGAAATGTGTTTTCAACAGTGAACAAGGCACATTAGGAGTTTACAATCATGTGAAACAGACAAGCTATGTCAAACACAAATCTTTAACTGCATGCAGGGTGTAATTAACCGAGCAAAGGTAAACCATAAAGCATTCTTTACACTGTCCACTTAGGGGATCCAACCTAGTCGTGGTTCAGAGAAGGTGTCCCTGAGGAAGTGACTCAATTTCTATCTGAACTGTAAGTATTGATTAGGTGAAGAGGAAAATTTGTGACCAGAGGAAGCACCTCTTAAGGCTTAGAATTACGTCTAAGTGCACCAGGTTGTGTAAGACTGGCTCCAGCCGAAACCAGTTTGGCTCAGTGGATAGAGCGTCGGCCTGCGGACTGAAAGGTCCCCGGTTCGATTCCGGTCAAGGGCATGTACCTGGGTTGCAGGCACATCCCCAGTAGGGGTTGTGCAGGAGGCAGCTGATCGATGTTTCTCTCTCATCCATGTTTCTAACTCTCTATCTCCCTTCCTCTCTGTAAAAAATCAATAAAATATATTAAAAAAAAAAAAAAGACTGGCTCCAGACAAATCCATCACTCCTACAAAATATAATTCCTATAATAAACTCCTGTGGTGGTGCATCAATAAAATCATATTCATGCATGGAGGGCTGTATTTTTAAGTCCAAATTTGACTAGATTTGAAAGTAAATATATACACTTATCTTATATTTGAAAAGCTCTTTCAACATTTTAATACCAGCCAGTGCTAAAGTTATCTTTGGAACCCTTTTCCTTTGATTACAAGCCTCAATGGCACTTCATCTTCTGGCAAATAATAGACTGATTATATACATTTGCTTTAACCTTCTGAGATTGCTGAGAAAGAGCGTATCTACAAATATTCAGTGATAATTGATGGTCAAAATAACAGTCGGGGTTTGAGCTCATTGAACGATTTTAACCTCAAAAAAAAAGGACAAGTTAAATTTGTTTTAAGCTTGTACTGCTTCTAAAGATTCTTTTTTATACACTGTGATTTCTGAATGAGCTCTAATGATGTTGTTACATTCATAACATACCGCTCTTCTGAAGAGTTAAAATACAACCATCATATTTCTTAACCTATTAATTCAGCAATTCTTTTTAAAGTAAATATACTGGGGTGACATTGGTCAATAGGATCATATAAGTTTCAGGTGTAGATTTTATTATTCAAGATCTGTATATTGTACTGTGTGCCCACCAACCAAAGTCAAATCTTCCATCACTATATATTAGATCTTTCTTACCCCCCACCCCCTAATTCATCAATTCCTGATGGAATGCATATGTAAGAAATAAAAAATTCAAAACCAATCCAAATAGTACAGATGGCTATCAAGTAATCAAATAAAGTCTCTCTTTGAACTCCAATTCCCAATTTCATCAGCAGAGGTTCATACAATAAAAGATCCTCATTTTTTTTAATTTTTTGTCTTTAACAACACATAGTGCAACTCTGTCCAAATAAGCACAGTTGTATCCCATAGTGTGTCACCCCACAGTGTTCCCTCCTATGGTTGTATTTAACCATATTTAACCATGTCTGTCTATACCAGGGGTGGGCAAACTTTTTGACTCGAGGGCCACAATGGGTTCTTAAACTGGACCGGAGGGCCGGAACAAAAGCATGGATGGAGTGTTTGTGTGAACTAATATAAATTCAAAGTAAACATCATTACGTAAAAGGGTACGGTCTTTTTTTTCAATAGTTTTATTCATTTCAAACGCCGGATCCGGCCAGCAGGCCGTAGTTTGCCCATGGCTGGATACTGATGACTATTTAGGTCAGGGGTTCTCAACCTGTGGGGCGTGACCCCTTTGGGGGTCGAACGACCCTTTCACAGGGGTCACCTAAGACCATCGGAAAACACATATATAATTACATATTGTTTCTGTGATTAATCACGATGCTTTAATTATGTTCAATTTGTAACAATGAAATCGGGGGTCACCACAACATGAGGAGCTGTATTAAAGGGCCGCGGCATTAGGAAGGTTGAGAACCACTGATTTAGGTCCTTCTCTTTTTGTTTCCATCACAGATGCCACACTACTAGATGCAAACACTGTTGTAAAGTGCTCAAACACTTCTGTAAGTATATAATCGTGTACATAGCAGACATATTAATACTCTCCAAATATTTAATTTTCTCCCATATGATTAGGCAATACCATGTGACTATGTGCCCAATGAAATGGCCAGTAAAAAAACACAGTTTGATCCTCCTGTTGTTTCCTACCCTGCTGTAGTGGCCAGGAGTCTCTGAGTGTTCCAGAAGTTTCAGCTACCAGACAATCGAGTTTCCACGTGAACGAGAACTTTCCTCAACAACCCAATCCTCATGCTGGACTTCCCACAGGATTCGGAAATAACTTCCTAGCTATCAAGAAAAATATGCATCTTTGTCATAACATTTTTTCCCGTGGGACTTGAGTACCTGCTAGATAGCCTATAAATATAATATCACCCCTTTACCTCTTGGTTATGAGTCATCATCTAAATTATTTCCACTCATCTTGCTGATGATGACAATTTATGCTCAGAAATTAGAAGTCTCAAGACCTTTTCTTTATAAGATTTTTCACGAAATAAAATTGTTATGTAAAATCGTGTGTGTGTGTGTGTGTGTGTGTGTGTACCTACACGTGTGAATATTTCAACTATAGTTCTCATTATAATACATTAGGGTCTTCTATTATAGTTCTTATTATATACATTAGGGTCAAATATATATAATATTTGTCTGGTTTGTTCCAGTCTCCCTTCTTCTTTCCTCCAGCCTATGGACTGACACTTGACCCTGACTCCCACACTTTCTTCATCTTATCTGAAGCCAAGAAGCTGTCTGCCTCCATGAGTAACTGAGATCACCTGTACCTTGATTTCAACTACCTATTCCAATACTCTGTTGAAATCCCACGAGTACCAGCACTGACTTAAATGATGACATGAACATTGTTGACATGTGACATATGTATGGTTATGCATTGCACATGTATTATAATGTGTCCAGTATTTTTGCCGTAAGCATCTTTGCTGCAAACATTTTCACCGCATATGAATAAGAACACCTACAATAGTATTATGCCTCACTGTTTGGAGAAGTGTCCCTACTGCAAATCTTGTCTTCAGAGCTCATGTCACAATTGTTAATTTCATATTTGCTTGCATGATTATTTGATTATTATATGAACCCCTATACTCTAAGTTCATGAGGGCAGGAACCCATTAGCTTCACTTCTCAACTTCAGCCCAAACCCTTGGAATAGCATCCAGCTCATTCAATTTGCTCAACAATCATTTTTAAAATACTATATTTTGTTTAATTATAATAATAAGTGATTTTATAATTAACATAATAATACTTTAAGTAAATTTGCAACAAAAAAGATAACTTTGAGCATGAATCATAATTGAGAAAATCATTATTGTCCCTTCTGATTTTTCCTTGGTACTGATTGCACTCAAGTTTTATTTCACATATTTTGTAAAGTATTTAAAGATGTTATGATTTTCATGTAATCATATGCACCTGTACACCCTGATGAAGATCCAATAGGTGCATACATATGTAAATGAAGTCTGTGAATAATTAATTTAAGTCAGTGGTTCTCATGAAGAAGTTCTGCCTTCCTCCGCAGGGGACATTAGCAATGTCTGGAGACATTTCTGCTTGTCACGCCCCAGGCATTGGGGCTACTGGCTTCTAGTGAGTGGACACCAGCAACACCACTAAACATCCTACAAAGCACAGGACAGCCCATCCCCAAGCCCCATCCACCAAAAGAGAATCATTCAGTCAAAATGTTAATAGTGCCAAGACTGAGAAATCCTGAATTAACCCATGACCTTTACATTTGAAATACAGAAATAGTGTAATGCTTTTTCTGAGGTAACATGTGTGCTGTGTCATTATTCAGAGCAAGTAATGTATTGGTTCCTTTTGTTGGAACTGAAATGTTTCGTTTCATCAAACTGCTGCAGTCTATACAGTCTCAATGTCATCCTTGAAGCTGGAGGAAAGAGAAGCTTATTTACAGGTGTCTCTCTGGGCGAGGCTCCTCAACTTGGCATCTGGATGGACCCAAGTAAGTCTACAGGATGTGCAGCACATGTAGAACCCATGCCCAGCACTGCAGGGTCAGCTGTTGGAAGACAGTGCATGTCAACTAACTGTAAATCCGCCTCTATAAAACCTTGTTCTCAGTGTTTAGGTAAGAGCTTACTCACCCTGTGCATTAGCAGCGAGTATAATCCGCTTGTGTGCCAGAATGAAAGATAAAGTTGTGTTTTCCATTGCCCGGGGGAGACAATCATCCTTATGATGCTCTAAGCTACTCGATTAGCCTTGTACAAGGGAACAAAGTAAGCTGCTCTATGCATGCCTCAAGCGGCAACTCTTTTAAAACACATTTACCTAAAACACTTTGAAAACTGAGTTTTACCATTCCTTCACAGCCTTGGAGAATTTAATAATTTATAGGTCTGCACATTGACCAGAGAAATATTTCGTCATTGATGTTTCCATTAAATTGTACTTGCTTGAAGTCAGCATGGGGTTGCAATTCTTTCCAGCGAATACCCTGATTTCTTCCACTCATTTATCAAGGGTGCTTATTGACAAGTTTCTGTGAATAGGATCCTGCCTTTGGACATCATTTTTACAAGAGAGGAACAATCACAACATTGAAAAGGAGTCTTTGTGAAGATTAAAAAAGCTTTGTACATCAATAAAATATATATTTCTCATCATTCCCTTGCTTTTACACAGTAGAAAATCTTCTACTCAACTTATCCTTAAATTCGCATAAGCATCTTTAGAGAAGCGAATTCAGGCTCCACCTGGTAACTTGCTCCAGCCCCTTGATTAAGGGCTAATGATGGGGTGAAGGTGGGGAGGGGGTGGATTAAGGATGTTCGGGTTTTCTCAAATTCTCTGAACTTGTGTTTCCTTGTCTAATTTGCATCTTTCTCTTCCCTCAATTGACATGATAGGAATGTGATGATAAAATGAAGGCAGTGGGTTTTCAGGTAGCTGTTTGATGAGAATATAGGACATTAAATGGATATTGATTGTTTCTAATTACTATATGTTTCATTAGAAACTCCATGGAGGGGGAAGTAAATTCAAAAGGGGGTGTGTCTTAATGTGAGGAATATGATGTTGCAGCATGAATTATCAATGATAAGTAACCTGGTGCTATAGGGAGTAGGTGCCATTTCAGCTGCTATGAGAACAGGAGAGGCAGGCAGAAATAGAAGAGGGCCTTTGGTCCCTAAGAACCAAAATGAAGGAGAAAAATAGTCCAGGTGCTGGGGAAGGAGGGAAAGTCTTTAGAGCCTCCCTGACCAGTGGAAACAGACTACACCACATATGTAATTTTAAACTTCCTAGTAGTTATAAGAAGTAATATAGAGCAAGTAAAATTCACCTTGTTATTAAATTCAATGTGTCCAAGTCATTATCATTTTAATGAGCAAAAATATATATATAAATTATCAGAGATGTTTTACATGTTTTTTAAATCAAATTGAGCTTCTAGAGTTCAATGTATATTTAACAATTACAGCACTTCTCAATTTGGACTGGTCACATTTCAAGTGGTCCACAGGCGCCTGTGTCCAGTAGCTAACATATTGGAAAGTGCAGCTCTAGAGTTTTGAACAAAGAATCCCCACACTTGGGGAACCAGGAATAAGCTGAACTACGTGGAGGAGCAACATGCATTTCCCCGCTGTGGGCTGTGGCCTCTTTCTGCCCTGGAATGTACAAACTGGGCAAAGGAATGCTTGACTGCTTTGTATATTCTCCTGGACTGTGTGGACACGGCTCAGCTGGCAGTGAGGCTGCTGGATGATACACTAGCCCACCCTCTCTTCTGTGACTGCAGCTACCTTTAGGCACAAAGGCCTGAGCATTCTTGTAGCCAGTGGAGAGAGGCCGGGGACTGTGTCTTGGCTGTTTTAGTGTTTGGCACAAGGAGAACTCTACTGAATTTTGGCTCAAAAAAATGATAACGGAGGTCTATAAGTAGAAAATGGAGTTCAGAACACAGACACAGATTACAGCTAGTGTGAAATATTTACACTCATATATATTTGTTGTGTGTTGTATCATTTATATTCAAATATAAAATACACAGCCAATACACTATGAATATGAGTGTCAATATTTAAAAAGAAATTAACATTCAACCAAGATAGCCTTAATGCTCCCTCCGGTTTCATTAAACTTTAGACAGGTTTTTTCATGACTATAGGCCTGACTTTCTTACACTTACAGGGTATATTTTAGAAAACTTGCAATTGTAAATTCTCTCTCTGGCCGTTTGAAATGTGTGTTAATCTTCTCCCAGCCTCTTGCTGGTTTTATAACCAGGAAATGTTTTCTCAAGGACCTGGGAACCATCTCTTTGAAAGTACACATCTAAGGAGATAGCACCCCATCACCACCACCCCCCATCTCCATGGAAAAGAGGATTCTAAATTTGATGGGCAGCAATTAGCAAACACAATGGCTTCATCACAGAGAAGAACATTTGCAAATTCAGGTATAATTGGATGTGCTCAAAACATCCCACTGATCAGCCTCATCTCAATGTTCTCCAATAGCTTTCCACTAGCTCACCCCGCATGTAAAATCCCTTCCCCGTTTTGTTTAGGGGGAGATAAGTTCAGCCTCGCTCTCCTATTGCAAGAGCCCAAAAAAACATTCTTCCTTCCCTGTTTAACTTTGTCTGGTTCAATCTCTGCTTTGACACAATTTGTTAATGTATAATCATCCTAGTTCCAAAAATAAAGTAGGAAATAAAGCTAAATAATAAACACAAGTAATAGGATAAAAAGAAAACAAGAGAAAAACTTATATACTTATCATGGAACCAACCAAACTTCCTTGGAAAGTCTAGAAGAGGTGGCCAAGAAAAAAATAGTTATTCATTGGAAAAAGATGAGGCAGGAGTTTTATGTGAGGAAAAATGAATTTACAAATATTCCCTTGAAGGGTACAACCCTATCAATAAATTGAGATGGTCCCAGCGATAAAAATTACATCATTCATTTTTATCTGTCTAGACAGGATGTCTTTCAATTTTTCATGGATCTCCCTAATCATATATAACACTTTGTCATCTTATAAGTGACTTTCTCATTATTTCCCTTTTATTCAAAATACTCTGTGCTCTTGATTTTCCTAGCTATAGGTAAACTCTGACCTGGGCTTTGGAGGTTAACCTCTAGTTACCCTGGGCCTCCCATTAAGTCCTGATTATTGGTCAGGCTCATCCTCAGCTTTATTCTCTGAATTATCCTAATTGTCCAGGGAACTTATTCTTTTCTAGGTATATGCTAAAACAGGAGGATATATAGAGTATCTCAAAAAGAAATCTAAACTATAGATCACTGACAGGATTCAGAATACTATTTCAGATGAACAGATCATTAGCCTGTGTAGTGTGGCATTTAGAAATGTTTTATAGTCAAACATCTGATCAGAATAGTTATGACTAGTGTTCACATAAATCCTTTAGCAAATTATATCTATAAATGCAAATAAAAACATCTTGGAAGCATATTTCCCATCATTAATCATAAATATGTTGCTCCTCACAGTCATGAATTCAGCAAAGCAAGCAGAGTTTTCCATAACAACAGATCTTAAAACACTGTTAGGTGAAATAAAGATATGTAAATTAAGATATTTAGCCCAGCCAAACAATGAAGTCATTGGAACCAGCAACAGTATAAACAGACATCATAAGACACTAATCTCCTTTTCCAAGTCTCCAGCATAGAAACAAAAGATTATTTATATTAACCAACAATCCCAAAATGTCTATTTCAAAAAATCAGCATATTTAAGGAAAGCCTCATAATTGGGTGTCCATCTTCTTTTTCGAAAAGTTGGCTTGTTACCTCTTACACGCCCTAATGTTCAAATAGATATTAAAGTTTGTAGAGTCAAGAGTCCCAGCCGTGGGAAAACTACGGCCCGCTGGCCGGATCCGGCCCGTTTGAAATGAATAAAACTATTGAAAAAAAAGACCGTACCCTTTTATGTAATGATGTTTACTTTGAATTTATATTAGTTCACACAAACACTCCATCCGTGCTTTTGTTCCGGCCCTCCGGTCCAGTTTAAGAACCCATTGTGGCCCTCGAGTCAAAAAGTTTGCCCACCCCTGGTCAAGACTCTCCAAAGCGGTAGTTAATGGATTGTAGAAACTATGGATGGGATGGGATGGGATTTTTAAAACCTTTTTACAGTGCTTTCAGGCTCCTTTCATCAGGGAGTTCGGAACTTTTCGATTTGGGCACAGGCTGGCATTTATGAAAGTAGAAATGCATTCTCTACCTTTGTGAAAAAACAAATGCTTCTTCTCTGGACCTTACCATTAGGTTTTTGTTTAGAAAACAAAAGAAGAAACAAATGAGAAAAGAACACGGGATATTTTTCTTTAGTGTATATCAATTATGAGTGTGCATGTAAGTCTAAAATAAACACTACATATTGTTGAAATACATTTTATGTCTATATATTTTCCACGTGATTGTGTTTGTTTTTCCTGTTCTAAAGAAGTCCTTTTTCAATTAAACAATCAGATTTAAATGCAAAGTTATAACACAGATGAAAGTGAACTCTTATGTTTTTAACTTACCATTTCTAAAAGAAACCCATCCAATCATGCAAACTAATAAAAAGAATAGATAGAAAAACAAGTATGTACTTGCCAGTATTTACAACTGAAAGACAGTTTAAGGAGTAAGTTTCTTTGAGTTTTAAGTCACATTATTTTAAATGTAATGAATGAATATGTGTGAAAAAAATAGATTATGAAGAGAAATGCAAATCAGAATGATTAAAAAAATAACTTCAATATGAAAGAAGACATTACTAGCGCTCTAAGACAAATACACTTCCTGAATTGACCCCAAATCCCATGTGACTTTTCACTTAGATTTGTCTTTTTATTTCTTCAAGAATATAATATCCTAGTGCACTAGCTCTCCCCAAAGTGAGAATAATCTGAAGAAAGGTCGGAGCATATGACAGAGTGCATTGATTTTTTATTATCTGCACATTTGCTGATTTACTGTATTGATTTATAGAAAAAAAGTTAAATTACTGCAAAGCAGAGATTGGCTTATGAAACACCAGAGCAAGGCCCAACAAATGCTCAGAGCCATTGTTCTATGCTTCCTAGACTTGATTAAGTGTTGGCACAGTGAAGCTATTTTCTTAGTGTTAAAACATAGATGTTGGCACTGTGTGCTTAAACACTAGATGGTTTCATCAACTAGGAGGTAAAATGTTTGTTTTCACAGGATTAAGTTCAATAATGTATTCACAATCCTTGACATGTATTAAATGTATAATACATGGCAGTTGTTATTACTTTTGCTACATTTTAAAATTAAAAAATGTAAAAATTTTTAAACTTTATATTGAACTATATTCTATGTGCAGACAAGTGCTCATATAATCAGTTGGTAATCCACTAAGTTCTCAAAGGCTAAAATTTGAACAACAGAGCTCAATATTTCCAAATACAAGTTTTCTGTTTTCTCTTACATATTTTCTAATTTTTTTACCTCCATGTAATGTTCACTCAACCCAATAGGATTTGAAGGTACCACAATATAAGCTTGAGGGTAGAGTTGTACTACCTATGCATTGATCTGAGCCTTTGTTCACAAGGCAATATAAATATGGTCATTTTTCTTAACTAGGTATTACCTATTAAAATTATTTTTTCTACATGTGTGTTTGTCAGGGGGGTGGGCATGGTGGTGGATGGGATATAAAGAATGAAATTAAATTTTATTGTATCTGCTAAGAGCCAGGCACTGTGGTAGACATGGTCACATTATTTTTCCACTATAGGGATACTGTATCCTTATAACATCTCTATGAAGAAAATATTTCTTTTTACAGCTAAGGACACTGATATACAGATAGGTTGAGTATCCTGCCCAATATCCATACCTTGTAAATAGAACACTAGAATTTCAATTCAAATGCAGCTTCATGATCTTTCTACCATCCCAGGTTACCATTGACATTGAAATTATATGTCCATGAACAAAAATCCCTTCCAATAGTTTCTTTCCAGAGACTACTTGCTAATGAGTTTCACCATTACAAATATTATTCCTCACATCAATCACAGACTTCTTTAAACATGTTTCTCAGGTTTAGCTGGACAGAATTCTTTCTCATCTAGGCCAATAGAAGACCTCACCAAAGCTGCACACTGTCATTTTTTATGCTCAGCCTCCTATGTCCATCTTTCCCACTATTGGTCAGTGTCAGAGAAAGTGAACCAGAGAGAAATTTAAAACTACCAGCTAAAGCAAGTCAGAATATAAAATTGATTGATGGCCCTGTGTGTGTTTCTATTGGGAAAGTCAAAATTCTGGCTTCTTGTTATTTTATTCCAATTCTGGATGACTAATTACCCACTGAATATTTCTATTTGAAAGTTCACATTCATTATTTTTTTTATCCTACACACCTTGCCTTGATAATTTTTCTTCCTCTTTCACATTTTCTACAATCACCCACCTTGAAAATCCTGGAGAAATATTTGACTTATCTTTCTTCATTCCCTTTTATTCAAAAGGTCAGTAAGTTCTGTGGATTCTTTGTTTTAATTGTCTCGCCTCTCTTCCTGTTTATCACTGAACAAAACATTTCAAGTGCTCACTAATTCCTTCATTAACCTCACATCTCCCAGTCCTCTACTTCTAGTCCGCCTTAAACTATTTCAGTTAATGACCCTGTTGCCATTTTCTCCTTCTGCTTGTTTAACTTCTATAGTTAGTGCCTTCCTGCATCCCAGTTACTATATTCTCATCCAGGCCGTGCAAGCTCTCCATAATCTGGCTCATCTAGTCTTTAAGGCACAGGCATTCCAATTCTTACCTCTGCCTCTTCTCAGGAATACCCTACACAACGTGATATTCTAAATAATTTTGTTCAACAATATGCTAACTAAGATAATAGGCATGTGGAAATTTAACAGATGAGTGAACTATATTAAGATTTATTAAACAGAATTCAGGATTTTTTTCCCTTTCTTAGAAGAACCAAATGATATAATTAACTAATATATTGTATTTGTATTTCCCCCTTTTAAAACAACTCTACTTGCGTGAGAACCTATTTACTTTCCATTACCCAGAGGTTATTAACAGCTTTTCAACATTAATGATAAAGCAATTGCTTTAATATTGGGCCCGATTTTTCATTTTTTAAAAACTTATCCTCCTTCTATGAAGTTCATCATTTTATTATCAACAACCTCAGGGTTTTTTTCTTTTATCTTTAGTATTCCCTTATTCTCATTATTGATTTCTTTCATTGGGCACCATGCACAGCTTTATTTTCACTTACTTTCTATCAGGCATGTACTAGTTTCCTGTGGCTGCTATAACAAATTATAAGTGCTCTTTCTTTTCTCGTTATGCTGTACCCCATTGTCATGAAGAGTTGTCTGACACATTGCAGATGCTCAGTTAACATTTGCCAAATGAGTAAACAGGTAAGTCTCCATTTTTATCATGACACTTGCATTTTTCCCCAAGAAATTTTGGCTGACCAACCGCTGAATGTACTGCCTTAAAAATTGTGAGCTTTTTTGTCTCTAAAAGGAATTGTGTAAATGTTTGTTGGTCAACCAAGAGAGGGGTTATTAGAAAGAGTTCCTCTATTGGGAATCAGTGTGGATCAAATTATTTCTTAACTCACCTCCAAAGTTGATTCTATAGTTCTATCTGAAGAGAAGGAATTGGCCTCCTCACTCACATTCAGACATGGACCAATGAATATTTATTTTTTGTCCTTTTTCTATCTATTTTTTAAGATATGTTTTGATGCCATGTGCCATGTATCTGTTTCCTAGAGTTGCTGTCAAAATTTGCCACAAATTTAGGGGTTTTGAAACAACAATGTATTGTCTCACAGTTCTGGGAGCCAGAAGTGTGAAATCAGTGTCACTAAATCAAAATCAAGTTGTCAGAAATTAATCTCTTATCAGATGTATCATTGGCAAATATGTTCTCCCATACAGTGGGTTCCCTTTTCATTTTGTTGGTGGTCTCTTTTGCTGGGCAGAAGCTTTTTAGTTTGATGTAGTCCCATTTAATTATTTTTTCTTTTGTTTCTCTTGGCCTAGGAGATGTATCAGTGAAAATACTGCTACAGAGATGTTTCAGATTTCACTGCCTATTTTTATGGTTTCTTGAACTACCGTTTGCCCAGCAATCCCCACTTCTGGGAATATATCTTAATAATCCCAAAACACTGCCCCGACCAGTTTGGCTCAGCGGATACAGCATCGGCCTGCAGACTGAAGGGTCCCAGGTTCAATTCCGGTCAAGGGCATGTACCTTGGTTGCAGGCACATCCCCAGTGGGGAGTGTGTAAGAGGCAGCTGATCGATGTTTCTTACTCATAGATGTTTCTAACTCTCTATCCCTCTCCCTTCCTCTTTGTAAAAAATCAATGAAATATATTTTTTTAAAAAAAAGAATCCCAAAACACTAATCAAAAAGAATATATGCACCCCTATGTTCACAGCAGCATTATTTACAATAGTTAAGCAAGTGTCCATCAGTAGATGAGCGAATTAAAAAGCAATGGAATACTGTGCAGTAGTAGAATAGGAGCTCTTACTCTTTGTGACAGCAGGGATGGAGCTGGAGAGTAATTATGCTAAGCGAAATAAGCCAGTTACAGAAAGACAAATATCACATGATCTCACTTACATGTAGCATCTAGTAAACAAAATAAATGGACAAACAAAACAAGTTCAGAGACATGGGCACATGGAACAGAATGAGAGATCTTAGAGAGGAGAAGGGGTGGAGGGGACCAGAAGAGATAAACCTAGAAATATATATGCATACAGGCATAGCCCATGGACACAGACCATAGTGTGGGGAAGGGCTAGGTGGAGCGCAGCAAAGAAGGGGAAAATGGGGGATATCTACAATGCTGACAACAAGAAATAAATAAAAAGTGGGTTTATGTGGAGACTATTCACATGTAAAAACTTCACAAAAAAATTTTGAGGTTAAAAAAAATGAGGGAGGAAAAAAGGTACATTATAAGAACCTGAACAGCAGGGAGGGAGGGAAACCTTCAATTCCAGAAGAGGAAATCATGGAAATATATTACTAAATACATTTTCCTAACTGACTATAAGTGGGAATGTAATTCTCATTACACTTTTAGCTCATCTTTTTGGAAAATATGATATTACTAAAAGTTAACTGTCAGTCATTTTTAAGAAAGTTCAGGGTCTCAAATGCTCTGATTCTTGATGGCTTTTTAGGCCCCGCTTCTACCATCCCCCAGGAGATTTCCAGCCTTTCAGTTCTGTGGGGTTTTTCCTACAAAACTTGGAAGTATTTCAAGAACTGTTTTTTGGTAGTAATTCAATGCTTTCCTGGGTGATATTGATTGAAATAATATACTTCCAAAAGGCATGAAAATTTAAAGCACTATTTTAAACTTCAAAACTGTTTCCATTTGATTTTAGTTTGGCAGTTTAAAGTGCTCTTATTTTATAAAAATTCTTCACCTACCATCAACTAATATCATAAAAAGTAAGCATTTGCGTATATAGAATCTTAAGCCTATAGTAAAGACAGAAATACTGACACAGCACACCTAAAGTAATCAATGATGTGTTGATATTTAGACAAATTACATTAACTCTGATTTTGATAAAAGGCTAGATAACTTTGTTTTTTGAAACTATACATATCATTAATCTTGATTGGCTGCAGTAATAAACATTATTCAAACACTTCCACCCATAGACCAGAGGGTTTAAACTGTTGAAAATGTCACTGTTCATAGGAGTCTCTGATATTTTCTCTTAGTTTTCCTTTCCTGTGTTAAACTTTCATCCTTAGTTCCTGTGTTTCTCTGTCCTCCTTCCTTATTTCTTCTGCCACCTCCCACCCAGTTCAAGTTTTACTCCCAAGTTAGGAAGCAGTGTGTTGTTCTAAGTACAATGTCTTCATTATTGAACAAGCATGTACTGGTTATTCACATAGCCCTGCATGCTTTATTCCCTTCATTCTCTCATTTATTCAGCAAATATCAATTAAACATGTTGCAGGCTTTGGATTTGATGCTGTGGACATAACGGCAAATAAGACAGAGCCACTGGCCATGGGAATCTCGTAACCTAGTGGCTGAGGCGGAATCATGAACATGAGGTCTCTCAACCTCAGCACCACTGACCTGTGGGACCAGATCTTTCTTTGTGGACGGCTGTCTTGTGTATTGTGGGATGTTTAGCAGTATCCCTGACCTATACCCACTGGATGACAGTAGCATAGCCCCAGCTGTGACAACCAAAATGTTTCCAGACATGGCTAAATGTCCCCTTTGGAGTAAGATTGCCCCTGGCTGAGAGCCACGGTTATAAGCCAACGTGCCAGGTTCAGTAATAACACAGTCTAAGGTTAGATGATGAGAAAAGATCAGAGAAGCCTATGTAAGAAGGTAGAATTGGGGCCTAATCTTAAGGTATATACATTGATTAGCCAGTTCCACATTTTTCCAGGAAATTCTAAGTAAGGGAAATATATTACACAAAGGCATAGGGGTGAGATTCTGCACAATTAATCTGCAAATAGGAGAGAAGAATAACAAAACAGTTATTTTTGAAAGCTATAATTTAAAAACAGCAAATGGCAATGAGTGTAGGGAATGTCAGATGGTGGATACATTAGGTGTCATGTCAGAGCTTTCTCTTATAAAAAATGAGCAACTACTGCAGCAACTACTGCAGTTTGAAGAGATGCATTTTGTATCCACGTTCGAGGATAGGGTTTATAAAGAAAAACGCTATGCCTCTGTGTTGTATGTTTTTCCCCTTTTTAAAATATGACACACAGGAGAATAATCATACACGTTCAACAAATATTAACTGACTGAATAATAATACTAACAACAACATTAAGCGCTGACATACTGCATCCTCACTGTGTGTGTGTGGCACTACTCTAAATCAGCTATTTTTAACCTTTTCCATCTCATGGCGCACAAAAGCTAATGACAAATTCTGCCGGACACCAGTGTGCCATGGCACACCAGTTGAAAATCGCTGCTTTCAGTGTATACATGAATGATGGAGCTGGGGTACATACCTGTGATGGGAAGAACTTTGAAGGCAAGGAAATTATTAGGAATTATTACACATTTAAAAAATAATTATTAGGTAAGAGCAACACTAGCAAATGCTATGGCTAAGGGATACCAAGTGACATCCATCCAGCCACTTTGTGTCAAAACTCATGCAAAACCTCATCCTAATTCATTATCCAGTGCTCTTTTTAATACCACCCTGCCACTCTTAAACCACAGTTTCTCTCTGTAAGGCTCCAAATTCCTCATTTTTCAGCAAACATCGAGACCTACCTTGTCTTCTTTACTTAGATTCTATGAAGAGCAAATGAGATAATCTGTGGAAGTTACTTAGAAATATAAATGATTATTAAGACCTGGGGATAAGATGTACATGGAAATATATGTTCTTCCTCAATGTGACATACATTTATTTATATCCTGCCAATTCCTTCTTAAGAACATCCCAATGTCCCTACATAAATTAGCTTATTGATTGGCTTTCAGTGTAAATAGATGGAATTGAGATCTCACCCGAGGAAATACAGAGTGCACCTAAACATACGAAAAAGCAAGTGTCTGCTATCAAATGTTTTACACATTGGAATTATCCTTTGCTTTTCCTCCCCAAAACAAATGCACATATCTAAAAGTAAGAAATGTGAAGGTTCTGTAAAGTTTTTGAAAATTCAACGATCTTTATCCTCGACAAAAATTAAATAGTTGAAACTGACTCTGTGGAGTTTCAAAAGAATTTAGTGCACATGACATTTAGAAGTGGGTCAAGCATGTATGGATTTTATATCAAAAAATTTCGTGCTACTAGTAACTATGTTGTGACCAGGGATTTTGTCCTTTGTCTGTTTACAGATTTTATGTCTGTTTTTCAGATGAGAAACTTTAATGATGGAAGTGCACAATGAACCAATGATGTCCCTCTTCAATTTCATTCTATTTTATGGTTCATTTCAGTTCTCCAATTTGTAAAGGATATTTTGAATCTTATTTCTATACTATGGACTGTATATCCTCACATCCAACATGGTGCCATGTATTTTAATGAGAAACATCCCCAATGCTTTCCTTTAAGTCACTGATATCTATTTTAAAATAACACTTGCTCCCTGCAGGGAATTTTGTTTTATTTTGTTTTGTTTTGTTTTGTTTTTTACTCTGTTGACAAGTATCTGAATGACAGCTTATTGAATAGTTGCCTCATATAGTGCTACATAGTGCTATAAACTGACCAATCATTTCTGCAGAATAAATTAGTTTCGCTTCTCATCACTTCTCTACCACTATTCCTAATTAGTTCCAACATTCTCAATACCAAAGGAATTCATTTTAACTAAAGAAAAAGTCTGTATTTCAGAATAAATTCAGTTGTTTACGTTACTGAGTGTGAATGGGAGTTCTCCCACTGGCAATATATTTGCAGATCCCAGGTTCCATCCATGCAAACTCCTATGAGCCTGGAGTCTCTGTGGGCACCTGCATGAAATATATCCATCTATGTATTCTAGTAATATTGTTATTAAAATTTATTAATCTTATTTCTTTATTTAGCTATTAATTTGCATAGAGTGAAATACAAATTTTCAGAGTAGTCATTGCCTATGTTCTGAATTGAAAATATAAAAACTTTCAATAGATCATTTATAGAATATCTGATTTTAAGGAAGAATGAGCAACTTCCTTTTGAACATAAAAAGGATTCCTTTTTGAATCCTTGCCTCCAGGATTCTCTCCATCATTCAAGTAAACATTTAGGGGAGTTCCCCACACGGTGAGGATACAATAAGTGTCAGTACCTAATGTTGTTATTGTTAATATTATTATTCATTCAACACATATTTGTTGAATACATGTATAATTATTCTGCTTTGTGTCATATTTAAAAATGGGGAAGATATACAGCACACAGGCATGACTGTTTTCACTACACCACTACAACTTGAAATTGTCAAAAGTATATTCCCTTGCAACTCCAAGATCTGACACATACTGAAATTTCATTAGCCTTTAATTAAATAAATATTACATCATATACACAATAAATGACAATGTGGGCACAGTCTGGCAAACCATTCTTTTGGTTTGCAATTCATTATTTATTTAGAGTCCTCCTCCTATAGATTATACAGGGTGTCCCCCAAAAAATGCATACACACTTTAACAGCTGATAACACAATTTTCACTTCTTCTCCGGTCTGACTGATTTGAAATAATGGGTGAAGTCAGACTAAGCTTTGAACAAAGAAAATTTATCCACAGAATTTTTTATGGGGATACATAAAAGGTAAAGTTTATGTACTAAACCAGCAACAGTTGATTAATTAAGGGCGCACAAATTCAGAATGAAGTGATTCTTGATGTTTACTGTTCCATTGCCTCACATTATCAACAGTGTCAAACCAGAATGGTCATCAGTTTGAAAACAGGCATTGACAAAAATAATTATTCATTTTTGTAGATTTTTTTTAAATTTTGAAAATGAACTGTATGTTAATAAACACTAACTTTATAATCATTCAAAGTACGTATACATTTTTGGGGACACCCTCTATTAATCATGTTTTTACTTTCTGGATTTCCTGACACTTTGACATCTTGGGCCTTGCTGACACTGGTAGAGAGTGTCCCTCCCAGAGTTGACCAATTTCTAGAGAGCAAACGCCACCAGAAGTGCCTTTCATCTGCAAATCAGAGCCAAGCCCACACCCAACCATTTCCACTGCCCTAAAACCCCCAGCACCAGGCACCAGGCAGCGAGGGGCAGCCCGTCCACCCCAGGGCCTGCTAAAATTATTCAAACTAGCAATCCTAAAACTGATTACCCCGCCTCACCTCTTCTTTCTCACAGAAACCACAATGAAGGCTCTACATTTTCACAACTCCCTCTGCCTCCTGACCCTGGTGCTCCCCTGTGTGGCATGCTGTGCCCTCTCCTCAAGCCATCTATTCAGTGGTAATTGTCCCCTGATCTGTTGGCCTCACGTTACCTGACTAATAATAAAAGCTACATTAAAACAACAACAACAACAAAAAAAAACACAATTAAATTTGACATTAACTTTTTCCCCTGGGAAAAGATAAGATGTGCCTTTTCACAAGATAAATTCAAGCTCTTAGTTTGGGGTGAAAGTTCAATTTTATATTTCTGATCATTTGAAATACATATATTCCTAATTATATAGTATATGCAAGGTGGGGCAAAAGTAGGTTTACAGTTGTATGCAAAACAGTTTATTCTTGTATTATTATCTATTAACTATTGTGTTATCTTCCATTTCAACAACTGTAAACCTATTCTTGCCCTACCTTGTATATTACATAGACATTCCATATAGATATATGAGGATTTTGTCTCTGCCATATCTTAATATTTTTCCTCTCCCTGTTTATTTTTTGTCCTAAAATCTTTAAAAATATTTCTATGTTTTCTTTAAGGACTTTGTCTAGTGAGATTTTGATTATATAAATTATCTCGGTGACCTCGCCTTCCTCCCTGGGAAAATTTTTTATGGTGTATATTCTTTTTCTTCCTATATTTTAATTCCTTTCTTCTTTGGTGGTGGTGGGGTGGGTGACTGTGCTCAGACCTCACGCTGTTTCCTTTCTGATTGGTCCTACCGGAGCATCTCTCATACCTACACCTCCTGGAGGCCTCCATAACAAAGTGGGTGTGCTACATGAAATACTCCCATCAAAACTGCTGTTTCTTCAGACTCTGGGCTATATCTCCCTTCCATTCTAGTGCCCACAGTGCCAGTGTGCTCACAACGAATGTCGGTATATTAACTTCTGAGCTGGCGACTGCTGTTTACCTCCCCACCTTCCTTAGCCAAGCACCCCCCTGAGAGTGTGGGCTAGGTTATAAATTATAGAAACGTGCTGTAGCCCAGTTTTTCCTTCCTCAGCATCTCCTCAGCCATCCCCAGGTGCTACCTGTTCACATTCCTGTATTCCATCTCTGCACTAAACCAAGTAGTTATCTTGGACTCGGCCAGCGGGGAGGGGGAGACGCTCCACCTCCCAGGCGTCTGAAAGGAATGTTTTGGTCCCTCCTACCATCACCACTTGCCTCGTATTTTACAATATCCGATGTATCTTCTTCCCAGTGTCAGGATGTGGCCATTTCCTTGCTTCCATTAAAGTTGGTTCCTTTTTTTTCCTTTTTTCTTGCGGGGGCCAGAGAAAAGGAGGAAATTCCCTATTCTCTGCCTTCTTTAACCATATCCTTTTTTTATTAGGCAGGAGGAATAAGTAAAAGCAATTATAGCAAGATTCATGTTCAAAAACTTCAGTTAATATTGCTGAGTGAATGACTTATCCTAAATGCTGACACACACATGACATAAGAGAACAAAAGTAACTTCCATATGCAGGCAGCATGACTTTAGCAGCGTTTTTTAAATCTCATTTGATTTTCACAATAACCTTGTGAATCAGGTAAATCAGGAGTTATTATCTACGTACGATAAATGAATAAACTGAGCCTGAAAGAAAATGTGTAATGTGCTCTGGTGAGGATTAAAATACTAATAATTCATATTCTAGTGCCATTTCTTCCAAATATCTCTGCTTCTTAGAATTTACATTATGCACTAAATGCAGGAGGGGATATGTTATTAACAGATACTTGACTTCTAAGGGAAATAAAAGAGCAGAATCATTGCATCTTAATTAGGAATCTCCTGGATAAAAGTGACAGCATCCCAATCAAACCAGCTGAAAAGAGATGTAGTCGACTGAATAATGTGTCCCCAAGGATGTGCGTATCTAAGTCCTGAGGCCCTGTCAATGTGATGCCTTACATGGCAAAGGGGACATTGAAGATGTGATTAAGCTAAGAGCCATGACATGGGGAAATTATCCTGGATTAAATGGGTGGGCCCCCTATACCACAATGATCCTTAGCAGAAGGATGCAGGAGGGTTAGAACCACGGCAGGCGATGTGATGTTGGAAGCGGAGAGAAAACGGCTTGAATATGCTGCCTGACTAACTTGGAAAATGGAGGAGGGGGCCATGAGCCAGGAATGCAGGTGGCCTCCAGAAGCTGGAAAAGGCAAGGTAACGCTCTCCTTCACACTCTCCAGAATGAATGCAGCTCTGTTAATATTTAAGCCATTTACACCAATTTTAGACTTCTGACCACCAGAACTATAAGAAAATAAATCTGTGCCCTAACCGGTTTGGCTCAGTGGATAGGGCGTCGGCCTGCAGATTCAAGGGTCCCAGGTTCGATTCTGGTCAAGGGCATGTACCTTGGTTGTGGGCACATCCCCAGGAGGAGGTGTGCAGGAGGCAGCTGATCGATGTTTCTCTCCCATCGATGTGTCTAACTCTCTATCCCTCTCCCTTCCTCTTTGTAAAAAAATCAATAACATACATAAAAAAAGAAAATAAATCTGTGTTGTTTTAAAACACTCAATTTGTGATCATATGTTTCAGCAGAAATAGGGACCTAATACAGTAGGTAATTTACCAGAGCACACCCCTTAGAAGCCCAAGGCCCGGTTACGGCATGGGGCATGGCTGGATTCCTTGGATACCCAAAGGTCTACTTCACTTTACTCCCATGACCATCTCTGTGTATCTGGGAGATGCTCCTGGCACCTTCAGACTCCCATAGTCCCACAGCAGTCTCTTTAAGACAATGGATGATTCTTTTGTGTCCAGCTACATATCAATCAATGTGTCCTGGAATGGCATGTCCTGATTTACCCACCTGATGGACAGCCCCACCTACCTCACATATGAGTTCCCATAAGGAACAAATTATAAGTGCATTTGAGATCCAGAAGTGGTAACTAAATACCTAAAGCCACATGACCATATTATTGACCCCCAACACATTTACTATATACTCATGGTGGTAAAACTAAGAAGCCATAATGAACACTCCCACTGCCAACAGGAAGAAAGGAAAAACAGTGCAGTGAGCTCGCTGTTTCATTGCTTACAACACCTTCTGGAGACAGTGAAACAGGTATGTCATTCCACTCTGGCCCTGCTCCCAGGGACGGTGGTGCTTGGCCCTGTTCTGATCATACATGAAAAGAACTGAGCTTCATCATTTTAGTCTTCTACGTCTTATTAAAATGCCACGAAAGCCAAGGGTGGGCTTTAGGATGGGACTCATTCCAGATGGCCATTTTTCCAAAGTGGGTTTTCTAAAACTAAAATTTTCTTTGGTTGCTTTGTGGTGTTTTATGTCCTTGGTCTATAAGCCCACATCTAGAATCTGGATCCAGATTTTTCTGTCTCTCAGAAACAGCTCTGCCTGTGCCCTAGGCCCTTAGAACAATGGGCTGGTTTGATTGGCCTTGACAAAGTGGGCAACTGTTACTCTGGTCAGATAATGAGTCCACATCAGGGGGTAGGTATGGTCAGAGGAGGCTGTGGAACCAGGTTTGGGTAAACAGTTACCTTAAGAGCTTTATATAATCTTATTTCTTTTGTTTAGCTGAGTTTTTCTCCCCTGGCTTTGTTCTCATTCGTGAGCATTTGTCTCGAAGAAAAATAGTATTACTAAATTCTACATGTGTTCTTTCAATTGAAGGTTGAGCCATTTCTAAAACTATTTTACCCTAATAATTTTAATAATTATTATTATTCAATTCTAAGCCTGATAAAGTATCAAGTTTTACCTGACACTGCTTTTGCTGTAATATAGTTTTCTTTTCTTTCTTGGATTTATGATAAAGCAATGCCATTAAGGATAGATGGGCATGTTTATGATGACAACACATTAACATCTCCTCAGCAGCCAACATCACAGCAACTTGCTTTTGTCTGTTTTTATCAACTGACTTCAAAAATAAATCTATTAAGGGAATTTGCAAGAATGACACAATGGAATGTAGCAAAAAGGTACCTTATTTAGAGGAAACTCAGGTTAAATTCACACAGGTGGCTTTTTTGGTCTCTTTCAAGCATACTATTGAGCTGACCCTTGAGCAAATGTTTAGAAATAATGAGAGAATGCTCTGGCAAATGACAGAAACTTCTGAAGAAGATAAACCATAACATACCTAAAACATTTTGGAATTGTTCTTCATATGTCAACATATATAGTTAAATTATCCTAATTAGTATCTGCAAGTGATTCTGATAAAAGTTCATGATGAGTTGCAAGTTTCATAATATTAGACAGACATGTTATTTATATTGAATATGTTAGGCTCACTTTTTAAAACTCAAAACTATGTTTAAATTGAGGGTTTTTTTAGAGTTAGTACACATTAGCTGTCCTGTTTAGGTGTCAATCTCCCTTTTTCTTGCATTGTACGTGGGGATCAATTTCATGTCCTTTAAAGGAAAAAAAATGAAATCATTTTGCAGTCATTAAGAATCTATGCTATGCCGAAACCGGTTTGGCTCAGTGGATAGAGCGTCAGCCTGTGGACTGAAGGGTCCCAGGTTTGATTCCGGTCAAGGGCATGTACCTGGGTTGCGGGCACATCCCCAGTAGGAGATGTGCAGGAGGCGGCTGATCGATGTTTCTCTCTCATCGATGTTTCTAGCTCTCTATCTCTCTCCCTTCCTCTCTGTAAAAAATCAATAAAATATATTTTAAAAAGAAAAGAATCTATGCTAATACCATCAACACTTTTCTTAATTATCAAGATGCTTCTTTAATCTTTGAACACTTACCGGTATTTATTCTTCATAGTTCTGAGTGGAAGACAGTAAAATAAAAATAAAAGAGTGATTGCAGTAGAATGATAAAGATTGGAGTGTGTGTGTGTGTGTGTGTGTGTGTGTGTGTGTGTGTGTTTTCTCTCATGCATGCATTCAACAGGCAATCAGAAAACATATGTTGATTTAGTTCTGCTGGCCAGTGCCTGTTCTTTAACGGGTCACACATTTGACCAAAGTGTTTCAGAACAGAGAATATACTGCAAATCAGAATATCACCAAAGTATGGAAGGTGCTATTTTTATTTCACTGATGCATCCCATCCACTGCTATGTTGTGCATACAGACCACTCCAGCACATTTTATGATCTGTGACAAAATGTAATAGACATTCTGGCCATCTGCCAGGTAAAATGCCTCCGACAAGCATCAGCAAGAATAGGTTTCTGGATTTCATGCAATTAATGATTTGAGTCTCAACCAACGATAATAATCTATTAATTATCCTTTCACTTTGGGGATCTAAAATAAAATAATTTCATTAAATCCAAAAAGGTTACAAAAATATATTCTCATGTGCCCTGTTTTTTTAAAAACAAAAAAACACTGTGTTTTGTTTATTGGCTACTAATGAGGCCCTCATGACCTCAACACTTACCTAGAAAACATACTGTGGACCAGAGAGCGACCTGTGGCCGCACAGTAGGACACATCCCTCATCCTCGGGGTCTCTTCCTGGCACCATCACTGACCTGTGAGTTAGAGGAAAAGGTGGATTATCAGTTCAAAACCATCACAGTATAAGAAAAGACATATTTGGTGGTGCCTATATTTTGTGTGTCAACCTAGCACACAAAAGCCATTTATGGTTCTGTATTTAGATTTGGACCTTGGGAATTTTTACCATTTGCCCCATGAAGAACTCTCATGAGTCCCCACTGCTTTCCTCCTAAGGACACAGACTTCCCCTCACCTGGGAACAAAGACAGACAAGCTGGACCATATCCACATGAGTCACAACCACACACAGTTGTGTTTTCTTGCCTGATGCAATAAAGCAGAAAGAGAACTGAAAATGGGATATGTTTAGAGAAACAACAGACGGAATCATTTCACATCCAGGCAAATTATGCTTATGTTTTCGCAGGACTCTCCAGAGCCTACCCTTGACAAATGAAGAAGGCAGCATTTCCTAAAAATAAGCACTGCTCCTGAGATTCCTCTGCTGAAGTATAGCACACAGCAGGTCGTTCATTCTCTTCCTGAGTTCTCAGAGGTCATCTCGAGGCAAGAGCACAGAAGGCAGCCTAGTCCTTTTCCCATTTACGGCCTCCTTCCCTACTCAGAAAACTGAACTGTTTACATTCCTATGCGCCTTCACACAAGGAAGATGTGTTAATGCAACAAAGGGAGAGTTGATAGAGATGGACACGGAGAAAATACACACCCAAATCCATGGAGACAGGTGTATTTCCCCACCAGTACACTGCTATAAAGAAAGAAACCCAAGAACGGAGGTAGAAGTTAGAGAACCCCAACTAGGGTAGAGAGGAGGGAAAGTCACAGCGCCCCCTTGTGGAAGGTTAACTCTACGCAGCACATTGTCCTGTGCACTTCAAGTGTGTTGTCATTCAAGCCTCATACTCATTCAAGTCCATGTGTTTAGATCATTTTTTTAAATCTCCATTTCAAAGGTGAGGAAACTAAAGAACACAGGGTTAAGTAAATTATAAAAGCTAGTGGACGGTGGAGTCCAGATCTGTCTGGAGGCAGCCTGACTCTGAAGCTCCAAATTTTAAGCTGGACACTATCCTCTCTCTGCTTCTGCAGTACAAGAGACAGCATCAGGATCTACTACAGTGGCTTGGGAAACAGAGAGCTGCTTTTATCTACAAGCTACTTAGGTAGAGGCTAGGAAGAAACATTTTCCTACATCTATGTCCTGGTTAAATGTGTCGTAACTGAGCAGCAGATCCAGGGAAAACCAGAAGTTCTCCCGAGGAATTCTTTAATGCCACTTTCAATCAGCAAGAAACACTGGTAAATATTAAGCAGGAGGTATTGATTTCACTCTGTGGGATCTGGGCACAATTTCCTGGAGCATGTGTTTTTCACATTTGGAGGCCTAAAATATTTCTTTCAAAACACTGACAGAACTATAATCCAATGTGGGTATCTCATAAATAATGTGATATCGAATGGTTTATTTGGGGGGCAGGGGGTTGAATGATTTTTGAGGTTCTACAATGAACAGGACATTTGATTAGGTACTGAAATAGGTTGACTCCAAGGAAAGACATGTTCATGAAGTAAATACAAGACAAAGTAAATTTAAAAAGAAAAATAAGTTTAATTTTTAAAATTTGTGACATTATGTACAGTGGTTTAAAAATGCGTGTTGAAAAAATTCAATAGTATTATAATTGAAATCTAGAGCATATGTTTTCTTTTATATTTTTAAAAGAAAAATTATTTCAATGTACATAAAACTACTTTTACCATGTCAAATATCTCCTGGAAAATATCACCCTTCCCGGCATCTAAACATTCCTAGTTAAGAAGACTCCAAAATGGCATTGAGTCTTCAACATTTATCATATTTTTTCATAAAAGTCAATTTACATTTGATCTCTTCAGTGACATTATATTCTCTTTAAAGGCTAGATCCAGAAAGAGCAGGCATCAATAAGGTTTAGTAATTAGACTGATTAATGGAAACCTCTCTGTGAATAATGTTATGCCACAAATACTCTACATAAATTCGCAAAATTCTGCTAAGGTTGTACAGGTTAAATAAAGGCTAACACTCCCAAATTCCCCATGGAATGGTATATAATTACATTTATTTTAGTAACACTTGAATATGCTCTTCTATATGTACAACTGAGAGATTCCGCCAGTAAAGAAAGGAGAGGAGTGTATTCCCACTGGTAGTAGTATCATAGTTACAGGTGAAATATTACCTATAATTTTTACAGAAGTGCTATTCAACATAATGACAATAACTCTCATGTTTTAGAGGGAATTCATGATGACTGGGTACTGTTCTCTATCTATTTATTCTGAAACACAGTAGTTTCAAATAAGAACTATCCATTATTATAGCCCATATGTCTGTAGGCTTGACTAGGGGTCATCTTCTGTCTAGTGGCCGGGCTGAGAGGTCCTGTGGATCTTGACTGTTTTGTTCATGTCTCTGGCTCAGGTGGGTGAATGTGCTGTAAGCGGGACAGCTCTGCTTCTTGTGTCTTTCATCTTCCTGGAACCAGTGCCTTAGTCTGGGCAAATTCTTTTCATGGCAGTATCAGAGGCCCAGCAAAGCAAGCAGAAATATACACAGCCTATTGCATGTGCCTTCCCAGTTTGGACAGGCATAGTCACTTCCAGCTGATTCTGTGAGTTACATGGCAGAATCTAGAGTCAAGGGGTATGAAAAAATGATATCTAAGTCTCTCTCTCTCTATGAATAAATAGGTACAATATGCAGGAGAAACTGCAAAGTCTCTTGATTAAGGATGCATGGATACTGGGACAAGTGAGGAAGTGGACCAATAATACTTACATTTCTCATCCTGAGTGCTAATGCTCTATCAAAATGCATGTTCATTTCTACTACTTTACTTCTAAAACAGCAAATTAACATCAACAATACCAAAAAGAAAGTAATTCTCCTATTAATTGGATGGGTGAAATTTTTGGAATCTTGAGTCTTTAGATGAAAAGTTAGGAGTATAAGTTTGGATTTTTTTTTCATTTCTGATACTGAACAAATCAAAAAGCCATCCATCTTAAATGTTATTTAAAGAATATGACTTCAAAATCTTTATATCTCTTTAAATGAATGTGAGATGTGTTTTGCAAAAGATAATTTTAAAAGAATACAAAAGACCTACTTAGAGGCTGTTACTATTAGATTTCGGGGGAAAGTCAGTTGCTTGAATTTTACTGGAAGAAGATGCAGATTGTTTGGTTATACCTTAAAATACAATAATGTTTCTGTAGCAATAGAGATTTGATTAGTTTTAAAAATATAACAGCTAAATATGTCCTAAGACACAGACTACACATAATTCACCTACCCTTAAAAAATTCAGCAGCAAAAGCCAAAATAAAAGACAGCCAAGTGAACATGGCCCAACAAAATATGGTTTTTATATACTTATATAATTGATTACATACTTAACCTCTGTTTGCCTGTATTAGCTTAGTGTTCTTAGTGACCCATTTTAGCTAAAATTTCCTAAGGCAACATCAACAAAAACAAGCATGAGTATTTTTTGTGCTACTGGAAATGCCTTCAAACTCTGATATAAGATAACTAGAGGCCCGGTGCATGAAATTTGTGCACTGGGGGGGGGGGTGAGGGGGTCCCCAGTCTGGCCTGTGCCCTCTCACAGTGTGGGAGCCCCACGATGGATCGCCCCAAAGAGGTACCCCACCCACCCATCCAGGGCTCCTCGATGGATTGCCCCAAAGAGGTAGGCCAAAGCCGGGGGTCCCGCCTCTGCAGTGTGCATGGGGCCTCGGGAACCCCGCCTCTGCTATGCACCCAGCCATCTTGTGACAGCGTGAGGGCATCATGGCGTGATGGCATGAGGACCACCTAGGCTTTTATTAGTAAGATAAGGTACCACATCTAGGACTTTAGGCTTAAGCAGATTAGGCTGGTCAGATGAAAATGGACACATGATGGTCTCCAGAGATCCCTGAATTAAAATGATGAATATTAAGAGCAGACCTCTTAAATGGCCCCAGCATGTCAGAGACTGAACTTCCAATTTTGATTGGTCATGCCATATCAACTAGTATCATAAAAGTATACTGAAGTTATTCTTTTAATGACTAAATTTGTAAATCACAGTGTTCCTAAAACGCAAATGATACATACATACTCATTATTACTAAAAATTGTATTGAGACTATCTGGGGGCAAATTTGATGCTTCATATTGAGAATACAGAATGAATCGTGTATGATCCCTGTCTTCTAGTTTCGGAGTTTAAATTAGTGACCTCTTAAAACATAAGAACATAATTCCGAGACCATTTTTCTAAGACTATTTTATATCCTCCTCAATTGCAGGGACCAGTTTTGCCTGTGCTTCTGCATGAAAGCAGTTTATAGGAAGCAATTGCCATGTGTGTTGAACACATACTAGGCAGTGCCTCAGATCCTCTAGCCTTCATCAGTCTTCTGTTTCAGCTGCTGCTGTGACAACCAGCTCTGCATGAGCTCTGGCTGGCTTTTTGCAGGCATCCCCTAACAGCATCTACTTCTACACGGGCCTTCCTTGTTAACTTATCCAGGAGAACCAACGGGACCCACTTGAGCATACATACATCACCAGAAATGCAAGACCCCACAAGGTGAACCTTTGGAAAATCAGAGATGGATCTGATCAATGAAGTCTTCCTCCGCAACCCTGAAGTTGTTTGCAAGATAATTTATTCAGCTTCTTGGGGGCTTATTACCATGGAACCAACAACCAGTCACACTCTACCAAATTAGTAGCTTCAGCATGAAAACACATCCTCACCTTAAGTCTCCCTCCTTCTTTGCTTTGCTCCCTTAAGATTCACTGATGTCTCCTTTGATAATAGCACAATGCCTTCTGCCCCCTCCCCAGGCTCTGCTTTCTGGGGAACCCAGAAGACACAGTAAAAGAGCAATTTGTTATAGGTCACGCAGAAACAGAATGAGTAAGAAGCGAAAGGGAAAAAAGAAGCAAGAAATGAAATTCTGTTTTGAAAGACGAAATACTAGGAAAGGGAAACTTAGTCCAGCTGAAGGAGTTGAGAGGAACTATTTTAATCACTCTGAGCTGTGATAAGACTCTGAAGAGCCAGTCATCCTAGATTGACGTTTCCTCTGTTGTAAATCTATTTTACCGAAAAGCTCTTGAAAGACAAAACTCATTAGAGAGTTAAGGCAACGGTTCTCCTCCGAAATGTCTACTGTTCACTTTTATTACTGTTGTTCCTGCCAGCAGCACTGAGAACGCTGCGTCACTCCAGGAGCAAATGGGTGGATCAGTGTCTTTCCCCAGAGATAAATGAAGCAACAATGTGGTAAAAAGCTCTTGGTTTCAAGAGGTGAACAGTTGGATCTTTAATTACAAAGGACTAAAATCCATTACAACTCAGCGGGGAGCGTGTTTAATTTGCAGAAAGAGAGAAATCGCTGCTTTTTGTGACTTAAATGACCTTAATACAAAAACCCAACAACAGCCCCCACTTCTGAAGGGCGACTACAGCCTCCACCTGAACACACAGATGGGGGACAGAGAAGAATGGAGAGATGGGGCAAGGAGAGGGGCGGGGAGGGGAGGGGAGGGGCGAGGAGGGGCGCGGACCAGGAATTGCTTCCTCTTCAAAACTGAATGAGGAAAGGATGACAGAATCTTATGCTGTCTACCTGATTTACTATCCTGAGTTCAGCTTCACGGTTCAGTGAAGTACTCAACCCTTTGACTTGCTTGTAAAAAAGAGAACTACATTAGAAAACAAATGGGTATTGTATGGAATTTGTGGTTTTTAACTTTGCTTCCTTTTAAAAATATGCCACGTCTCTGTTTTGTTTTGTTTTTGAAAACAAGATGCTTTCATCTTATCGAAGTGGTTGGCAGAGTCCCCTATCTTATTAGCAATACAAAGAATGCTCTGAAAACGTCGCATTCCCTTTCCTCCAAGTTCTGAACACATCTCTGAGGAAAGTCCCTGCTAAATCCAATGAAAGCTTTTGCCTCAGCAAGGTCTAGCCTCTTCGCTGAACAAACAGAAACATGCTCTTCATGAGCTCCCTATTCAAAACGGCTGTTAAGTAACTGAAAGAATCCAAAATGGTACTTGTCTTTATGAGATCATTGGGAGGTAGGGACAATCATTTCTAACGCTTGGCTGTTTCCTTGCACAGAGAAAGTGGAGAGAAATCAATTAATTTAACAATCAGCCCTACACCAACTTCTCATTCACTTTTCCTCCAGGAAAAGGGAGTGATAAAACTTAGTGAGGGTGCCAAAGGCGTGCCCCCTGCTGCCCTCCCCTTCCTGGGTCCAGACTGTGCAGAGAGAGAGCCCATCCTGCTCTCTGAGAGTTCCCTGGAGCTTCATTTTAACTTGATCCAAGGAGGACCCCGTACCCTCTCTAATTTTCTTCATCTGCAAGGGGTTCTCCCTAGAATTGCCTCTCTTCTCTTTCAAGGAAATTCTGACCTCAAATATGCTCAAATTTATTTTCTGGACAAATCTAAAAACTACTTTTAAATGATGATTCCAAAACATGTTTTTGTTAAACATCTCCAAAGAAATCATTAAGTTTGCATACCTTGTTTAATTTACAATTCTAAACAAAGTACTTAAGCTCCACCTTGCCAAAGTCTATGGAATTGACATGTGTGCTTCTAAAAAAGAGGGACACACGAAACTCTTAGACAAATGTTAATAGCAGCGTTATTTGGGATAGCCAAAGACGGAAAACAAACTACATGTATTTTAATGGATAAATGGTCAAATAAATGGTGGTACCTCTATTATCCTTTTTTGGAGTTACAATTGCAAATGGAATGGTGGAATTCTTTCTGAACTCTATTAAACTGAACTTTCACTCACATTTGTAAGGCAGTGTTATCTCTACTTTCAGATGACACTGCCGAGGAACATGCACCTGTCTTTTATTTTCAGAAATGTTAAAATGGGAGAGGTGGATCATTGTAAGTCTACAATTTATCTCAGGTAACAGCCTTGAACATTACTGAGGCAGGTTATTTTTAAATACAAGAATGAGGGTTGATTTTAAGAAAACTTATTTTAATTCTGAGTGTCCAAATTCCTGTTTCTGAAACTCAAGTAAAAGCAAACTTTTATACTTAAAAGCTCATCCAAGATTATGTACTGAGTCTTTAATATTCAAGATAATCATTCAATTAGTGATTCTTACTTCTTTCATCTAGTTGTGGCAACTATAGCCCTAATTAACTAATAGGAGGGACAGAACTAATCCCAGATCAATTATCATGATTTAAGTACCTTGATCACTGCCTGGGAACAGATACACTGTAACAAAACTCACTATGACCTGATTTCAAATAAGAAACAAACAATAGATAATTTAGACAACATTCTAAACAGATAAAAAGACCTATTAAAAGTTTAGGAATAAGACTCAAAATTCTAATCTCAGTTTAGGTGATCAGCATTTTTAAAAGACCCTACTTAATTCTACTTTCTGTTTAACTCTAATTAAACTTATTTTTCCTGGAAATCAAATATTAATAAACAAAAACAAGAAAGAATGAGGAAAATATTTATATTTATGTGAAAGAAGATTTATATTATTTGCGCACCAATACTGAGCCATTCTAGATAATAGTCTCGATTTTTAAACAGTGCCTACTCTCCTTGTCCAGAAGTTATTTTTCATTTCAGTTGCTAAATTCCTTCTGTGTTTAATATTTGTGTCTCTGTGGAATTGTTACTGCTGCAACCTGCAGCATTAATTTTCTCCAATGTGGTTCTCGGGGTTTCCATCTTGTTCATCTTTGTCAGTTTCCTTTTCATTGATTCTTTTACCTACTGGTCAATCCAGATGGAACAGCCCCTGAGACCCACCACATCCCTTTGCCAACTGACAGATGAATCTGCAACTCTCATTTCAAAAGCTACAGTTTACAAAATCTGATGAATCTTTGAGGTAGACTCAAAGATAAATACCTGAAATCATACATTAATTGATTTCATCTCATTTTTAGTGTTCACAAAAATATGTATTTCATCCTTGCTTGTGACAAACTTAATAACCAAGAATGCTATAGATCTATGAGTGCATCCAATATGGTGGCCACATATGGCTACTGAAGGTTTGAAATGTGGCTAATGTGAACTTTTTCTAGATTCTTTAAGTGGAAACTGCGATTATTGATTTCAGATTACTTAATAATGTAAATATTTATGTTATAATTTTTCCTGAAAACCCTGCTTTAGGTTCATTATACAAAATAGAATATTGCCCTATGTGTCATAAATTTTGTTTTAATCCTGTAGAGAGACACTGAATTAATTGTTGGATGAAATATTTCCACTAGAGGATCATTGATCTGAAATAAAAGAACTCAACTACGTTGTTTTTCTGGTGCAAGTTGTGGCCAAGCAAAATTAATTCTAAGATTCTCCATTCATGAATGGGAGAACTTCACTAAAAGAAAAGGTATAAAAACAAGTGAATATACTCTTTTTCAAGACATCATAAAATAGATTTGATATCAAATTCCCTATTTTCCTTTCATTTTAGTATTTCACTTTTATTTTATCAGTATACATGTTTTCTGTAATGTACTTTTAGAAATTACATATTAAAACAGCTGTCATCTTGAAAAATTCTATGTACATACAATGTTTCCAAATAAGATAATTTTTCAGTTCAGAATGCTCCCTAAAGAAAAAGATTCAATGTATTCTTCGTATATTTTCTTTCTTTATGGAAAAGATACTTTAACAGATATATTTTTTTTTGTTTTTTACTTTCAGACATTCAGGATCTTATACATAATCATACATTCTGAATCTAAAAAACATAAACTAAAATCCTTCCTGTAATCATATCGTGATTGGTTTTTATAATTTTTCCCTTTCATTGTTTATGCTGTGATCCCTATTTCAGTTGGAATCAAAATTCCATTAACAGTTTATTATTTATATTATTTTCTTACTTACACATTGCTACAATATATAGCACGGCGAAGTTTTCTTTATTACCCTCACCTTGAGTCTCTCTATAAAAGATAAATAACAAAGGGAAGGAGTATTGCTATCCATTAAGCTGCTATTCTCCTCTAGGTGCCATATACAGTACTTTTCATATACTGACTCAAAACCCCATTCAAATTATTATTGCTACTGTTTTACTAATGATGAGACTGCGATTCAAAGTCGAAAGAGGACTTCCTTAAGCTGATACCGTTAATAAACGGTAGGTCTCAGAATGTTCAATAAATGTTTAATATTGTTTTACCCGTACACGGAGTTCACCTTCCCAACTTTTATAAGAATCCCATTTCCTAAAATACTTTCTCTGTTTTGTGTATCCTTACCAACTAAGACAAGTGAGTGATTTTCATTTTTAGGTTCTACAATGACTGTTGGTGCTTAAATATGTTACATTTTTAATGTAAATAATTCAAACCCTTTGTCCTAGACATTAATATTATACTCTGTTCCCTCTAACTGCCCATTCTCTACAATATACCTTAAGAACTTATGTTATTAAGGTTCCAAAACTTCAATTTAGTTCATCTTTATCAACTTCCCCCATGTCTTCCTTGTTCTGTTGTACACAAAGAATATCCTTCCCCATTCAGGGATTCAAAGATCAGTGGTAATCAATAAGGAATCCACAACAGGAACTGGCTGATGAGCCAAACGCCCTGCATCCCTCCTATGCCCACCCACCATTTGCCACAGGCAGTGAGGGTACTTCCCAGCTGACCAGAGAATGGGTATGGGGATATGGGACTAGGGAAATGACTCCATTTTTAATTAATTAAAAAATTTAAAAGTAGAAAGAGCAAATGAACACAACTAATCATGTAAGTAGATACTGAAGTAACCCTATTCTTTAATATCTCTTAATTACTAGGATAGGAATATAATTTAATATACATTGACCTCCTACTGGGTTCTAAAGATTTGTACATAAATTTAATTCTTATAACAAACATGTAATAGACATTAGTATTGCCTTTTTATAAAAGAAAAATAGAGAATTTTTCATTCATTTCAAGTGACCTATCAATTTCATACCGATATTAAATGGTGGAGTCAGGCCCATTCGGGTCAAGATGTTTACTCACATACCATGTGACAATTCATTACTTAACTCCTATGCAATTAAACTTGAAAACTTTGATGAAATGGATGATTGCTGAGGAAAATATAATTACACAGATAATATTTAATAATATAATGAAGCCCAACTGACTCCATCAAAAATATACACTTTAAGCGAGTTAGCAAGCAATAAATGGGAAAAGCTACCAAATCACTCCCTACTTAAAAAAACAAAAACAAAGATAATTTCATGGACTCTGTAACTTGCAAAGGTCACTTAATACAATCTGTACTTTCTAAATATTGAGAGCAAAGAATTATTCTGATGATGATAGAGGAAAAGAAAATTTAACATACGTCTGAAATTAGACTACACTTAAATGTGATAAATAATAGACAAAATAATGATAAAAATAAAAAGATGATAAATTCTGCCCCTCATTTATTTCTTCATTAATAAAACAACTATTGTTCAATTAACTGGATTAGTCAGGGTAACACCCTCCAGTTCACATCACAGTTTGATGTGCAGAGGCTGGCTACCCCCTCCCCTCCCGTATGGTTTCTCAGAAATCCAGTCTTCTTCCATGTTGTGCCCACCTTAAAGAACACAGCCAACAGGGACAGGAGAAAGGAAGAGTTTGCACGGGATCACACAATAGAGCTCAGGGCCAAGGCCTAGGAAACGCACCCACTGTGCAAAACTAGTCCCCGTGGTCCCAGTCTACCCCCAAAGGAGACTGGGACTAATTGCTCTTCCCGCACGTCTAGAAACAGGAAATATGACGGGAAAATAACTTGCCTGTTTCTGCCACAGTCTGCATTTGTCATATCCAAATACCCACTTGACTCTTCCTCACAAGCATGGCAAACACTCAGGTTCTCTCCAAACGAGACGGTAAAGCCATCCAGTCCCTGGATTCAGCTCCTATCCAGGTGATGCATGATCTTTTCCTGCTTGTACAACAGCCAATCCGTTCCTGAGCGCATGTTTTCCTTGTAAGACTTAGCCAATATGCATTACTGAGGTGCTCTGCCAAGCCCTGCTCCTAGAGCTCATTAGGAACACGGTCTGCTTTCCAAGTGTTCCCCAGAAACAATTATTTTATCTAACTTTTTGATACTGTGCCATCCCATGACTAATGTTATAAAAAAGAAAAAGAAAAGAAAAATCATGATGGTACTCATGGATAAGGATGCTGTTGATGGTATGAGTCACTATATAATGCAATGTTCTCTTCGTGATGAATGTCTTTCCAGTGGCAGTATTCAGAATTGAGTTTTTATCACCAAGTTGTTTTTGTCAAAAAAGTGTGAATCATTTCCATCCTTGCCTTTGCTACTATATACAATCAAGTAAGTTTGTGATAAACTTTCTAAAATGTAATTTTGAAACTTGGACATAGAAAATACACAGAGCTTCGGAGAATGAATTTAGCAATTAACTCCCTAGTTTTAAACTTTTTTCTATCTACATTTTTCATTGTTCCTTGTTTTTAAAATTGGTATTTGTTTAATTATATATTTGATCAGTTTTGTATCCTCTGAGCATCAGGATAGAATACAAAAGTAACCGAGCAAATACAGGAGAATCTAGAATTAAAGTTGACTGTATCTATGAGTCTGTTTCTATTTTATTTGTTAGTTTATTTCACACCTATAAGTGAAATCATATGGTACTTGTCTTTCTCTGACTGGCTTATTTCACTTAGCATGCCAACTGATAGCTCTCAGAAGGAAGATTGTTAAGGGCTGGGTGAAAAAAAAGTGAAGGAATTCAGCAAAAAACACACACACAAACTAATAGACATAGACAACAGTATGTTGATAACTGGAGTGAAAGGAGGGTGGGAGAAGAAGGAAGGGTAAAGGGAGGATAAATGATGGAGGAAGACTTGACCTGGGGTGTTGAACACACAATACAATATGCAAATGATGTATTATAAGATTATATAACTGAAACCTATATAATTGTATCAACTAAAGTTAATTTTTTTAAATTTATTAACCCCAATAATTTTTTAAATGTAAAGAAAAAAAAGGAATTAAAGTTCATCATGATTTATAGGCTCTCCTGTTTTTGAACCTCTTTCTTCCTGAAATGCTTCAGTTATAGAATATGAGGAAGTATGGAGGGTAAAGGCTCTGAAACCCTGATTGGCTTTTAAAGTAACGTACATGTATTACCTGGGCTAATCTTCTTTTAAAAATGACCTGTGATACAGAAGATACTAATTAAGTTGTTTTTAATTTGCTGATGATTGACAAGGGAAGCCACGAGGTCTCTCACCTTCTCTCTCAAAGGGACATTAGAACAGCTGCTCACACACAGATTAATGGTCCATATATTCCAGTCTCTTGTTGCTGACCAGCTGATAAGGCACATAATTGTCCTTAACAATTGGGCATAATTTATTCCTGCCTTAGATGGCTATTACCTTTAGCAATTAAAGCATAGTGACTGATGGGCCCTGTTATGTTATCCTAACAATTTAGCTGAATCTGCCATTCCTACTCATAGTATACAGCATGTCTATACATTGCCAGAAAATCGCATATCAAATAGTTTCAGCTCAAGAAATGTTCTTTTATTCTCAAAGAATTCTAGCAAATATCATAACAAATATGTCTACCCATTTTGATGGAATACCCTTTCACTCTAGAGTTAAGGTACATTTATATACCACTTTTTTTAGAATATGTATTTTTTTGTAGGAAGTCGCCAATCCACATGCACTTGATATGCAAATTCATCAGCACAAGAAAGTGATATCCAGGAAGCATGAATATGTGGAGACATAGATTGCACCCTCTGGAATACTCAACCCCGGAAGTGTTTCAATGGACCCTGTATCCTGGATTGCCATTCTGTTATATCAGGGAAACATTGCAAATCCTCTTACAAGGGGAATAATGAAATGTTCCTATACATTATTTCCACTTCTTGAAAAATTAGGTAGGCAGAGGTAGAGGGATGGTTGCAAAGGAAAGACATAATTTGTGAGAGATGGTAAACTCCTCCACAAAAAATCACGCACCATCACTATAGCTTCATCATCAGATCCTTTCTCCCCACCTTGGGAATGACTTTTAAAGCTTTCCAATGAGCTAAACTGCCTCTTAGGTCTCAAAAAATCACTAACATCATATTTTTGTCACATAGATTAACTCTTAGCTATTGTTCTTAACTTCTCATAGGAATTAATTTCATAAATAAAATATACTTCAAGAAACAATAATCTTAGTTTGAAATTGCTGTAGCTTTCAAATTTTCTATCCCTCTTACCATTAGCAATGAACAATAAAAGAAAAATGAGCAATTCTCACCATTTCAATAAACAGACATCTTTTCTTAATCAAAGTAATTACTTGTAACTCTAAAGGGAACCCCAGAAGATTGTTTAATTCATGCACTCAGTGGGGGGGGAGGGGGGGTCTCCCAGCCAGGCCTGCACCCTCTCACAGTCCGGGAGCCCTCAGGGGATGTCCAACTGATGGCTTAGGCCCGCTCTCTGTGGGAAGCAGGCCTAAACCGTCAGTCGGACCTGACATCCTTAGCACTGCTGTGGAGGTGGGGGGAGACTCCCGCCACCGCTGCTATGCTTGCCAGCTATGATCCAGGCTTCTGACTAAGCAGAGTTCACCCTACGGGAGCACACTAATCACCAGAAGGCAGCTCCTGAGTTGAGTGTCTGCCCCCTGGTGGTCAGAGCGCATCATAGCGACCGGTCATTCTGCTGTTCAGTCAATTTGCATATTAGCCTTTTATTATATAGGATTTTAAGACCTCCTGGTTTCATTATCTTAAAAAAAAAACCTACTCGTTTATAATTATTCCTTAAAAACTTTTCCATTATTTAACTAGCAGTACTCCTGTAGAAATGTAAGAGTAATAGCATTTTAATATCAGACCATTAGTCACATATATAACTCAGTCAAAGTAGTATATATACACACATGTATGTATTATGTATACTGCATATATATATATATATATGTATATATATATATATATATATATCTGATGTGGATATATGGAGAGAGAAAATCAACAATTTTCCTATTAGTTATTAATGCTCTAAATAACTCTTCCAGTTTATTTTTACTTTTCTTTGTTTAGTTTTTTTATACATCTTTACTGAAGTATCATTTATGTGCCATTAAACATCACTCATCTTGAGTGTACAATTCAATTATTTCTTTTTAATTTACAGAGCTGTGCAACCATGGGCACAGTCCAGGTTTAGAACATTTCCATCACCACAGAAAGAGTCCTCATGCACATTAGCATTCAATCCCTGTCTCCACCCCACCCCAGGCAGCCATTAATCTCTGTGTCTATACAGATTTGTCTCTTCTAGACATTCCATACAAGTGGAATCACATAATAATCCTCTTTAAATAAGTTATTACAAAGTTTTGAGGTTTGTTCATGTTTTAATATTTATCAGTGGGTAGTTCATTTTTCTAAGTAATATCCCGTTATATGGATATACCTCATTCTGCTTATCCATTCATCAGCCCATGAAAATTTTGTGAGTCCCCACTTTTTTGTCTATTATGAATAATGCTGCTATGAACATTCACGCACAATTCTTTAGTGAACATATATTTTCATTTCTGTTGGGTAAATACCTAGATGGAATTTCTGGGATGTATGATATATTTATATTTAACTTTCTAAAAAAGACTGCCAAACTATTTTCCAAAGTAGCTATATAATTTTACATTTCCACTGGTAATGTTTGAAGTTTCCATTTTTCTCCACATGCTTGCCAATACTTGTATTACTATCATTTTTTAATTTTAATTTTATTTTATTTTTCCCATCACCCCTATACCCTCTTGCACATCCACCCACCCCGCTTGTCCCCACAAGCAACAACCTATTGTCCACGTCTGTAAGTTCATTCTCTTTTTCCCCCCGTTGTTGCTAAATCCCTCCACGTCCCCTGCTGGGGATCCCCCATTCCCTCAAGAGCTGTCAGCCTGATCTCCATCTTTTTTTTTTTAAATATATTCCATTGATTTTTTTACAGAGAGGAAGGGAGAGGGATAGAGAGTTAGAAACATCGATGAGAAAGAAACATCGATCAGCTGCCTCCTGCACACCCCCTACTGGGCATGTGTCCACAACCCAGGTACATGCCCTTGACCAGAATCGAACCTGGGACCCTTGAGTCCGCAGACCGACGCTCTATCCATTGAGCCAAACCGGTCAGGGCTGATCTCCATCTTTATAGCAATTCTAGTTGAGTGTGAAGTATTATTCCATTGTGTTTTTAATTTTCAATTTCCTAATGGCTAATGATACTGAACATCTTTTCATGTGTTTATAAGCCATTCATGTATGTTCTTTGGTGAAATGTCTATTTATATATTTTGCCAATTTTTAAGTTTATTGAAATGTTATTTACATAAGCTAAAGTTCATCCATTAAAGGTGTAAAACCCAATGGTTTTGAGTGTATTTATAGAGATTGTGCAATCATCACAGTAATCCAAATTCAAAACATTTCATCATCCCAAAAAGAAAACTTGTATCCATTAATGAGCTTTTCCCCAAAATTTTAAATTGAGTTGTTTGATTTTTGGATTGTTGAGTTATAAGAGTACTTTAGATATTCTTGATACCAATCATTTACCAGATATATAATTTACAAATATTTTATCCCAGGGTGCTGTTTGTCTTTTTCCTTTTGAAGCACAACATTTTTTTAATTTTGAAGTCTGATTTAGTCATTTATTCCTCCATGGATTGTGCTTTTGGTACAGTATCTGAGGACTCTCTGCCTAATACAAGGTCACAAAGATTATTAAAATGCTTGGCCTTGTGAAAAAAAAACTATTATGCTATTCTTGTGGAGAAAATTGAATCTCATGGATTTAACTAACTTCCTTAGGGTGTACATATTAATAACTGAGCTAGTACATTTGCCTTTCCATTTTTAAAAATGCATTAATAGGAAATCTCTTACCTTAAACTTGTTTTAATAAATACTTATTGAATGTTGAATATTTAAAATGAAGTTGTTATCTATATAGCTGCATCAGATGGAATTAGTTCAGCTTCAAAAGAAAGGGATATTTTTCTATGAATCTTTGCAGTTATGTGTTCAAGAGTACAACTAATAATATGAAAAATGCACTTAATTTTTCTGAAGAAATACATAAAGATAAACTAGAAAGTTTATAGATTTTATCATATTAGTGCATTAGTTTCTTTTGAATTACCATTTTTTGCATTGTGTGATAATTTTGAAATAGTTTATTAAAAAAAGCTTTTAACAACAAACTATTAGTCACATAAAATTGGTATGTTGTATGTGGGAAAAAGATGACAAATTCTGTCATCATTTTCTTTTCTAGCCTCTGAAATAGGTAGTAATAGTAGTCTCTTCTCTTCTCAATGGTAATGTAAAGTAAAAATAGAAAACAGAGCAACAAAAAGCTTCAAATGAAAATGCTTCATATGGGCTATTTTACATTCTTAAAGAAATCTGCTATTAATGATTTTTCATTGTGTCATAGTGGTTTTGCATTAGTAGTATTTTTCTGTATGTATAACATTGTAATCTATTGAGCTTTTATGGTGATAAGTCAGACTCATTGAGCATCTGATAATAATATGGTAGTTAAAAAGTATTATCAAGGGCATTATACATTCATATATTAATCTTACATTTCTGGTCATTTTGAGAATAGCCAGAAGAACATGTACACCCAGGATATGATTCTTCATAACCCCTGGCACTTTGATTTTATAATTTTCAGCAACCATCTGTGCCTTTATGTATACTCACACACTGTTTTCATCATTTTCCACTGCTCAATATATTTAGCTATCAAAACTAAGAATTATGATCTGAATGAGTGATATCCACAAAGCAATTTATATTGTGCTACCAATCCGTCTTTGGAAAATTTTTAGATCCAGCTAATATTATCCCATAGAAGGCTATGACACTTTGCATTAGAAACCAAGAATTTAAGGCCCATCAACAATACCTATTCTGGATTGGACCTTGGAAAAAAATCATTCCTAGTTTCAGTTTTCTCAACTGGAAAATGAAAATGAAAAAGGTAGGCTTGTCCTTCCCAGTAATGCTATGTGCTAAATAAAATTATACATAGTAGGTAGGCTTCCAGACTGGAGGTTAAATTGAAATCACTTCAGAGATGCAGGCATATCCATGCAAGGGGAGTGTAGATTTTAGAGCCTACAGTGGACAGAGTGGAGGAGACAACAGAATACAACTGCAAAATACAAGGCCTTTGAGTGGAGAAGGAAGAGAGCCAGGAGCATCTGGGGAATGGGCCAGAAGGAGGCAGGAGAGAAAATAGAGAACCACTCCTGTAGAGATGGCCTCAGGGCTCATGGAGTTGTGGGTGCATGACACCATCTGTATGTCTGAGTTTCTGCATAGCCCCTTTCAAACAATCCCCTTCAGGAGTTTTAGTAGATATTTTCAAAGTAGGTAGCATTGTATTATTTTATGTGTGTCACTTACCATGAAAAATTCATATTTTAAACTGATCTATATCAGTTGCTGATAAAGCATCCCTTCAACTAATGCTATAGCTTAGTTACTGAGTTTTGATAATGTGTAATCAAATCTTTCTTGAATCCCAACTGGTCCTCTATCTTTGTGGTCCAATGTAGCTGCACTTCAGGCTGTGATACGCAATGATAACAAAACTGGTTACAGAAACGATTTCTGCCTGTTCCATCTTTAAACATGACAAATAATAGAAAACAGTATGTCACTGTGGATAAGAGCAGGGGAATTTCCAATCAAATCTTCGTTTATATTCTGGCTACATGACCCTTCGGCAATATTGATAGTCACCTAACCTATAGGTGACTATCAAAATTAAATAAGATGTTCCTTATAAAGTATTTGGCAGAGTGTCTGGTACATGAGAGTGTTAAAAATTGCCACCTATTATTTTAAATGTTCTAAGTAAACACTACAGAAGGTCTAGTTCAATTGATCTCTCTAGTTCAGCTGATTTCTCTAGTTCAATTGATTAGGAATTAAAGAATTGATTTCTCTAATTCCTCAAAACAATGCTCTTCAATAAAAATAAGGAAATACACATGCGCATGTTTCACAGCTTACACAAACTAAACCTATGTAAACTAAGCAGGAGCATGTCAAACCACTGGATGCGCTATCTTGTTGCATTATGCTGGCTTACCTGGACTACACCATGCTTTAGGTGGACACCTCATGGTTCCCACTGAACTTCATATGGGGAGTGTGCTGCTTTGACCACTAATGCTAATTCCTCTATTTCTTCTCCCACTCTCATCTTTTCCAACTTTCAGCAAACTCTGCTCCACCAACTGTGCGTTCTTCTGTGTACAGTATATCCAAATAGACTGCATTATTTCAACATGTAAGCATTCAATATTCTTAAGCATTCCCCAAATGAAAAGGAAATAACACCTTGCTTTCCCCCCAAACCTGATTTCCCAACTCACTTTCATCCATTCAATTCCTCTCCTCTAAAGTCCAATTCCCTGAAATGAATCCCCCATCAGTGCTGCACTACCACACACATGCTGAGCAGCGAGCAGTGTGGCATCAGCAAAGCAAGAGCACAAAAATACCAAAGAGTCCATTATAGTGTATTCATGCAGAACTCTAAAATTAGACAATGTACAAGAGAGCTGTTCCAACTCAAGAATTCATGTAAATTTCGTGTTATTTTGAAAAATGCGATTATATTTAGAATAACCTTTATGAGAGTGGACTCTGTTGTCTTTATGTTTACAGGCACTAAAGATCTTAATCTGATTTGGGCTCAGTTCTCCACTTATTTCCTCTCCTTCCATTTACTGCCACATCCTTGTAATACAGCTTCTCCAAATAAATCCTCCAAAATAAATTCACTGAAACTGCTGTTGTCAATATCACCAATGCCTGCCTTATCCCTAATACAGGGAGGGCCATGCTTCCTTAATTTAACTAAAATCTCTTCAGAACATGGCAGTGTTGACCTTTTTCTTCTTGAAATAATCTTAAGTTTTTCAGCTGCACTAAAATTCTCTCTGGTCCTTGAAATATTCAGATACTCAGCTTACCTCCTATCCTCAGACTTTCACCATTGTGTTTCCAGTGTCATCATAGTACCTGCCAAGTGGTAGATGGCAGATACCCAGGGAGATGGATGAACTCTATGTGGAAGGCCTGAATCTGTTATCCATGACACTGCAGCTTTTATTATCCTGTTAGATTGCAATATCTCCACTAATTTTCTGCCATAGCTCATCTCCACGCCCCCTCTGCTCTCCCCCCACCCCCTCTACTTGATCTTTGCAAATTTCTGATTTTCTTCTCTTGATTCTATGCCTCAAAACCTTTTAAATGTCAAAAATTATGTAGACATACAAAAATCAATTGTGTTTCTATACACTAGCAATGACCAATCTGAAAAAGAACTTAAGAAAACAATCCCATTTAAAACAGCATCAAAAAGAAAAAAATACTTAAGAAGAAGAAAGTTAACCAAGAAAGAGAGGAACATATAAATGCTGGAAACTAGAAAATATTGCTGAAAGGAATTAAAGAAGTCACAGATAAGTGAAAATACAACTCATGTTCATGGATTGGAAGACTTACTATTGTTAAAATGTTCACATGGCCAAAGCCATCTGCAGATATAATGCAACTCCTTTTAAAATCCCAATGGAATTTTTTACAAAAGAGGAAAAAAAAGTTTTAAAATCATATGGAACCTCAAAGGACCTCAAATTCCCCCAAAATTCTTGAAAAATAAAAACAAAACTGAAGGGCTACACTTCTGATTTCAAAACGTATTACAAAGCTACAGTACCAAAACAGTATGTTCCTGCAAAAGACAGACATATAGACCCATGGAATAAAATAAGAGAGCCCAGCAATAAAACCGCATACCTACAATCAACTTGTCTTTGAAAGGGTGCTGGGAAAACACCATTGGAATAGGACATTCACTTCAAAAAAATATTTTGGGAAAATTGGGTATCCACATTCAAAAAAATAAAATTTGACAAAAATCAACTCAAAATGCATTAAAGAGTTAAACCTAAGTAAGAACTGAAATTAGACAAGCCAGACTGCATCAAACTAAAAAGCTTCTACACAGCAAAGGGAACAATGGAGCAGAAAGGTAACCGACAGAATAGGAGAAAATATTTGCAAACCATATATCTAATAAGGGTTCATTTCTAGCAAAAACACAAAACATCAATATCAACTTTGCTGCATTTTTAAAGCAAAGAATTATGTTTAATTTTTTAAGATCAATGAAAAAAAAAGAAAGCATGCCAGAATAACGTGTGCATTTCATTGGCTATGAGAAATATAACATGATTCATTTTTATAATTAAAACTAGGTTTTAATATAATTGTTAAAAAATGAGTATAATATTAAGTTGAAGGAAAGTCAAGTAAGGGTAGCAGAACCCATTCCTGCTTTATCAAATCTGTGATTGAGGCAAAATTAATAGTTCTTTAAAAATGATTAAAGCAATGATAGGAAAGTGTATCTGAGCATGATACTAGGCTCCCAATTCCCCTTTAGTTTCAGTGTTGAATAATCTATTTAAGAAAACATAATGTGATTTCTCATAATTTTTCAAGTGGTCATTATCTGCTACAAAAGCACCACGGGTTTCATTGGTTTTGTTATAATAGGAAACGGAAGTGTTTTGAACCACCATCCTTTACTATGGCCTCCCATAGGAGTGAAAGAGCTAAAAATCAAAAACTTGAAAAATCAGCTCCAATATTCTTTTGTGAAACTTTTCCATTAGTCTGTGAAAAAGTCTTTTCCAGTAGCCTATCTTGTCCTTTAAAACACACACACACACACACACAAAAAAAAACACCCGTTTACCTCTTGTTTCCTGTTGTTGTTATTCAAATTGTGATCACAGCCTAGTGTGTCTACATTCCTCAGGTGCTCTTAGAAGCTGGTACGTGCCACATACCTCATTTTAATTTTTCCTTGCACCCAGTAAATTATACATATGCAAAAATCATTCAGTATTTGTTGAAAAATAAAAACAATGAACATGTGAATGAATGAGTGGATGTAAGTTAAAACTGTTATGCTGACTTTTCTCTGAAGACAGCAAATTAATATTTACTTTTATTTCTATTAGTTACCCATAAAAAGAAGAATTACTAAGTAAAGCAATTATAGAAGAAAAAGAGGTAGAGGGATAATAAATATAGACAACAATTTTGCATAAATTTTAGGAAATCATTATAAAGGAAAATGCCACCCATAGCTAAATAGAGATAACATATGAATATAAATAAAGAGGGGGTCCAAATAAACACATTTCCAATTATATATTTCTCTTTCCTGTAATCAGAAATGTAAGTAATCATTAAAGTACGTATATTAAAGCATCTTTTTCATACTAGCCAGGGCAGTGAATTTAAGATTCCATGCATAGTAAATGGTCAGTACATAATTCCAAATGCCATTAAGTTCAGTAGCTTCAAATCCCATTGTTGCCTAGAAGTAAAGCAAAAGGACTCAGCCTCTATTCAAAATATACTTTAATATTACCATTAGATTGAATATAATTAGAATTACAATTAAATGTTATATCATTGTAAAAGAAATTATTTCTCCATCAAGTTTTACAATGGCCTTTGGCATAGCAGTGAAATTGGACCTAAAAATAAAACCTCAGTTAAATGAAAAGCTCAGATTAACTGACAATTTTCATACTTCAGAATTTCCCTATGAATTTTTCTCCAGTGACCTTTCTAATGACAAAGCCTGAAATGGTAGTCAATTAAATTTATATCCCAAGGCACACTATAAATTTGTCAGGACCAAAAACAAGTGCACTGTGAAGTTCATGAAATCAGCTCCTGGTACCCAGGAGTCGAGGTAGAGAACAGGTGGCCAGTTAGTTCATGGTGCTTAAGCTGACATTGACATAATGATGCTCAGATCTGCGCGAGGATGAAGGATAAAGAAAAGCCATCAAAGCTCCCTAATATCATGTATTTAATTATACCAATGTATTTCAGAATCAGTACCCTCAAGCAAAATGTGGCCCCATTTCTAGTCATGAAGTTTACAAGTTCGTGTGTGTGTGTGTGTGTGTGTGTGGCTACTCCTTGGTAATTTAATTAAGGCACAGGCACTGAAGAAAAGCTCATTACCTTTTTTTAATATATTTTTTATTGTTGACAGTATTACAGATCTCATTACCTCTTTGATGTAAGAAAATGTAATACAGGATGGAGGATCTCAGTGCTCATTTTTCTCTTGGATTATGATGCCATGTCTTACTGTTAGCCAGTTCAAACTTCCATTTCAAGAGGACTGATTTTTTTTGGGGGGGGGGGGGGGCGGGGGGTTCCCAAACAAGTAAACCTATATAAAAATTTAAAACTTCCAATTTATTTTGTCCTTTTATCTTGAATGATGTCTAACGATGTTCTCTGTTATATAAACCAGTGATGACTGGACTTACTCATCATTTTTCAGTTGCCTAGGAACCATGAGATTAGTAGTATATCCTTCAAAGAAGAATTGTGCGCCCATTCTTTGGGGGAACTGTTGCCAAGGGAAAGTTTGTCTTGACATCTAAGAGTCCTTACATATCATATATTTAGGTAACCCTCCAATGAATGACCCATATCCCCTATGGTCACCAACACTCATGTACACGAGGTCAATCCCCACATGCAAATTCTTAAGGTAGCAGGTCAGCTCCAGACACATGTGGAACTGAAAATCATTCTCCCTCTAGACCTGAAAAGATATTTCTCAAAAGTGTATGCTTCCTCCAGTGACTTGCAACCACTGTGTTCCAAGAGGCACACTGGTATGCAGCAAGAATTTGGTTTTTTATCAAATTTATTGGAGTGACATTTGGTTAATAGGATCATGTAGATTTCAGGTGTTGATTTCTATGACACAAGACCTATATATTGCACTGTGTGCCCATCACCCAAAGTCAAGTCTTCCACCGCCTCCCACATATTAGGCCCCTAAACCCCACCCCCTCCCCCTTCCCTCTGGCAACCACTACAGGCTGTTTGTGTCTATGAATTTTAGTTTTATATTCCACACTAGAGGCTCAGTGCACAAAACTCGTGCACTTGGGTAGGGGTTCCCTCAGCCCAGCCTGCACCCTCTCGCAGTCCAGGACCCCTCGCTCCTCACCACCCACCTGCTCACTGCTCCTTACCGCTCGGCTCGCTGCTCCTTAGAGCTTCTGTGGAGGTGGGAAAGGCTCCCGCCACCACCGCTGCACTTGCCAGCCATGAGCCCAGCTTCTGGCGGAGCAGCGCTCCCCCTGTGGGAGCACACTGACCACCAGGGGGAAGCTCCTGCGTTGAGCATCTGCCCCCTGGTAGTCAGTGCATATCACAGCAACTGGTCATTCTGGTAATTCCACTGTAACCGTCACTTTGTCTTTTATTATGTAGACTAGAGGCCTGGTGCACAAAATATGTGCACGGGGGTGGGGTCCCTCAGGCCTGCCTATGCCCTCTCACAGTCAGGGACCCCTCAGGATATGTCTGCCTGCCAGCAGTCAGACATCCCTCACACAGTCCAGGGTTCTCGCAGTCTGGGACCCCTTGTTCCTTACTGCCCACCTGCAGCAGAGGCGGGAGAGGCTCCCGCCACTGCCTCTGGACTCACCAGCTGTGAGCCCAGCCAGCTTCTGGCTGAGCAGTGGTTCCCTGTGGGAACATACTGACCACCAGGGGGCAGCTCCTGTATTGCACTGTGTGCCCATCACCCAAAGTCAAATCTTCCACCCCCTCCCACATATCAGGCCCCTAAACCCCACCCCTTCCCCCTTCCCTCTGGCAACCACTACAGGCTGTTTGTGTCTACAAATTTTAGTTTTATATTCCACACTAGAGGCTCAGTGCACAAAACTCGTGCACTGGGGTAGGGGTCCCCTCAGCCCAGCCTGCGCCCTCTCGCAGTCCAGGACCCCTGTATTGAGTGTCTGCCCCCTGGGGGTCAGTGAGCTTCATAATGACCAGTTGTTCCACCATTTGGTTGATTTGCATATTAGGGTTTTATTATATAAGATGAGTGAAATCATATGGTTCTTAGCTTTTTCTAACCATAATATTCTCAAGGTAAACAAATTTTAAAACATGCAACACCTGACTATTTTGTCAGGTGCTCTGACCTCTTTTCCCTTAGATTGTCAAATTAAAAAATGACAACAGCCAATACAACAATAGCCATCCAGTGTGAATGAATCAAAATTATGCATATTTTCAGGGTCAGATTGGCAAAAAAATATACTTTAGGTGCCACAAAATTTCAGTATTTAGTTTATGTGTATCGTGCGAAGAAAAAGGTTGAAAATCACTGGCTTACTCTACTCTTACTTCCTCTGCTAAACACACATTCATTAGTAATTCTGTATCATAAAGGTTTTTAAAAGCAGATTCATTGGCAGTAGGAAAGCATTTTGAGAAATAAATTACCTTTAGAAACTTAAAATTTCTCCCTTCTCTATTTTTTAAAGATTTATCCCACACTTATGTTCAAAATATATGCCCCTTTTCCATTAACATTAAATATTTATTATGCTATGAAAACATGACAGTGTATTAAAATGTCTGAGTTAAATTTTAAAACCATTAGAAAAAGCAGAAAAGCTGTGGCTGCTCTTTTGTGTGAGCAGAGATAAAAGAAAGCCCTTTAAAAATTACTAAACTGCTTCAAACATAGTATTTTCAAATACAGTGATAGAAAGAGGGAGTTAGATTTAGTATGAGGCCATAAGAAAATAATTGAGAGTTGTGTGATATAATATCTTGACCCATTGACAGAAACTCACCTACTAGAAATAGTACAAATCTCTCTTCCAAGTTCCATCTCAATTGAGCAAAAATATGACAAACCAATCAGGACCATCAAAAAAACATAAAAGGTGATTTCTGGGATTAATCCAAAGTGAATATAAAAAGACTTGTTCAAGTGGGAACTAATCCAAGCCTCTTGTATTTTTGTTCTTGTTCTCAAACTCTTCTGTTCCCCAACAAGATATTTATTTGTCATTTCATTATTGAGCACCCACTGTTTGTAAAGTACTATACTAGGACGAAAACAAAGAAGATTTAGCCACAGCCTGACTTCTTGGAGTTTCTCTTGGGAAGATAAAGACTTTGATAGTGAGCCACAGTTGTCGACTGTCATGCTGTTATAACAAAGGCAGTACTTCCTATAGAAATGGGGAGGATAGATATTATTAGAACAGAAGGGTGGGAAAAGGTGGTAAAGAAACCAGTGTTACCTTGGGAGTGTTTAATTACTGCTGATAGGTGGCTCTGGAGAAAGATGAGCAAGAAAAGGGCCTTCCCAACAGAGAGAACTATATTGTAAAAAGTAAGGCAGAATTAGGGGCAGGAGACTTTGATTCTGGGGTGGTTTGAAAATGTTGAGCAGGGCAGTGGGACCACCAGATCTCTCTTTTGGACAGATAATGTTGCCAGCAGCTTAGAGTTATGAGTGAAGTGTGCACACTAGGTGGAGATGGGTAGGGTGCAAGGTAAGCAACTGGAGTTGACTGATTTTTACTTCATATCTATAATTTCAAATGTGTAGTTATTTTATAGTGTGTATTTCAGTACAAATAAACAGGAACATAAATTACAAAGTTATATGTATTTGTATGGGCGTACCCCTGCCTTTGACTCTTCAACTTTTCCCAAATACTTCAAACCTGATACTAAAATTAATATTGACACTACCAGTACCAGCAGCAGCCCTATTGTCATTTTAGTTGAGATAACTGATATAGAGAATGGCTTGGAGAGAAATAGATGGGGTCAAGTTGAGTTAGAGAAATGATACTATTAATCTCAAGCTTTTATTACTTTGAAGTAGAACTGTAAGATATGGTCAATAACTATATGTAATTAAACGGGTGGAAAAGGTGGAGACCCTGAGATTATTTTAGTGGCTTAGACATGCATCAAATTGGCATGCTATGGATCAATAAAAAATATTCAAAAATGGAAGGAACTCAAGGGAAAAACAATGAATCACTAAATTAAGACTCAAAAAACAAATAATCCATATATTCTCTTTGGTCTCTTCGTTGTGATAATTTGAAGGACAGAGCAAATTTAATTAGCTCTGTGAACAGTATTGTGTTTCTATCCACATGCCAGGTTATTCTGCTCAAGTCATACAGCTGAATGAAGATGGATACTTCTAACTGCAATAAATACTTCCAATGGCTTTGGTTCTCATTATAGTTCATACACAGAGAAGGTGAACAGTAGTTTTCTATTAGTAAATTGGGATAATACCAGTATGTACCACATGTTTACTTTGAGAACTAAGCAAATTAATATACATAAAACAGTTAGGTGAATCCACATTATTCAGACTCAATATGCAATCGCAACTGTTATTAATAATTATTTATGTTCAAACTACCTATGTTAAAATTCTGGTCACTCCATTTATAATTTTTTTAAACCTAGGATAAACTGCATCTTTCCTAAAGCTCAATTTTCTCACCGCAAAGTGGACATAAAAGTATTATTATTTAAAATTTGTAAATAAGGCAAAAGTATGAGTTCATGTCATTTTATTGTCATCCTGGAGCACTGTTGAACAGTTTTCTACAAAACAATGACTATGAATTCTAAAGGGAAATGTGCCTTTGTTTAACTTTGTATTTATTATGTATTAGAGTCCAGATTATAGGAAGTTTCATGTTAAATTGTAGATTCTTGTATGTTAGAGCTGCCAATGATTTCTGTTTAGTAGAAAAAATAGCCCTCAAAACTTAACATTGTAGTAATTTTGAGGACACTACCAGTTTTGTGCTATTATCTCTTGAACTTATGCCAATATTCTTTATTTTTGTGTTTATATGTATACTATCTCTTGAAATCTTCTTAACCAGCTTTAAGATTTTTCTTTTCCCCTCATTAATGAAATAAACACTTACATGTGCTTACTATATATTTGTGTGAGTTATTTTAAAACATTTTAGAGAGTATTCTTCTAAAACAGCTAATATTTATTGAGTACTAATTGTTAAATACAATTATTAATTAATTGGTTTTTTTAAAATGCCAATATGAGATGGGAAACTATTATTATATAATCCATATTATATGTTATTCTATAATCCATATTTTACAGATAAGGAAACTCATGTGATCAGTTATTGATTAAGTAAACGTCAAATTGAGAAGTGTACCTTGCCCTGTGATTACCAGTTTTCAATTACTCCCATCTTTTAATTAAAGAAATTTAGGACATGCTGCCACAGAGCTAAATTATCCTTTCTCCACCAAAATTCCAAGGTTAGCATATTAAGGAGAATACATGGTACATTTACTCATTGAGATCCTTATTTTATGAGTTATTTTCTCCCTTGATTTTTTTGTTTCTGAATTCTGTGCCTTAATTCAGGATAAACAATCTATCACAGTGATGGCGAACCTTTTGAGCTCGGCATGTCAGCATTTTGAAAAACCCTAACTTAACTCTGGTGCCGTGTCACATATAGAAATTTTTTGATATTTGCAACCACAGTAAAACAAAGACTTATATTTTTGATATTTATTTTATATATTTAAATGCCATTTAACAAAGAAAAATCAACCAAAAAAAATGAGTTCACATGTCACGTGTATCATAGGTTCTGACACGTATATCATAGGTTCGCCATCACTGATATCATTTAGGTCTAAATTTTCAATTATCTCAGGATCAAGATTTCCTAGTTATATAATAAAAAATAATTACATACAATTCACAAAATTCTATAACTTTTACCTCTATGAAGTGGTAGATGACATATAATAGGATATTTAACATCTGACACTTCTGCTGCTGAAGTTTCTGACTGAGCTCCCAATCTCCCCAATCTGAGGTGTACCCTGGATCAGTCACCTTTAACCTCATTAGGACAGGGCATCACTATTATTATTGTTGTTCTTGTGGGTTTGATTCACTTAGAAGTTGAAATAAAACAAACAAACAAAAACAGTACATGCACTGTAAATGTATGTATATTATATATTTACTAGAGGTCTGGTGCACGGATTCATGCACCAGTGGGGTCCCTGAGCCTGGCCTGCCCTCTCCCAATGCAAGACCCCTCAGGGGATGTCAAAGAGCCGTTTTCGGCCTGATCCCTGCAGGCCAATCCCCACAGGCCTGAACCAGACAGGAGGGAGCCCAATCCTGTGCATTGAGCATCTGTCCCCTGGTGGTCAGTGCACGTCATAGCAACCAGTCGACCAGTTCTTCAGTCACTTAGGCTTTTATATATCTATAGATGTTATTCATGTTTTGCTACTCTTAATTTTTTACACCTATACAGCAAACATAATTAGAAATTAAAATTAATGTAGCAATGAGTAAAAATTTAAAAATGTCTTCCCTTAACTCCAGTTGATTGTCTGGCATCCCCCATGGCCAACCAAGATGAGCACTTATCATATAACTCTCTATTACTGCCAAGATTATATTCCCAAAAGAGGGATCTAATGGACTTACTGTCCTGCTCAAAATTCTCACAAACACATTATGTCAGAGACTAGTATAGGTCGCTCTGTTAGCAATGCCTGCCTCTCTTCATATGCCCCTAATAAGTCCCAAACATTCAAGTAGTACTAAGTGTTCCAGGGTACGACTCTCTCTGCATAGCTCTCTTACCCATTCCAAGCCTTCCCTCGTCTTTAGATTTTTATATTCCTTTTCTGTATCCATGCTCTAGTACTTAAGATGCTTACTTTGTGTCCGAGGCAGAATAGGTCTCCCCAACCCACAAAAAAAGACACCCACTGTGAATAAATCACCTTACATGGCAAAAGGGACTTTCCAGATGTGACTAAAGATCTTGAGATGAGAGATGATCCTAGATTATCTTTGTGGGCTCAGTGTGATCATAAAGGTCATCTGGGGGAGGCAGGATGGTCAGAGAATGAGATGTGATGACAAAAGCAGAGACAGAGATTTAAAGATGTTATGCTGCTGCCTTTGAAGACAGAGAAAGAGGCCATGAGCCAAGGAATGCAAGAGAACTCCAGAAGCTAAAAATGGCAAGGAAATAGATTTTCCCCTAGAGCCTCTGGAAGGAACACAGGCTGCCAACCTGTTTTATATTTCTGAATTCCAGAACTTTAAGATAATAATCTGTATTGCTTTAAGCCACTAAGTTCTTGCTAATTTTTCAGGGCAGTTAATAGGAAACCGATACTCTGATACTGACATGATTAAATAGTCTTCTCCATATGGAAACCTCCAAGGTGACAGACTATGGCTTAGTCTACTTTGTTTCCCACAGACTTCTTTAAAAATAACTAGATGCTCAATTAATATTTATAGACGAGATGGCTCTTTGAGAGTAAAACAGTTTAATTAGTCCTCACTTAAGCAGAATGTTTATACTGAATTTGGTTAGTGTAAAGGGACACCATTTATGGTCTTAAATGATTCTTCATAGTTTTTTATACTTTTTGTTAGACTGAGATAACTGCCAAATTTATCTCAGTTCTGAGTAGCATGTAGGTTTATTTATAGGCCATGTCATTTAGATACCAAATGGAAAAAACAAAACTCCACATGTCTCCTGTATATATTTTTCAGGAAATAAAACAGACATATTTGTACAGTAAATCTAAGTATCTTCTATATTATCATGCTTAACAAGGTTATGCACATAAGATATTACATCACTGTTTGAAGTACATTAGTGCTTTTGGGAAGGAGCTGCCTTCAATCTTCATTCTCATAAAAAGGGCAACCACAGTCTGCACTTTTTCTAATGGCTTTAAATTGTATGTTAACTTATAAATCCTGATCCACAATAATGTTGTGTATCATAACCTAGAGATAGTAATGGAAAACATAACGGGGGAAAGTCTTTACAAAACAGGGCACAAGGAGAAACATGCTTCTCAGAGTGTTTTGGTTTCAAAATTCCCTTTGGCAATGAGTATGTTTTTATAGAAGTTTCATGGAGCAAAATTACTAATGAATGTGTATATACAGCATACAATGTGAGAACAGAATCCAGCCATTGATTTGGAGAAACTTGTCCCAATGATAAAAGTTTTGACCTTTGTATATAGAGCTGACTTCTATGACTTATTAAGGCTTGCCCTTCTGTGCACAGAGAGCTGGCGTACACAGGGGTAAGAGCTCAATGTTAGTGTGTTACCTATATATGCCAAACTTGAGAATTCCTCTGGCTTCAAAGCCAGCTTTACAGGAAATATTGGGAGCACCTTTTTTGATGCAATCTCCATAGGTCATGGTTTTAACCCTTGTCTGGTTTACAGAGCAGTGGAAATGAAAACCCATCCTAATAGCAAAGTCCATTCTTCATATCACTCAAGATACAAGAATGGAAATGTATACAGATATGATGAAGTGATGATTACCATCCTTGACTCATTTTGGTAAAGTAAATACAAAAGAAAATTTGATTCTTTGAAAGGGTAAACCGCCAGCAGCAGGAAGAAGCTTTCCCTGCGTTAGAACCAGAAAGCAAATTGGCGCAGGTGTCACCAACACTGCGCCGCCTTTTGCCTACAATAAAGAGGCAATAAGCATTTCTTAAATGGCCGTTCCTTACCCAAACCAGCAGGGAGATGACATATACATGCATACTTGGGCACTTAATGTCTAGAAATGGGGTTAAGTGCTGCATTTTACTTTCTCAAGCCTGACGAAAATGAAGACTTTATAAAAATAAAACATGATGTTGGGAGGTTGGTGGCTGTCTTGGCCCTTTGCCCTCCTGCAGAGCTGAGCAGCACAACCCGTGTCTGTGTGAGAAACAAGGTGCCCTCTCAGCCCTCCTGCTGGTGACAAGGAGTGTGTCTGCCAAGGTCTCGCTCTAAAAAAATAATTTCTTTTTAGTGGAGTCTGATTCTCCTCAGTTAAAAATCAGTTGATTCTAATTTTTAAACTTAAAGTGCAACATTTTTAAAAGGAAGTTAAATATATACATTTTTTTAAAACCTTTGAAGATATTTTGAAAGTTACTACATTACCCTGTGGGAGAGAGAATGTGTATGTATAAATATATAAAAAGAAAAAGCACTCAGAAAATTTTACTTGCTCACAAATTTACATAGACATTTTATATATAGGCATATTTAAATAAAAATGTAAAAGCATGTATATATTTGTTGATATTTTTAGATTCAAAATGCATTGTTTAAAACATCTGCTGATACTTCCTAATTACAAAGGTAAAGTCACTATCCAAATTAATTGTAGTAATTAGCAGACTGGGTTTCTCACCACAGGCAAATGTCAGACTTTTAAAGTAACAAATGAGAATTTAAAAGTTGAAGCAGTAGGTAGTGTATTCTCTGAAAACAAAATGATTATTTAACATCATTTTATAGAGAATGAAATATTCATATTAATTCCTACTTTAAATTACACAAATTCTTCATATTCCATTTTATTTAGTATTAATTACCCTGTGAGGACTACTTCTGAAAAGTTTTTATTTGACAATTTTGCTTGATATCTGTTCTGTTGATAGTTTATGAATCTAACTCCAATGAATTTAGGTGGGAAAGATTCGTAATAATTAATTATTATAGGTATAGATTCAGAAACTCACTTCATTTAACCTAAAAGATAGCTTTAATATTTAATTTATGACATGTCCTACTATAATAAAATTTGAATGACTGTCTGTGGATTATATTGATGGAATGAAGAGTGAAGAAAATCAACTCATGGAACTATCTTTGATATTTGATTTACTGTACTGATAAGATTACCTTTAACAATATACTATAGGAATCTTGCTACATCTTAATATCTTGGAGAAATTAATTAGCCTTACTGACCCTAGTATAACAGATATAGTAATGGGAGTAGATGGAGCTGTCAGAATTAGCAAAATATATACGTACTAGACGCATATATATATACACACACACACACGACACTCAAAATTTGTTGCAACTAAACAATAATTTATTTAGAATAAATATGTCAACTGCAATATTTGAGACAGACTTATCCTAAAGATAACTTTTTGTTTGTTTAAAATTCCAATTTAACTAGGTGTCCTGAATTTTACTAGACACCCTACATATTCTTCAGCCAAATTCACTAATTATTAATATTTGCCACATTTCTTTATCATTCTCTTCCTCTTCTCTGTCTCTATATATGTGCACAACATATATATATATATATATATATATATATATATATATATATATATATATATAATTTCTTCTGAACCATTTGAGTTTGACATATCATGCTCCTTTACCTGTAAACACTTCTGTGTTTATTTTCCAAAAATCAGATATATTTTCTTATGTAGTCACAGAAAATTGTATAAATCATGAAATTTAATATTGAAAAAATGCTATGAATATGCGCTCCACATTCTGATTTCACAATTTGTCATAATATTGTTCTTTAGATAATAGTCCAGGGTCCAATTCAGGATCACACATTGAATTTATTTGTCATGATTCCTTCTTTACCTGTAATCTTAAAATTCCTCAACCTTTTTTTTTCTTTCATAACAATGTCATTTTTGGAGGAATTTAGGACAGTTATTTTGTATCATGTCCTTCAATTTGGGTTTGATTGATGCTTCCTTATAATAGGATTAAGGTTATGTGTTGTAGGAGGAATATCACAGAAGTGATACTATCCTACTAAGTGCAACATATCATGTATTAAGTGATGTTGGTTTTTCTCTACACTGGTGAAGTTAACTTTGACCACTTGATTAGGGTGATTTCTATCAGGTTTCTCACCTATCAAGTGAGCATCTTCTCGTAATTTAATGAGCACTTTTGGTGGAGATATTTTGAAACCATGTAAATATCCTATTTCTCATCTAACTTTCACCCACTAGTTTTAGCCTCAATTGATCTCTATTGTCTGAATAAATTATAACTATGACTAGTGGCCCAGTGCACAAAATTTGTGCACGGGGGAGGGGGGCCCTCAGCCCAGCCTGTACCCTCTCCAATCTAGGACCCACTGCCAATTTACAGGGATCAGGCCTAAATCAGCAGTCGGACATCCCTCTCGCAATCCGGGACTGCTGGCTCCTAACCGCTCACCTGCCTGCCTGCCTGATTGCCCATAACCATTCTGCCTGCCGGCCTGCTCCCTCCCAACTGCCCCCTACTGCCGGCCTGCTCACCCTCAAATGCCTCCCCACCAGCCTGATCACCCCCACCTGCCCCCATGCCAGTGAGCTCGCCTCCAACTGCCCCCCTGCCAGCCTGCTCACTCCAACTGCCCCCCCGCTGTCCAACTTGCCCCCACCTTCCCTCCCCACTGGCCTGCTTGCCCCCAACTGCCCCCCTGCTGGCCTGCTCACTCCAAACTGCCCCCCACAGTCCTGATCACCCCCAACTGACCCCCACTGATGGCCTGCTCACCCCCACTGGCCCCCTACTGGTCTGCTCACCCCCAACGGCCCCCCCCCCCGCCAACAGCCGGATCACACACAACTGCCGTCCCCTCTTGGCCTCTAACCGCCTCTACGTTGCCCCGCCACCATGGCTGTGTCCAGAAGAACGCCCAGAAGGTCTCCTGGAAGGTCTCCCAGTCTAATTAGCATATTACCCTTTTATTAGTATAGAGGCCTGGTGCACGAGTGGAGGCTGGCTGGTTTGCCCTGAAGGGTGTCCCGGATCAGGGTGGGGGTTCCCTTGGGGAGTGGCCAGCCTGGGTGAGGGGCTGATGACTGTTTGCAGGCTGGTCCTGCCCCCTTCAGGGTGGGGGTCACTGCTGGGGTGCCTGGCCAGCCTGGGTGAGGGAATGATGGCTGTTTGCAGGCTGGCCAGGCCCCCCAGCAGGGACTCTTATTCCATGGAGGTGTGGCCAGCCTGGGTAAGGGGGCTGAGGGCCATTTTCAGGCTGGCCAGAGCCCCTTCAGGGTGGGGGGTCCCGCTGGGGTGCCTGGTCAGCCTGGGTGAGGGGCAGAGGGCCGTTTTCAGGCTGGCCACGCCCCCCAGAGACCCCGGCCCCCAGCCCCTCCTTGAGCAGAGGTCAGGGCCGGCTGGAAGCCTGGGTTGCCCCGGCTCCCAGGCACTCCTTCAGCGGCGGCCAGGGCAGGCGGGAAGCTTGGCTTCCTCCGTCGCTGGGGGCAACACAAACCTCCAGCTCTGTGGCCGCCACCATCTTTGTTGGGTTAATTTGCATACTTGCCCTGATTGGCCGGTGGGTGTAGCAGAGGGATGGTCAATTTGCATGGTTTCCCTTTTATTAGTGTAGATGGTTGAAACCTGGTAATTTTTTAACACAATTGTTCCTTCTGCATTTATTACCCAGTATTCTACAGTAAGAAAAAACTCTCTTCTTTTTCATTTATCTATACTTGAATTTATGGATGCATTTGTATGCATTCTTATAGTGTCTATAATGGGACATACCCATGTTTAACTTCTTGACCTATAACATTTATCAATAAGCAACATTATTCTCTTTCTTTTGTGACATTTTCTTCTAAATTATATTTTAAGTGGCATTATAATTTATTCCTTATGGTCCTTTGTTTATACTTTTGGGGAATAATGCATTAAACTTTATTATGGAATTAATTTTATGTTTTTGTAAGTGTCCCCTCAGTTTTAAAGCACAGTTTATTGTAAAGTTCATCTGCAGCTTTTATCACATAATAAATTTCCATATTTGAATATATATTTTGACTTTCTATAATATTGCACAATTCTGTTTGTCTATCCATATACCAGTATCAAACTATTTGAGTTATAATTTATAGTAATATCTAGTGCTGCTTATCCTCTCATAGTTTTTAATTATTTTCTGTATTATATTACAGTTCCTTTTTCACATGAAGTTGTCGTCTTAGTCTAACTCTATGAAAAACAATTGCTGTTATTTTTCTTTTCAGCGATTACTGAGTTAAAATTTAGCAAATAACTTGGACAGTAAAGACATCTTTATAATGCTGTGTTACCCTATTAAGAACAAGGAAAATGTTTCCATTTGTTCAAGTCCACATTTATGTCCTTCAGAAATATTTCAAACATTTCCTCAACTCATCCTCAAACTGGTTCCACCTGTTCATTACATATCCTAATAACATACCGGGGTTTTTTAAGTTAGTTTCATCATTGGTTCTTTAGATTCTTTAGAGTTTTCCAGATATATGTTCATGTCAGCTGCAAAAACAAAAAAGATGGTTTCACTTCTTTACCTATTCTTAAGCCTCTAAGTTATTTCTTTTGACCAATTATATTGATTAATATTTGCATCTTTAAAATGCTGATTAGTAGCAGAGATTGTGGGCATACTTGCCTTATTCTTAGTGGAAATATACAACTGTTTTTCATTAAACAAGATGATACTAACTTCAGAAGATATGTGTTGTGCATGCATGTGTGTATATATACGTAATGAATACATACACACACATATAGCATTAGTGTGCACATGTGTATGTGAGTAGAAGTGTGGAAAGTTTTCTTAGGTTGGAGTTTAAAATATTTCTGTTGCATTGTTTTGTTTTATTCTTCAGGTATTAAAATAATGTTATTCCTTCTTTTCCTGTCTGCCATTTCCACTACTTTCCATTTTACATTTTTTGCTTCTTTTTTAAAAACCTCATGTTTATTCTTTTGTTTGCCAGCCTGCCTTTCTTCAATGCCCATAACTAACATTAACTTCAGTCCATTCTTCTTTGAATATCTTGTAATTTATTACCTATTTCTTGCATCATTTCATCTTTTTTTCCCATCTCTTTGTTCAATTAGCTCTCTGACTGGGGTTTGTTGTTGTTCATTTCTATGCTTAGTTTTTGAATTTATAAATGAAGGTGGTATTTCATATTGTTAAATGCTTTTATGAGTATACTTAATTCCATTTTAACTGTCATTGTTCAGTTTACTTCTGTTTTATGATTATTTTTCCAGGTAGAATTTTTTTTAATCCTCAAGTATACCCAAGTATATTTTTCCCATTGATTTTTAGAGAGAGTGGAAGGGTGGGAGGAGAGGGAAAGAGAGAAACACTGATATGAGAGAGATATAGCGAATGGTTGCCTCCCACAAGCGCCTAACCAGGCATAGAACCTGCAAGGAGGTACAGTGCCCTTAACCAGGAATCGAACCCTCAAACCTTTGGTCCTCGGGCCAACACTCTAACTACTGAGCAAACCCAGCCAGGGCTCCAGGTGGAATTTTTGTCAGTTGATATATGTTGACTTCATATTTTTCTTGTTCCTTTTGCTATACTGAAGTGTTTTTACAAAATTTCTACTTTAATGGTCCTCTCCTCTGTCCCTGAACTGTGGTGTCCAGTTACTTAGTGCATGTTTATCTTTGTTTTGGTGGTGTTAGTGAAATCTAAAAAAAGTTTATTTCCCAATACATGTTAACAATGCTTAGTGTTACTTTATTGCAATTTACTCTAAAGATCATATATATTCTGAATTAGTAATACCTTAAGATTAAAATTTTGATAATTGAAAATACAAACTATAAGTAATGAAATAGTAAACACTACTTTTCCACTCCTTGTAGCAAAAGAAATTAATGTAATGAAAAATAAATTTCTTTGTTGATTTACTACAATGGTTCTCAACCTGTGGGTCGTGTCCCCTTTGGGGGTTGAATGACCCTTTCACAGGGGTCGCCTGCATATCAAATATTTACATTATGATTCATAACAGTAGCAAAATTAGTTATGAAGTAGCAACAAAAATAATTTTATGGTTGGGGGTCACCACAACATGAAGAATTGTATTAAAGGGTCACGGCATTAGGAAGGTGGAGAACCACTGACTTAATCTTTAAATTAACATCTATTTAAATTTTTGTAGATAGATCATAAAGCCTGTGAAGGAATTCAAATTGGAATATGGGCCAAAATATAATTTTCAGAGGACAATGTCAAGTTCCTATAACAACAACCACAAAAAAAGGTTTTCCTATTTATCCTGATATATACTGACAGGAAACTAATGCTAAACTCAGCAGGGTAATGAGGCACTCCTTATGAAGATGTGGGGAAATGTTAAGGATAACTCACAGACATGGTGTAGTACCCTGAGGCCGGCCACATGAGAAAGCTGTGCCACCGCTTTTCTAGGGGAGTGGCTGTCTGAAACCTGAGGGAGTTACTGCACAGAAAGTGACAGCAGGAGCTGTGGCCGATGAAGGGCACAGTCAAACCAGGTGAGTTGGTAAGGATGGAGCCAGGTGAGTTGGTAAGGATGGAGCCAGGTGAGTTGGTAAGGATGGAGCCAGGTGAGTTGGTAAGGATGGAGCCAGGTGAGTTGGTAAGGATGGATCCAGGTGAGTTGGTAAGGATGGAGCCAGGTGAGTTGGTAAGGATGGAGCCAGGTGAGTTGGTAAGGATGGAGCCAGGTGAGTTGGTAAGGATGGAGCCAGGTGAGTTGGTAAGGATGGAGCCAGGTGAGTTGGTAAGGATGGAGCTAGGTGAGTAGGTAAGGATGGAGCCAGGTGAGTTGGTAAGGATGGAGCCAGGTGAGTAGGTAAGGATGGAGCTAGGTGAGTAGGTAAGGATGGAGTAGGCTATAAATACACTCATCCATTTTCTGCCCCTTAATGCACTCAATCTTCAGGAAGATTTTGACTGGTATTGAATTGATATATTTTAATTACTGGTTAATTTATCTTTTCTTAAGTTTAATAATTACCAGTATTTCATTTTCTCGTAAAATCCACATCATTTTCCTATTTTATTTTTACTGCTTTTTCTCAAGATTTATATGACATATATCTTAAATATCTCTCCATTAACTATTATTGTCATAAATTTAAATGTTTTTCTTAAGTCTGTCATTTTTTTTAATTTTTCACAGTGCCTTTGATTTACAGAAGATATATTTTGTGGGCCTAAGGATACTAACACATATTATTTACTCTGGAGATTTTTAAATATTAGAAATACCTTTCTATTTATTAGCCTAATATAGTTGTATTTTTTTTTTGATAGCTACAATCTATATATATAAAAGCCCAGTGACCATTACGGCAGAACAACCAGAACAACCGATGGCTATGACCCGCACTGTAGCAGCCAACTGGCATGATCCAGGCCCTGATTACCCCCCCCACCCCCCGCCACCCTGGCCAGCCTGGCCCCCAATCAGCCCCCAACACCTTTGTTGTGAGCCTTTTTGTGAGACAAATTAATAAATGTCCACTGATTTGATTAGTGAGTCAACATTCAGGTTGAGTCACCTACTGACTCAGTAAACATGGCTGGAGGAAGGGGAGAAGAAGGAAGGGGGTGGGAAGGAGGAAGGGGTGGGGGAAGGAGATGGTAACTGACATGCCAGCTCAAAGTCAGGAGCCTTAAACGTCTGAGTGAGGTTACCATGCCCAAATCAAAAGCACATGAATGCAGTCAAGGAGTGACGGGAAAACCCAGGTTCAGTCTCAGAAAGTAGAGGTCAAATTAAGAGAATCACACCAACCACAGAGGGAGCTGCCCTCCCCCTGGCTGTCCCCACCCCCAATCGGCCCTCCCCACCCTGATTGGGGGCAGGCTGGCCAGCCAACCTCCTGGACCCCAACCATGCACAAATTCGTGCACCAGGCTTCTAATTTATGTATAAATGTAAGTGTGTATTTTAACTTAGCTCAGAATATTTTTTTCATTGGAGGTCTAATAAAAATTCTAAGGAATGTGTGTGTAGATGTGCTTGTGTATGCTTGTCTATATAACTAATTACCCCCAATGATTTTTTTTAATAACCCATTCATGTTCATTTTATTATATGCATCACATCAGAGTCTCTTTAAGGACTAAGCAAAGTGTTTCATTGATCTGTTTATGCCAGCATCACACTGTTTTAATTATTGTAGATGTATCATTTTTGGCTTCTGCTAATGAAAGTCAGTTTGAAGTCTGTTTCTGTTCACCGATGTTCATCTTTTACACGGAATCCTTCATTCCATCCCATCAATCTTTTCCTACTAAAAGAAAGTAAACCCATCAGAGATCCTGTGTTGAGAAGTCTGGGGGTAGAATACGAAAACAACAATTTGCAGAATACTTTATGTAAACTCAGAAAAGTGCACCTTGTCCAATTTGGCAATATAAGTAGCTCCTAAATTGCATTTATGTAACTTGCGAAGGTGGTCAAATCACCTGTAAACTTCTTTGAATTGTCATTCATAAAGGTAAAGTGGCTTTATACCTGTCAGAAAATGGATCTGAGTAATGGTTGGGCTTGATTTCTGTCTGTTTCTAGTCTGTGTTGAACTGAGAGCTAAAAGCAACCTAAATCAGAGAGAAAAATTATTACCCAGCTTCAGCTCGTATTCCTATTAAAGCAAGAGTTATTTCACAGTTTTATAAATAAGTGCCGAAATGTCCAGAAGCTGTGCCTGCCTTCAGTGATGAGCATGTTTTCTCGCTGCACCTTGGGGAACTGGGCTCATGAATGCACAGCGTTTGTCAGCTCTCTCATTCTCGGGGCCACCTGCTAATTTGCTGTAAGCAACAGACTTGATGATGATATTTTTGTTGCTTCACCCTCTAAATTACCTTCATGCCTGAAATATTCTCATTGGTATTCTGTTCCTCAAAGCATCAGTAGTTGATTTTCCTAAGAAAATGAAAATAATAAGTGGGGTTCTCGGCCTGAGTTCCCACAGGCACAGAAGTTGTGATGCGCTCACTGCCCACGCCTCTGCTGGAAATGATTGCTTGATGGGGCTCCTTCGTTAAGACTCACAAATCCCAATTTAATTCACTATCCTTCTGACAAGTTGCTAACAGTCTCCACCTTCACCCCCACACTTGAGATACCTTTTATAAAGTCTGTTGTGAATAAATTCGACAATCTATTGGACATGATTTGTTGTTCTTACAGTACTGACCAAAAATAAACAAAACAAAACCCATACTAGATGTAAAGATGAAAGTGTTTGGCATGAGGAATGGGAAAGGCAGAAATGAAAAGGAATGTTTAAGATGCAGAGAACCACGCGCAGGCAGCGCGGATCAGCCTGGCAGTGCCTGCCGCGGGGCCCTGGTTCACATGCTGATTGAATGAGCCAGGCGAGTCTCATTTAAACCAAGTGGGAAATTATAGTTACCAAATCGACAATTATTTCTTTCGCATATATATCTTTCATTGCTACGTTTCCGTCATTGCATGGGTCACTTCTGGCCTGAGGACTCTTTCAATTCTTGATTTCATTAGTGTAAAAAATATGCCCTCTGAACACTGACTGGCATAACTTCCAGGCAGAAAAATCAACTGTGTGAACCAACCAGAGCATTTTCAGCCGCCCCGGAGCTGCCGTGCCATGGACAGACTGTGCAGACTGCTAATGCTTTTCTGGGATTTCTTTTAACATAAAGACCATTTGATATATCAGCTTTGAAGTGGCGTGGCCACACCAGGCTCACACTGCACAAGAACACAGCTTCTACACCACTCCAAGTCTCCACACACCAAGCTGGTCCTCCTGGGATACGCCAGAACATGCTGTGTTATTTGTAACAAGCTGAGGTCTCTGCCCACTCACTTCCTTGCCTCTTCTCTATTGCTCGTTGAAGCATTTTGTGATCCACGATGAGTCTGATTTGGTCAATGACTCATTTACCCAAATGAATATGAGCATCAATTACAGAGAAGTCTTGGTGACAAGGTGGTAGAATTTGAAGGAAAAACAACACAGTTATTCCCTGGCCTTTTCTGAGGTAAATATGCTGCAAGGGAGACAGTTACATTAAATAAGAAGTTACAGTGATGGTTGACCAGTACTGGGATAGAATTTGAAGGGGCTATAAGAACATGTAGCAAGATAACCTAACCTCGCCACATGGGACCAGATAATGTATTTAATAAGTACTTGTTGAGCACCATCAAAGGAGTAACATGACATTTATGCTGGTGCCTGAAAGATAATTTGGATTAGGTTCAGTAAAAAGGTGACAGTTTAGAGGCAAGTAAGATCAAGGAGGCAGAGGAACAAGCACGGAAGAAGACCAAAAGCCAAAGAGAGCGAGGTGTTCTGAGGAGCTGAAAGAAGGTCAGGACAGCTGTCACAGGGATGCGCCCGGGGGAGTGACCAGAGCGGTGCTGGGAGGGGAGGCCATGAAAGGTCTCCCGGGCCAGGTTAAAGGACCTGAAACGTAGTCACAGTGCTCACAGGTGCCTAGCAAAGGAGACTTTCTTTTGTATTGTTAAAACCTCAAATGTATACATTTCTGAGCACTAAAAGAAGGTGTCATGGGGAAAAGCACCTACACAGAAGGTACTCACAAGTGTTTAATGATTCTGAACCTGAGTGACTTTGTCAAATAGTAGTTACAACTTCCCGCATTTGTAATGACTTTGTAATATATATGTGCAAATTTCCTTATTTGTAATGTCAGCAAATAACATTTTTTATCTTTAAAAACAGTTCTTTAACCTTTGGTGAAAGCTGAATTTCAAAAAAACTTAAAGGCACTGAAATAGAACTGTTTGTTTCCATTGCGCTGAGATATAATTATGAGCACCTTGAATGGGAGCGCTATAAATAAAAATAACTCATCAGGATTCTTGTATAACCTGAGCAATGCAGAGTAATTAAACCAAGAAATTAAATTCTCTAAAATTAAAAATGCAATTCCATGCATCAGATTTAGCAATGATTTTTCAAGAAACTGATTGATATCACAATTTTGAAACAGCCTAGTTTGGTCAAATTGTAGTCAACAACTAGTGTGTTTATTTTGAAAGTTGTCTTGCATTAGCAAAATCACAATTTAAATTTTCAAGTAAACTTAAATTGAGTAATCCAAACATTTAAAATTGTGTGTGTGTGTGTGTGTGTATGTGTGTGTCTGACAGAGAGCTTTATAGGAGTGATTCTCATTTAAAACATCTTACACTATGATTTGTATTACAAAATAGTCTTCATAGTTACAAAAATACAGACTATTGCTGATGGCAAAGTGTTTGTGCTATTCTGCTTAGAAACACTTTAGCCTTGGCAAATGCTCAGTGATTAGAGCATTGGCCTGCAGACCGAAGGGTCGCAGGTTCGATTCCCAGTCAAGGGCACATATCTTAGTTTCATGTTCCCCAGCCTATGTAGGGGTGCATTCAGGAGGCAACCAACCGATATGTCTCTCTCATGTCAATGCTTCTCCCTCTCTCCTCCCCTCCTCCTCCTCTTCCACTCTCTCTAGAAATCAATGGAGAAAATATCCTTGGGTGAGAATATTTAAAAAACAAACACTTTAAACAATTATAAACTATGAAATACGTATAGAGGGTTTTTTCTATGTGTATATGTGGAACACTATCCAAAGGCAAGTCCTTATATATAGAAAGAGGGAATTATAAATTGATTTTAATTATCAATGAGAAAATCATAGTGCTCCATGTATTCTGTTAAATATTTTCTTATTGATTTCTTGGCATGTATCAATAATCAACCCATATTAGTTTCTATATATGAAGAAAAACTTCACTTATTTTAGCCTCTTCTCCTTGACCCAATGTATCTTGAAGATATGCACATGTGTTTTTTTTTTAAATATATTTTATTGACTTTGTACAGAGAGGAAGGGAGAGGGATAGAAACATCGATGAGAGAGAAACATCAATCAGCTGCCTCCTGCCCACCTCCCACTGGGGATGTGCCCACAACCAAAGTACATGCCCTTGACCAGAATTGAATCTGGGACCTTTCAGTCCACAGGCCGACGCTCTATCCGCTGAGCCAAACCGGTCAGGGCTATGCACATGTTTTTTAAGAGAAGCTCAAAAACTACTGAAAACTTAGTTTTTGAAAATAAATATACATATAAGTATGCATACACACATCAGTTTACTTCCACAGGCAAGGACAAAAAGAGGATTGTCTTCCCTCTTCCACTTCTCTTCCAATTAAAAAAGATGGGACTCCTGTCTCATGGATGTCTGGGAGCTAAAAAAGCAAGCAGCTTTTTCCTACAGCTCTGCTTCCCTTGTTCCTTCAAAAGAGTCAAGACTAAAGAGGCTAGAAAAAGTCAATCTTCCTATTGCTGCCTGCCTTTCTATCCATTTGCTATCCTTTATGCACATCATTAAATGCGGTCCACACTTCTATGAATAATCCCTTTAACAAATTCTCCTCCATGCGTTTCCTCGGTCCTTTGTGAGAACCTTGACATATATAGTAAGTAGTACCAGAAATAGTCCCAGGAAACAGACTTTCAAATGAAAATCTGAACATGGTTTGTTCATGTTTTTGAGGAGTGTACAGAAAGTCACTTTGCTGTGGGAAAGGGATACAATGATAAGCCACAGGATGGGGTGGCATGTCATGATTATTCGAATTTTCCCTGGTGATGACATGGAATGAGATAGATGCAGGTGGAAGACAAAATGCAAGTGATTGTATAGCCACCACACTTACCAGTTAGGACAGAATTAGTAATAATAATGAAAATGAGGTCAGCTGCCTGCTTCTGAGAGCTGTAGAGGATAAGAAGAGGAATTGAAAACCAAGACTTTTCAATTTAGATAATAAGTGAAAAAGGAGAAAGTCTTGATGGCAGTTTTGAAGGAACACCTTCATCTCCTACAGTCTTGGGCTGAATGTGGCTGAACGCTGAGCCAAGCCCCGGATGTGATTTTAAGTGCTGAAGAATGATATCCATCTCCCATCCTCCCTGGACTTACAGAACGACTTACCCACCACCATTTCATCCCATACAACACTTCCTCAGACCAGGTGGACACCTTTTATAACAAAGCAAGTACAACAAAAGGTCACTCTCATATAAATCACTTCACTTAACACATGCTTTAGTCCCTAAAAGCCAGTTGAGAAACAATTCCTTTCAAGATCAAATGCAGTACTGCAGAACATGCTATATTCCTTAAACCAGTGGTCAATATATTGTGCAGAAATCTATGGGTCCAAAACGAAAAGTGAAAGTAGGAGTGTCCCTATCACTGTTAAAGTAAGAAATATATTTGATGCATTCTGTCTCTTTGTTTCGAAACACTGCAATTAAAAGGGTTTGAAAGCCGTATTATCCAAGAGAGCAGTATTTCCATCAAAGAATATAGTCAGAGATTGAACGCTGAGCCAACTCTACAGCCGTTTTGAGGTTCTCATGTGCTAAAAAAATAAGAAGAGAAGGGAGTCAAGGATACTGAAATTGAGTTGCTGCTACCAATGGTGGGGAGAAGTGTGTGCAAATACAACTGTAGGTGGAATCCAGAGGATTCAATGGGATGCCTCTATGTACACCACTGTCCAACAGTCCAAGTCAATGAAAAACTGAGGTAACTCGATGAAGAGCAGGAACACCAAAGATTCAGAGGGTTGGGTTTTTTTATTTTATTTTGTTTTAGGAATGAAGGTTTGATGCATCCCTCTAGGAAAAGAATGTCATTTAATCACGTGGTGATAGACAGGAAGTGAAACTCAGAAGATGTGGTAGAAGAATAAAGTTCTGATTGTAGACTCTGTGTTTGTGATGAGGTGTATAAATGGGGATTGTACCAAAAAGGTCAGTTGTTGTTAACTGTCCCCCTTTTTTATCACAGTACCTTATATTAATAACAATGATGTAGCTAACATTTTAGATTTACAAATGGTGACATGTTCTAATTGATATTTCCTCAAGATGTTACATTATCTAATCAGATATGTGAATTCACTGTTGAGGGTACAAATTTTCCCCATATAAAAATCCAGAGTGGATGTAAAAGACAAAAGTGATGGATTATACTACATATCCTATTAATCTATCCAACGGAGGGCTCTAGCTGGAGATCAGAGGCAGGAGAAAAGGAGGTCAGTGGCTTTATTCTATGGCTTCCTCCATGTGGGGTCATCTTCAGTCGGCCCTCCACCGAAGCCAAGCCCCTTTCCATATGGCTACTGTCCCTGGGACTCCTCAAGTAAAGGGGAGGTAAAGAGTCCCTCACTGTTGCTAGGTCTGGGGCACTGAACTATTCTTTGTTGATTTTCCTAAACACTGCCCACCTCTTTGTAATCTTCATTAACTTTCCTCAATTTCCCTCTTTGTTTAATTAAATTTGTTCGCTAAAGGTAAAAGCATGAAATAGTTATAAACTTTAAACATATTATTTTAACCTAAAAAAACACACAAAAGATATTCTAATTATTCAGAAGAGGCTTACTACTTTTTGTTTCCATTATCCTTCTTGCATAAACTATACTCACTATGCATTATTTAATTTTTTCTGGTTTCAAGTTTTTAAAGTGGACTAAGAATATCAAAACATTTGTGAAAAACTATCTGAATACAGGATTCCAGATCTTTATTATTTTTTCTTACTCTTTTTTACCTTTAAATAGAAAAAAAAATAAATGATTTCCTTTATCAAAACTTTCCAATGCATTCAATGTGATTTTTATAAAAATAACTCTACATTCTTATATTAATTTATTTTATTTGGCATAATATATAACTAAAATACACAAAAGAATGTGCCCCACTAGCCTAATAGGTTTGGGAACAAAAATCCACTGGGCAAGATAAGCATACAACTCTACTGGTAGGAGGAAAAATAGCAAATGCAGCCTACCAGATACGATGGTGTAACATCCCATGGGAGTCAATGAAAATATTTCATTGAGGAATGGTGAACATTAGTGAAGCCAGCACATCAGTTAAGCAGAACCTAGTTAAGAGACTTACTTTAGATGCCAGAGTGTAAACAAAAGGGCTAGGACAGAATCACAAGGAACACAGCATATGAGATGTGGTGAGAGGAGAAAGAAGACTAAGGAAACAAAGTCTGAAATATCGGAGACTTAACAGGAATTACTTGTTATATAAAGGGCATCTTTCATATTTTAATGTAGTTAATTCACTAATTACTTATTTATCTTAACTTGGCTGCATTCTGCTGGCATGTAGGGGACTGTTTACGTCTCAGGGAGCATAGCGTTTTGGAATGAGCACAGGATCCGAAATTAAAGAGCCATGGCTGTGAATTCTGCCTCTAATTCTTATATGTCACAATGACTCTGTCTCTCTGAGCCTCATTCACTTGAACTATAAACCTGAATAATTATAACATGGAGCAACCATGAGGATCATTTGTCTTCCATGAAACTTAGTCATTATAAGTGCTCAATAAATGTGCCTTTCCTTCGTTCCTCTTCAGTGTATTATCTCTCGAATACATTATAAAGTGGTTGAATACTGAGAAGAATTTCCAAGCCATCCTTTCACAACATATATGTGAATTGCTGGATCTTGTTTGCTTTAGTCTTATCTATGCCACTTACTGACAATTTCTCTACAACTGAGGGGAAATGTTCTGCTTCATAGCCCAGAATACATGCTCTGTGGTTTCCTGATTGACTTTATTGATCTTACTGATTTTATTTCATACTTATTTGGTCATATTTCTCAATTTAGATGTTCTTCCATGACATTCCATTTCCATAGTTTATTTGAGCCCCTGTAGAGTTGTATAATCTCACAGCCCTAGTTAAACCCTAGGTCTCTTCTGCAGGACATCATCCTGTGAGGGGGGTCCTAGAGTTAACAAAGGCATCCAGCACTTCTTCTAAGAGTCCAGTGGAGGAACTGTACTCTAGTTCATACTGCATGCCCTGAGAATAGGTTAAGATATGGAGACAGTGTACTAATATATGAATAAAACTAATGTAATCCTTTATGTGACCTAACAGTTAAGTTTAGGCACAAAACACAAAAATTGTGAAAGAAAGATATAAAATGGCAATTTTTGTTCTTTGCCTTATTTATCACTAAAGGCCTGGTGCATGAAATTCGTGCACTCGGGGGGTCCCTCAGCCTGTCTTGTGCCCTCTCACAGCACCAGGAGCCCCACGATCAATCGCCCCAAAGAGGTAGGCCCTGCCCACCCAGCCCAGGCTCCAGGATGGATCGCCCCCGCAGAGGGAGGCCCCACCCACCTGCCACAGCCCCTCTGCAGCCCGCTGGTTGGTGGCCTGGGCCTCCCTCTTTGGGGCAATCGTGGAGCTACCTAATTGATCGCCACACCGGTCAGTAGCCAGGGCCTCTTTCTCTGGGGTTCTCGGGGGACCCCCGATTGATTGCCCCACCAGCCAGTGGCCTGGGCCTCCCTCTGCAGGGTGATCATGGGGCAATGGCAGGGTCCTGACCAATCGCATGCACTTGCCTTGGCTGGCCTGGCACCAGTGGGTGTCATAACGTGGTCATCTGGACCGGTCGTTCTGCTGTTTGGCCGTTTAGTCGATTTGCATATTACACTTTTATTATTACAGATTTTAAATCTAAGAGTCTATGACCCTTAGATTGGTCTACCCATCTTATCTACAGGATTCAAACTGTCAAATCCAGACCAGCTTTAGAGACAGCAGTGTTGCAAAATGCAGCTGTAATCAGCATCAGAAATGCTGACTGTCCAAATTAAAAATTCAGAGGGTTAGTTACTGAAATATACCATGATAGAATTTCTATATTAAAGTTTATTGTTCTTAAAGAAAAATTGGTAGAGAGTACATGATGATTATTTTTACCATAACAGAACCTGAGATTTGTCAGACTTCAACCTGTTTTGAAATCTGTATGCATTAAAAAATCTCCAAATGAACTACTCATATTCAGATACTTACTTCTAACATTATAAATGGAATTATTAAAATCCATGACCCTTAAGCAACCCAATAATGGGCATTAGAGCTTTATGCTGATATTGAAAAGAAATAGAGCATATCATTTGAAGAATACTATCTTAATGACATTTGGAAATTTTTTTAAGATATTAATAACATATTTTAGCGGTCAGTTAAACATTTCCAATCTTGTCTTTTGAATTATACTGATTTTTAAAATCTAAAAATAAACTGAGTGTGTCCATATGTGTGTATGTGTGCAAAATCTTGTTACTGCTGGTCTTTTTAAATTGAGATGCCAACATAATTAAAGAAAAAAAGTATATGTGCGTGAGAAATGTTTCTAATTTTAATTTTAAATAATCTGTATCTCACTGCAATTCATTTTATGACCACAGATTTTATGCTCTGTGGTTATTTCATCTCACCATAAGTACGACAGCAGGCAGATTCAGGTGTGGACTTCAGTTTGGGAACTAGAAACATTGTAGATAGAGTTTTGCACCATGCAGGCATTTTTGCTTCCACCAAATCAACCAGAACTCTAAGCAAAGATTAATTTTTAAAAGAATTACTTAATGACCCTTTAGAAAAATTATAAACAAATGCACTAAATAATTAAATGAAAAGCATAACAATTTACAGGCAGATGGTGCCGGTGGGAATTTCGTTTGGGAGCGGGAAGAAGCCCTTGTGCAGGCTGGCTGGGTCAGCATTCTTACGCTCTGCTGGAATCTGGGCTGACTCCATATGACGTTGACACAAGAGCCTGCTCCTGTACTTTCATTTTCATTAATTTTAAACTCTCTTTTCTGTACCTCTTCTTTCCTACATTTTCTGCATGCTCTCCTGTGGACTTTGTGTCTCTTGCTTCTTTGCTCAACTCCTGAAATCTACTGTTAATAATGTATTTCGGGGACCCTGCATGCACCAACTGGTTTTCTTTGCTGAGGTTTCTCCAACACAAAACTCACTATTTGTTTTTACGAAAGTATCCAAATTAAAGTGGGTGTACTTCTTGAAAGCCCAGTCATCTGCACTTTGTCCCTGACCAATAGCCTTTTAGCATGGTGAGAAGAGACCATTTTCTTCAGGATCTTATAGTAGAAAGTCATGAGTATGTCATTTCTCCTTTCCTACCCTCAAAGGGAAAAATAACCATCAAATAAAACCTTCTTTCTATAGCACATTCATTTTTCCACACTAAAGTGGGATATCAGAAATTACAGTTGCTTGGCATAGTTGCTGCCTTGGCCCTTATAAAAATTCACTCCTGAAACATGTATTTGAATATCACCAAGACATTTGACAAAACTTCTCATCTGAACTGGCGAAATGGTGAAATGTGGACTCAATGCTCTTTAATGACTTAGCATTTTAATTTATCAACCATTTTCCAAAGTTACTGGATTGATTTTTACCATGGTTGACATTTACACTTTATGATGGAACTCTGACCAGGGCTGTTTTGTTCAGTACTTGCATTGATTACTTTAATTGGGATACTTACAATCAAGAAAACACAAGAAAAAATATCTTCGTTTACATTATGAACTGATTCCACTAAAATAATTTTTTGAGATAGGCTTACATAAAATATTACAGCTAGTAGGCAATCAGCTATTTATTCACTTTTGTTGATTTCCAAAATTTTACATTACTTTTATTTCTTTATATCCTCACCCAAGAATATCTTTTTATCAATTTTTAGAGAGAAGGTTAGAGGAAGCGGGGGGGGGGGGGAGAGAGAGAGAGAGAGAGAGAGAGAGAGAGAGAGAGAGAGAGAAACACCAATGTGAAAGTAAAAAAAAAAAAAAAAAAAAAAAAGCGGCTGCCTCCCATACACACCCCAACCAGGATCAAACCCACAACCTAGGTATGTGCCCTGACCAGGAATCAGATATGCAACCTTTCAGTGTACGGGATAATGCTCCAACCAACTGGGCCCCTACCCAGGACCATTTTACATTACTTTTAAAGACCAGTTCTTGTTGCTAACAATTGTTCAGCAATGAACTATGTTACACATAGTATACTAGTATGTTTTGAGAATCACTTATAGCCCTAAAGTCAGACTGCTTGAATATGTATTCTGGACCCCATTCTCACTGGCTGTGTGACTTTATTTAAGTTATTTAACCTTTCTGTGCCGTAAGTGATAATACTAGTATCTATCTTATATGATTCCTGGGAGAAATAAATAACATAATGAATGCAAATCATTTGAGCAATGCCGGCCAGATGGTATGAGCTCAGTAAATCCCAGGGATTATTATTATCTTTTCTTATTATCTTTTCTAAATAGTTTTGCAAATGGGATATGTTTTCTACTATATTCAGGGCTTAAACTTTATCTTCAATAAAAGTAATTTAGTAAGAGAAATCCTCAGTTACCTTACACTCATTTTAAATTTTTATCTGAATGTTGGTTTATGTATTCATACAATACTGAAGAATGGGGAGGTTTCCTTAAATGAGACAGCCCACACTCCAGCACTATGAAAAGAAATGAGCAATTCAAGGGAAAATTAGATTAAATCCTTAAATTAAATTCCAGATTAAAAAAAGATCCTAGTAGAAAATGTACCAGTATGGTTTGCTATTAAGATCTAATATTTTCCCAATTGTGCAGTAATGGAAGTTGGGGAGAACATCCCTTAGGCATTCTCATGAAAAGATTTGGATAAACAGCTTAAATAGACAGTGTATGAGGCCGCCTCAGTAACATCAAAATTACCTTCAACTTAATTCTACTCATTCAAATAAAGACATTACTTTATTTCTCAGTTAATACAAAGTTCCTTTTTAATGTAATAATTGGCAAACAATATTATTTGGCTTGATGTGTAATAATCTTAAATGTACTTCCAGAGTTATTAAATCAGTGAGAACTTCAAGGCCATGAAAAAGAAGATACAATTATTTTATTTTTCTCATGCTTCCTTCTGTGACTTGAATCTTCAGATTTTATTTACAAAGTGAGTTTTGTATTGTAAAGATAATTAAAATGATTATTTTACCAAAAAAAGACTGTGAAATAAACTTAATACAGTAAAATAAAAAAGTAAACCAGAATAAGATGTTTCATTTCCATCTCATCCACTTCTTATCCCTCCTACACAGGAGGAGAAAAATGGATATATACATTGAATATTGGGGAGTTTGACATGTTCTTACCGAAATACATCTTTAGGACATTTTCAGAATTCTTTCATACATATCTCCTATGAACACTTCCCTGTGGTTTGTTTTTAACCAAATCTATAAGCTCTGTGAAAGAGACACTGCCTTTCTAGGAAGTCACCTCACTCGGCACTCAGCTCACAGCTGTACTGCCAAACAGTTTTAGCAAAATTCTAAAGAATGTTGAGTACAAATATTTTGTATAGGTACAAAGTAATAACAATTTTTTAAAACAGGGGTGGGGAACATCAGGCCCGTGGGCTGTATAAGGCCTGCAAATTCATTTGGTCTGGCCTTGCCAAGGCATTAGGGGTGAGTTAATTAAATGTCTGACCAAATATAACAGGCTAATTTTTAAGTTGAAATTTTGTATGGCCCTCGAATGATGTTATAAATATCCAAATGGCCCTTAGCAGAAAGAAGGTTCCCCCACCCCTGTTTTAGAAGCATGAATTCATCTCTCATCCTAAAGAGAACAAAATGAAACCCAACAAGAGTCCTTTAAACTAAAATGAGAATCATACATGCTGCCCTTTCAAAAAGGAATATGTATATGCACGTACTACCCTTTCGTCAAGTCATCTCAGTGTTTCATTTCACATCATATTCCTTAAATATTATGCATTGCCTCTATTCTACCACAGTTCACTCCTCTACAGTACTATAAACTAAATTTTTTATCTCTATAATTTTTATCTCTCTGTATATGATTCTCATTATTCTACTATAACTTCTCTCAGGAAAAACAATGCCCCGCACCCCAACTAATGACTTCTTCCTCTTCTCCCTCCTCATTCTCTTTGTCCTCTCAGCAGGAAAACACTATAAGATGCCGCTCCTTCCTTGGATCCCTGCTTCAGGTCTCCCCAGCCCTCTGTTCCTCATTTCCCTTCTCGCAACTGCCCTTACACACAGAGAGAATTCTTTATAATTCGTTGTAGGTCACTTGCCAATGCCATTTGTTCATTCTGCTCTGAGACCAAGTAACCCAGAGGAAGCAGCACTGGTAAAGAATTTGAAGTTTGAATCAACTGAGTTTCTATCTTCAATGGGTTAAATATTCTCCACAAAAAGATATATTTTCAAAAAGAAGAAACTAAAATACTGGTGTCAAAAATACTGTTTTTTTCTCGAGTAATTCTTTCTATTAGAACCAAGTTCATTTTTATACACTCTGATAACACTGAAACAATGACGTAATGCTCAGGTCTGCTGCTCTTCACCTCACACCATCTTCTTCCCTGTCTCTCACCTTCTATTACAAGACTTGACTCCCTACTGTTTCCCTTTCTGCTCATCAAACTCCCAGTTTATTTCTCCCCTGTGACCTCCTTGGCAGCAGTCCCTATCCCTTCTGCTGACTCTCTCTCTCTAACTGAGCCTTAAAGATTCAGATTATCTGTGGCTTCTTCCAGGAAACTTCCTAGACCAGTGATTGGCAAACTCAATAGTCAACACAGCCAAATATCAACAGTACAACGACTGAAATTTCTTTTGAGAGCCAAATTTTTTAAACTTAAACTATATAGGTAGGTACATTGTTATTAACTTAATTAGGGTACTCCTAAACTGGCCTTTGCTAAAAACGTCCTCAATCTGATTGAGGTTCGTTCACTGAGGTCGACCCCTTCCAACTCTCCCATCCACACTCGTCTTGTATACTTGTTTTGTCTATCTCCTTTCGTTCATCCTCTCTATATGTCCAAACCATCTCAACATACCTTTCTCAATCCTCGACACTTCATCTTCTTTCACTCCACAACGTTCCCTAAAATTAACTTAATAAACTTTACTTAAAGTTTTAAGTCTTAAACTATAGGTACATTGAATAAAACTTGACATCATACTTAATAACGATATTATTTATTGATAAAATTAAATTCCTTACAATATCCATAAAATTAAATCATGACAATGACTGACAAACACTAATGTGAACAATGGCCTTGCATCTCCTTGGAAAGTTTGGGTAAGTCAGGTTTGTATGTTGTTGTTTTTAATTTTAGGCACGATTCCAGGTTCTCATCAATAAGACGACTTCTCAATTTACTCTTGATAAGGTTCATGCTTGAAAATGATTGTTCACGTAAATATGTAGACCCAAATAAGGAAAGAACAGCAAACACTAGTTTTCTCAGTTGATTATATAAGTCAGGAATACTATTCCAGGTGTTAACACATTGTTTGCGGATAGTTTTTATCGCGCGCTAACAGGTGGCGCAGGCCATTTTTGCTAATTTTTTGTGCAAATGGCAACGTTCAGTAAAATTACAATAACTTTAGTTTACGTATTTATACATTACCCGCATTCTACCGCTAGTCTATAAAAAACGTATTAATACGTGTCCTGCGCTCTACTACACTGGTAGAACGTATAAATATGTAAAACGTGTAAACACGTTTCCCGCATACAATGTGTTAAAAATCAACATGTCTTCTTTCTCCAGGTCTTTCAAAGCAGACCACTTGAGCTGTGAACTAAGTTCACATTTGTTTTTCTCCAATATTTCTATATCAGCACAAAGACGTTCAAATTTCAAGCTCCACAGTTCTTTGTTTTTTAAATTCAGCAATTGCATTTCAAAGTTGCCAATGTCAATATTAAAGGGAGAAAAATTTAATTCTGTTACAGTAGCATTGAGAGGTTTTTTAACAAAGACTAACGTCGCTTTGCTGTTTCTGAATTCCTGAAACCTGTTGAGAAAAGCTTCCCTCATATTTAAAAGTGTTGTTTTGAAATAGCAAATGTCAATATCAGAATTATTTTCTTGGCTATGTTTCAACAGGCTTGGAAAGTGAATCAAAGTTTCTCTTTCAAAATCTTGAGCAAAAAGAGATAATTTGTTTTCGAATGAAATAACTTCTTCTAACATCGAAAAATTTTGTGGAAGAGCCACACTCAAGGGACCAAAGAGCTGCATGTGCTCGCAAGCCGCGGTTTGCGACCACTGTCCTAGACCAATCCATGTTGGTTCATGCCGCTTTTCAATGCTACGTTAATACCCCCTATGCATTTCTATGGCTGTGCTTGCCAGACTTAATGAGAGCCCTTGGATCCCATGTTGGTTTTTCCCACAGTGCTGTGAGCTCCTGGGGGCAATGGCGGCCTCCTATTTATTTTTTTGTCCATTGCCCTGAGCATAATATCTGACATAATATCTGACATAATATCTGACAAATAGACAAATGAACAAATATTGAATTTAAAGTTGTTGATACTATCCTAAAACTCATCATCAATTAGATTACATTTAGTAAATACATAATATATTTTTTGGACCTCAAAAATTGTCCACCATAATCTTGTTAATATATAGCTCTATGTTTTTACTATTGTTACTAATTACTCAACTTTACATACTGATATTTTTATGGAGTGGTTTACTGCACACATCATGTCATTTTGCTCACAGAGTCTCAAAAAAAGATACTATGAGCAAGGTCACACATCCCTTCTCTGAGAGGCTTTGATAAATCTGAGTATCTCAGAACAGAGATATTATAAAACATCATTGGCCCAGTAAGTGTGGCTCAGTGATTGAGCATCAACCTATAAGCCAGGAGGTTAAGATTTGATTCCCGGTCTGGGCACATGCCCGAGTTGCGGTCTCAATTAACAGTGTAGGGCATGCAGGAGGCAGCCAATCAGTGATTCTCTCTCATCATTGATGTTTCTATCTTTTTCTCCCTCTCCTTCCTCTCTGAAATCAATGAAAAAATATTTTTTTAAAAATCATTGGAGGTGGAATGATGGATCCAAATCAATGGCAAGATCATTCTACTCAGCTAGATAATAAATTTTCAACATGTAATATTATGTTAACTTAGGTGCCATTAGAAAAAGAATAGTGATTTTCAAAGTTTAATTTTATTGCTGAGAAAAAAAATCGATGTTTTTTTTTTAATCTACTATGGAAACTTAGGCAAAGTACTTCCATTTATCTCAATGATTTTATTAAGTGAGCTTGTGTATCAGACTACTCTATAAAGATATGTAGCAATGTGGATTACATTTAAAAAGATGAGAGATGCATGGACAATCTTCTCCATTACTGAGATCATTACTAGGACAGAATATTGGCAACTTACTAACAATTGTATTAGGGCTCATTTTCAAAAAGCCTTAGTCACTTTACCAATTGAAAATATAATTAATAATGATCAGATAAAATAAATATGTATTATAGTCAGAAGATTAAATTTCACCATCAAATATCTCCTTTTTCCTTACCTATGTCCTAAAAAAGTTGTTTACTCAGGCAACAACAATAACAAAAAAGACCAATTTGGTCAACACAGGCATCCGAGTGTGAATATTTTTAAACAAACAAACAAAATGTGTTGGTGCCTTAGTCATTTAAGCGATTGCTTCAAATATCATCTCTTTTTCTATTTGCTGAGACATTTGAACAAACCTTGTGTATCTTAAATTGAAGTTTCGGGTCATTTGTATCCAGTCCACTGCGGAATCTGAACAAGGATCAGGAGACAGACAGAACTGAGAACATTTCATTACCAGGAAGGAAGAAGATTTGATAGAGTACTATGATCAGCATGACTCAAAGAAGAGTTTGTTTCTTACTTAGTATGGAGACTTATATTTATAATTGCTGGGTTGAGTGGTTTTATCCAACTTAATCATTTAAAGGTTGCTGTTTTATCATATTTTCCTAATCACTTAAAGATGGCTATCTTGTCATAAATCATGTTTACTTAGGAACAGTAACATATGTATGGCCTTTTAAGGATTTCTCTTTTGAGCCAGATAAATACATTAATTTGTAGTAATGAACATTAGATCATGACTTTATATCTTTTCATTTTCTATAAAAGAAGACAGACCTTAGAGGAAAAGAAATAGGCATAAAATTCAGAATGACTGCCTACATCGTAATTTGAACATGTTCATTAAATATAATCATGGCATAATTTGTTTCTTAATGAAGTAATAGAGGAATATGTGCTGATAAAAGACTATTGGGTGAGATGAGAGAAGGAATATTATCTGGGTCTTATCCTCATAATCAAACAGACAGAACTTCTCTACACATGAGAGAATTGCATCTTTGCAACAGAATCAAGTACAAAATTTCCAAAATAATATTCTGGCTTTTTGGGGCCACTTATGAAAAATTACTAATTTTTAATTTAATTTCAGCAAAACAACCACTCTTGAATTTGTGTTCCTCTTTTGTAAACAGGTAGAGCAGTGGCATATAACTCACCAAACCAACTGGAATAAATCACAAACTGCACAGATATTGTTAAAGATGAAAAAGTATTACATATCCATGAATAACAGAAAAGCTGCATCATCTATAGTTACACTGGCAAGCTTTAGCACAATTATATGGGTAATGAATTTCCTTTTATTTGGTTAAAAACAAAACAAAAATCTAGAATTGTATATAAAAAGGCCATTTTCTTTTTAATTGTATAGATGTCCTTATGAAACATGATTTAGTCTGCTTTTTATAAAACCTTGTGGTAGCCCGGCTGGTGTGTCTCAGTGGTTGAGCATTCACCTATGAACCAGGAAGTCTTGGTTAGATTCCCTGGTCAGCTTGCAGGCTCAATTCCCAGTGGGGGGTGTGCAAGAATCAGCCAATAGATGATTCTCTCTCATCATTAATGTTTCTATCACTCCCTCTCTCTGAAATCAATAAAAGTATATTTAAAAATAAAATTAAAAACCTTACAGTAGAAAAGGATTAATTAAAAAGATGTTTAAAAAAAAAAAAACAGAAAACTTCAAAACATAAAAATCATTCTAAAATCTCAGTATCCAGAAACTGTTACTGTTGCCAGAGATATGTATACACACTGCTAAGTACTTTTTAAAAATGGTATGATAGTAATGCACTACAACAAATAACTTACAGTTAACTTTTTTCCACTTAATATTATAAAATGCCCTTAATTTTAAAATCAATACCAATAGGTCCACCTGCTTTTTTTTTTTTCAAATTGCTAGAGTGATAACCATAGTAATTTGTTTAACTACTGTCCTCTTGATGGAATTTTTAGATGAGTCCAATATATTGCTACCACTAACAATGTTATAACAGATATCTTTCTATATACGCTCACATTGTATGTGCATTTTAAATTTTGAGAAACTGTCAAATCAGCAACATGTATGAGATTAGTTTTTCTCCACATTTTGTCATCACTGGGAATCTTTAAGTATTTTAATCTTTGCAAATTTGGTAAGCAAAATCAATGTCATGGTTTTCATCTACACTTATTATTTAGCACATTAAATTATCTTTTAAGATAACGTTAGGATTCCTCTGCCAAATTGTCTATTGGTCTGGTCATCATTTTGCTTATTTTTAAAGTACTTTAGATTTATGTATTATACTAGAGACCCAGTGAATTCGATTTGTGCACTGGAGGGAGAGGGGTGTCCTTCAGCCTGGCCTGCGCCCTCTCGCAGTCCAGGACCTCTCAGGGGATGTCCGCCTGCTGGCTTAAGCAGTCAGACATCCCTCTCACAGTCCAGGGCTCTGACAGTCTGGGACCCCTTGCTCCTTACCACCGGCCTGCAGCAAAGGCTCCCACCACCACGGCTGTGCTCACCAGCCGTAAGCCCAGCTTCTGGCTGAGTGGTGCTGCCTCTGTGGGAGTGCACTGACCACTAGGGGGCAGCTCCTGCGTTGTGCGTCTGCCCCCTGGTGGTCAGTGCGCATCATAGCGACCGGTCATTCCACCATTCGGTCTATTTGCATATTAGGCTTTTATTATATAGGATATCATTTATGGAATGTATGGAATCCTATGAGGAAAAGTACTGTTATAGACTGAAAGTATATATCCCTGCAAAAATCATATATTGAAGCCCTAACTCTTAGTCTGACAGCAGTTGGAGTAAAGAAGAAATTAAGGTTAAATGAGGTAATAAGGGTGGGGCCCTGATTCAACACCATCAATTCCTTATAAGGTAAGGCAATATAAGGACATAGCAAGGAGGAAACTCTCTTAAGAAGAGAGACCTCACTGAAGACCAAATTGGCTAGAACACTGGTGTTGGACTTCTAGTCTCCAAAACTGTGAGAAAATAAATTTTTATATTCTAAGGCATCTAGTGCATCATATTTTGACCAGTATTTGGTATTTTGATCACTTTCAGACCACTGAGATATTTTTGGATCATAATTCAATCAAAATCGGTGAGCATATTAGCTTTCTGTGTTGCATAATACCACAAGCTTAGCAGTTTAAAACTACAATTATGGCCCTGGCCAAGTGCCTCAGTTATTTGGAATATCATCCCCTACACCAAAAGGTTGCTGGTTCGATGCCTAGTCAGGGCAAGTATGAAAGACAACTGATCAGTGTTTCACTCTCACGTAATTGTTTTTCTCTCTTTATCTCTCTCTCTTTTCCTTTCTGTCTCTCTAAAATCTCTCAATATGCAAATTGCAAATTGTCCCTGTGGGAGTTCGACTGGGAGACCAATCACTCGCTATGATGTACACTGACCATCAGGGGGCAGCACAGACCCCAGCCAGCAGCCAGCAACTGGGGAAGGGAGGCCCCAGCTGGCAGCCGGAAAGAAGGCCCCGGCCGGCAGCCAGAAGGCCTTGATTGCCGGGCAGGCCTAGGGACCCTACCTATGATTGAATTTCATGCACCAGACTCTAGTCCTATATAATAAAAGCCTAATATGCTAAGTGCCCAACCATTCGTTTGACCATTTGACCAGTCGCTATGACACATAGTGACCACCAGGGGAAGAAACTCTGACTGGTAGGTTAGCTTGCTGCTGTGGTCCAGCCGATCGGGACTGGGTGAAACAGGCTGGACATGTCCTGGAGCCCTCCCGCGGTCCCTCCCCAGCCTCTAAAATATTTCTTCTAATTAATTTCCTTTCAATGTACACGAATCATGCACTGGGCCTCTAGTCAATAATAAAAAAAAAATATCCTCAAGTGATGATTCTAAAAAAACTACAATTATGTATTATCACATGGTTTCTATAGGTCAGAAGTTCAGTCACAGCCTCTCTGGGTTCTCTGCTTCAGGGTCTCACCAGGCTAAAATCCAGGTGGCATCCAGGACTATGGAAAAAAATTTGTTTGCAAATCCTCTTAGGATGCTGGCATAATTCATTTTCTTGCCATTATAATATTGAAAGTTTTTTTCTTTCTGTCAACTAAGGGTCATTCTCAGCCACTCATGGTTCCTTGTTACATGGCCCTTTCCACAGGACCTCTCACAATATGGCAGCTTAATTCTTCAAAACAGTGATGGAAACAGTTTTCCATATCAGGGAGAGCCCAGTCTCTCCTGTAAGGGTCTTCATTTGATTAAGCCAGACCCACCCAGGAACATCTCCCTTCTGATTAGCTCAAAATCAACTAATTTGACACTGGGCCTCATATGTATAAATCAAAGAATAGCCGGGTCTCCCCTGCCCCTTTTGTTTAGTGGAAATCCTTGACAGTACACCTTGGGGTAGTAGAGAACCTTCTCCAATATCTGTACAGATATTAAGTGCTTCATTCCTGCTTCCTCTCTATCTGAATGCTCCACTGAGCTTTTCTGGATTCTGTCTCCTTTCACATCACCCTCTGCAAGTCTCTCTTCACACATCGTTCTGAGATTACTAAACACAATGGTGATTTTAAAGAGAAAGAACGTTTTCAAGGTGGAGTTAAAGGGTGTGCATACATGGCAGAAATTTACACAATTTTATTTTAAACATGAAGACCCTCTTAAAATGTTTGGTAGCTTCTCTTCATCTCACCTCCCGCTCCCACTAGCCCTCACACAACATAATTTCACAGAGCCTCTTTTCTCCATGTCTCTTCTCTCACTTATATCTTTCTCCCATTTCAAATGAGAAAGAAAAAGATAAAAGCATAAAAAAGTTATCTGATTTCCTCATACTGAATAGCTCTTAATGGTGACTGGGTGTTGTGGACACTCATGTTCTGGTGATTTCACCTCCCAGCTCAGGTTGTCTATCAATATATTTCCCTTAAAATATTTCCTTCCCTAAATGGAAACCTCATGTTTGTTGTCAAGATAATAAAAGCTACACATTGTGACATATTTATACTCTTCCTATACCAGAGCTCTGGGAGGATGCTTATGTAGTTTGTCTTATTCATCTTAGAAACACCCAGCTTCAGCCTTGTACCAAACAAGCCTTCCATATTTATGTGCTGTTGCATTGATCACACAAAAAGATATATTGAAACTTAGCAAGTTCACATAGTAAATACTATATGAGTATAACCTGGGTTCCTTATTAATTTTCAGGAGCTTACATTTCTGTCAATGTTTGTAGGACTTCAGGAACATGGAACTTTGAAAAAGTAGCATAAAATACAGCACACCACACTACCATCTCAGTACACCACATTGCATATGACATGTCATGTCTCAGAATGCACTATCTACACACCATATATACAACTCCTATTGTATTACATGATACCTGAACATCACATCCCACAGCAAGTACACGCACACACACCATCTCTATTACACTAGCATACCACATAGTACAACACACACTACACACCCCACCCTCCACATCTACCATCCCAACAGACCACATTACAGTAACCACACAACACACCGTTCCACTTCCAACACAACATCCCCTCACGACATACCACACCAGTCCATCCCACACCAAACATGAAAGTATAAATTATTTGAATGCTGTGTATTTGGTGTTATCTCAATCCTGAATGAAAATGCTAAGATTTAAGGATAGCTTATCTACTACTGTTTTGTGCCATTAGAATACTGACCAACATAAGATTTATTGTGAACTTCAGGGAGAGATATCTATGTCCATACTGGAGTTATGAAAGTAAATCAGATATTTATCTTTCTCCAACTGGCTTATTTCACTTAGCATAATGCTCTCCAGTTCCATCCATGTTGTTGCAAATGGTAAAAGTTACTTCTTTTTTATAGCAGCATAGTATTGCATTGTGTAGATGTACCAAAATTTTTTAATCCACTCATCTGCTGATGGGCACTTAGGCTGTTTCCAAATCTTAGCTATTGTAAATTGTGCTGCTATGAACATAGGGGTGCATATATCCTTTCTGATCAGTGTTTCTGGTTTCTTGGGATATATTCCTAGAAGTGGGATCACTGGGTCAAAGGGGAGAAAGATAAATATCACATGATCTCACTCATATGTGGGATATAATGATCAACATAATTTGATGAACAAGAATAGATCCAAAGACAAATGGTGGGGAGGGGGGGCAGTTAGAAAGCAACCAAAGGACTTGTATGCATGCATATTAGCATAACCAATGGACACACACACTGGGGCGGTGGGAATGGTGGCAGGGCGGGGGGGGGGGGATCAACTAGGGGAAAGGAAACATATGTAAAACTTTAGACAATAAAAAGGAAGGAAGGAAGGAAGGAAGGGAGGGAGGGAGGGAGGGAGGGAGGGAGGGAGGGAGGGAGGGAGGGGAAGAGGGAGGGAAGGGGGGAAGGAAACCAGAAAACTGGGATGGGAGAGGGAATAATGAAGTTGAATCCTGATAATTTGTGGGTGATCAGGCTTTTAGAATAATGTACTGGTTTGTCCACCAATACTCTTCTCAGACCAATACTATTTATCACAATATATTGTAAATATTTCTTTGCTTGTCTTGTTTTCCAACATACTTGATGAGGTCATGATCAAATCTTTTGTTTCTGTTCACTCAGAATTTTTCCCAGCACCTGGCACACAGTAGGCATTCAAATGATTTTTATTGAATCATGGCTTTGAAGAGGGGGATTAACCTGTTATTATAAAAGTTATAAACACATAACTTCAAAATATATCTACTCTGTCTAAAAAATTAAATAATTTTGTTAGGGGATGTTTCAAGCCCTTGCTCCTCATTCACTCTGATCCCCTTTCAAATTGATGGGAATTTTAGGGCATTCAATTTTAAATGGAGTTGTGTAACAGATTTCAAATTAAATAAAAGTAGATTTTCCTATGATTTAAAAGTGGATAAGTTTCTAATTAATTCTGCATATAGTTCACTTGGCTTGTCCTTCACAGGGTAGGATTTCTAATGGTGTTTAAAGTTGGGAAAACCATGAACAGTCTTTCTACCATATGCTATCATTTTCTTTAATTACAGTCCTATTTGGTTTCTTAATGAAGTAAAAATAAAATCCAATATATAAATGTTATGACATTTACGAATATCTAATTCATGTTCTCATCCTGTGATTGATTTTCCTTAATGAAGAATTACAGTGGATTTAGGCCCATAAAACCAAATATATTCTAAATCCCTCAACATATCAGTTTCCAAATAATTGTATTTTATTTTTATTCAAAACCATTCAAGTATGGTATTTTATAGCACCTGTGAGGCCATCATCTTAGCAAGGTATCTTCATGAAAATGCAATCAATGTAATTTATCATGCACTTGAATTTGAAAAAGACTAGTTTGAACTGCACATTAACTCTGAAGGCAACCACACTGGTTCTTATTTATCGTGAACATACGTTTCTGTCACCTCTTTGTGTTCACCTTTATCTTTGAGTTAGCTAATGGAAAATGAAACAGAAAATGTTATAAATAAAAATATATTTACTAAATTGTAAGATTTGAAAGTTATATCATCTAATATTAAATAGCAAATTGTAACTATTTTTGTTTGAGCAATCATATATTAGAATAGAGGTTTGAAATTTTATATGCTTAAAAACTTTTTTTATTATTTAATAAGGGTTTATTTTTCAAAATGTACAGCCAGTGAGATCTGTTGTTCATGCATCTTCTCTAGCAGCTGGGTGTTTCTGGTGTAAATCACTTGAGCTCTGTGATTTGAGACTAAGGAGCTCCTGAAGGGCTGCTCTGGCCAAGGAGCCATGAATCTTCAGCCTCTCGGAGACCACAGCTGGGGTTATAAGCTTGTAGTTGGGAACTTCCTTACAGAGCCTGTCATACGTGGCTTTGTCAAACAAGACCAGGTTATGGAACTCGTCCGGAACTCTGCGTTTGGACCACTTCTTCAGTTTGGCCTTGGCCCCCTGACTTGCTCACGGGTCTTTGTCTTTCTTGGCTGACTTACCAGCATCTTTTTTCTTCTTGTCATCCTTGGGCGGCATCACGGGACTCAGAGAGCAGGGATGCGCTGCTGCCCCACCAAGATGTCAGCCCGAGAGGCACTTAAGAACATTTTCATGCAAAATCATAGTTTGAGAATATTTTAATACACAAACAGAAAGGAGGTAGTTTTGTTTTTGTGTTGTTACTCTTGATTTAGCTTTTCAAAATATCCTTGGGACTGGTGAGTAAACGTGTACTCGGTATGTTTTTCCCTGTCTGTATTATGCCTCCTTAATAGACACATCAGTAGGAGTAGCAGACAGAATTCTACTCCCTCTGACCCACACCTTTGTATCGTCCTGTCCTGTTGAGTGTGGAAGGCACTGAAGAATATGACAGAATATGATTAAGTTGTGTTATATGGCACAGTTGACTTTTAAAAAGGGCGATGATCCTCCCTGGGCCTGACCTAATCAGATGAGTTCTAAAAATAGACAAGGCTTTTCCTGGAAAAAGAGATTTAAAAGGTAGGAGGAATTCAACTTGAGTCTCTGTTGCTGGCTTTGAAGATGAAGGAAGACACTTAAAACAATTTTCAAAATGTATCACAGCCTAAATGAAAGGACTAAACTGCAAACATTTTTAAATAGTCCATAGGAGAAAATGCCTATAACTTGGGTTATACAAAATCTTCTCAGATACAACACCAAAGTCGGCATCCATAAATAAAAAAAAATAAATTGAAGTTTATCAAAATTAAAAACATTTGTGTTTTAAAAGACATCATTAAGAAAACTTAAAGGCAATCATCAAACTGGTAGAAAGTATTGGAAAATCAAATATCTCATAAAGGACTTGTATCAAAAAACTATAAAGAACTCTTAAAACTAAAACTAAGAAAATAATCTAATTAAACTGAACAAAAGTGTTGAATTGACATTTTGCCAAAAAAAAAAAAAGATAAAATGAATGGTTAATAAGCACATAAATGATAGTTAATGCCATTCATCATTAGGGAAAGGTAAATTAATACCACAATGTGATATCACTTCATACCCACTAGAATGGCTATAGATAAAATATATATATTTTTAAAAGAGGATAAATTTTAGAAAAAATGTAGTGAAAATGGAATACTCACTTATTTCTGGTAGGAATTAAAATAGTGTTGCCACTTTGAAAAACAGTTTGGTTGTTTCTTAAAAATCTAAACATAAATTTCCCACATAACCCATCAATTCTACTTCTAGGGATCTACACAAGATAAATGAAACCATATGTCCACACAAACACTTCTAAATTAATATTGCTAGAAGCAATTAATTAATTCACTTTTTGACTATTAATAATCCTATAAAATAAAAGCCTAATATGCTAAATGTCTGGTCAGCCATTCAACCAATCAAAGCTTAATATTCTAATGATATGCCAAGGCCACTCAATTGCTCACTATGACATGCACTGACCACCAGGGGGCAGTCGACCAGTCACTCTCACGTGCACTGACCATGAGGGCGCAGATGCTTTGAACAGTAGGTCAGCTTGCTGCTGGGGTCTGGCCGATTAGGACTGATCAAGATGGGCCAGACATGCCCTGGAGCCCTCCCGCGTCCCTCCCCAGCCCCAACTGTGCACCAGTGGGGTCCCTCAGCCTGGCCTGCGCCCTCTCACAATCCGGGACCCCTTGGGGGATGTCAGAGAGCTGGTTTCAGCCCAATCCCAAAGGCCAGATCAAGGGACCCCACTGATGCACAAATTCGTGCACCGGGCCTCTAGTAGTTTAATACCAGGCAATAGTGAAAAAAGTATATAATCAAATAATCAAAATATCCATGTACTGATGAATGAATAAATAGCATATAGTACATCCATGTAGTGGAATACTACTCAGCAATAAAAATTAATGAACTAGCCCTAGATGAGTTGCTCAGCTGGTTGGAATGTCATCCTGTACACCAAAAAGTTAAGGTTTGGTTCCCAGTCAGGGCAAATATCTAGTTTGTGGGTTTGATCCCCAGTCAGGGTGCATACACAAGGCAACCTATCAATGTTTCTCCGTCACATCAATGTTTCTCTCCCACCCCCCTTCCTCTCTCTCTAAAAAGCAATGAAAACATATCATTGGGTGAGGATTTTTAAAAAATTAATGCTGCATGTAAAACACAGATGAACCTCAAAAGTTTTTTGCAAAAAGTGAAAGAATCTGGACTCAAAAGACTATACATTATATGTTCCCATGAAAGGAAATGTCTAGAAAAGGAAAATCTACCAAAGCAGAAAGCAGATTCTTATTTGCCTAGGGCTAGAAGTAGAAACTGAAATTGACTCTAAACGGACATGAAGAATCTTTTTGGGGAGACAGAAATGTGAGATTATGCTGCTATTTTTAAAACCTGTAAATTTATTTAAAGTTACTGTACATATAAAATGGGTAAAATTTATGGTATGTGTTCGTGGTTTGTAAATACCCAAAAATGCTGTTTTTAAAAAAATCGCACAGGTAGTAGGTGTCACACAGACAGTAATTTGCAAATGTAGGCATTTATGTATTCACAGCCAAGGCTACACTACTATATGGCTTCCCTAAATATGTCAAGGTCCATTAAATCTATTTTTGGCCTTGGAGTTTTCTAAAGTGCTTTCCTTCAGCTGAAGCATTTTGTATTTCTGCTGGTTGTCACAACAACACAGCTGGGGTATGTCAATGAAAGTGTACTGCACTTGTTGGTAAAGGTGTTAACAGTAGTACTTAGGGGTATGGTACATGTGCTTAAAGACTGAGTTCTGGCTAATAACCAGCGAGGGGAGAACATCTGGATAATGAACCAGACTTACAGTAAAACTTTTATTATTAACATAGCATAGCCAATAATGAGAAATGCTGCCAATGAAAAAAGACAAGGTCACTGTTCCAAAATATAACATATGACTATTAGAAGAATTTCTTTTTCCTGAAGAGTACTACTAAACATTGTCAGCTCTTTATCAATAGAAATATTCATTAGACATACATTAGATAATTCGTTAGAAGTTTCTCTTTGCCTTGGACTTTCCCAGGCAACCTCTGACTACCCTGTTTTTAGTTTATGCTGAAAATATAAATTAGGTCTGATTGAATTAACACTAAATTGGAAAGCATAGTTTATAGCTTGCAAAATCATATTTAGCCTTCTTAATATGTCCCTAGAGCAAATTCCCTTCAGGGCATATTAAATTTACATGACATTTATATAATGGCTTGTGAATTACAAACAACACATATTAGTATCAAAGAAGAAAGCTAGACATAATATTGAAATCATGTTATATGAGACACGTTTCTCTTATTTTCAGAAACCAGTATCATTTTTTGTTGACTCAAATGGTAATGAAATTAATTTAATGCTTATACTAGTAAACCAACTGCCTGTGTTTATCTGAAAACTTGTTTTTTAAAAATAGAAATTCGTATAGAGTATATGGTTTTCTTTTCATTTTAATATTTTCCTTCAAATTAACTCATAATCAAGATATAATAAACAAAAAACATGTTCAATACTTGATACTAAAACATTACGTTAGAATTACTATATCTCACCCAGAGAAAAATTAAAATGTAAATTAATTTGGTTAAAGATAGGGAAATTTTTGTTTTTCCTATCTCAAAGTAATTTTAAAATGAAAATTGTAGATATTTTAGTACTGTACACTTTTACCTAAAGCCTGATAAACTTGATATAAAATATGACACAGAACTTTCAAAAATTTTAGCATATAGCATATGACTGCAAAATGTACATTAGATTCCTAACTGGAAGATGAAAATAAAATATATGCAGACTAGAACTTTGTTTCAAAAATAAGTTTTCTGGACATGGTGTCTAAATGTTGTACTATCTGTAATAAAGATTTCACCTATCTTTTTCTTCTTATGCCTGTGGTGACATGATTTTTCATAGGTTCCTATTTTAAAGTTCTTTATAAGGATCTGAATTAGATGTGCCAAGGTATCTATACTAATAAAAGCCTAGGTGGCCCTCACGCACGATGTCATCACAAGATGGCCACCACAGGATGGCCACATGCACAGCAGAGGCGGGGCCCAGTGGCCACTCTGCGCACTGAGGCCTGGGGGTTCCGCGGCTCCACACTGCACAAAGGAAGCCGGTCCCAGCATCTCTGCCACCTTGCATGGAGGAGGTGGGTCCAGGCGGAGGTGGCAGGTCGTGGCAGGGGAAGGCAGTTGTGGGTGATCAGGCTGGCAGGGGAGGGCAGTGTGAGCGATCGGGCCGGCAGGGGAGCAGTTAGGTGTTAATCAGGCCAGCAGGGGAGCGGTTAGGGAGTGATGAGGCTAGCAGGGGAGGGCAGTTGGGGGCAACCAGGCTGGCTGGGGAGGGCAGTTGGAGGCGATCGGGCCAGCAGGGGAGGGCAGTTGTGGGCAATGGGGCCAGCAGGGGAGGGCAGTGAGGGCGATCGGGCCTGCAGGGGAGGGCAGTTGTGGGCAATCGGGCTGGCAGGGGAGGGCAGTTGTGGGCAATCGGGCCAGCAGGGGAGCAGTTAGGCATCAATCAGGCTGGCAGGCAGAAGTGGTTAGGGGCAATCAGGCAAGTGAGCAGTTAGGAGCCAAGGGTCCCAGATTGGAAAGGGTACAGGCCAGGCTGAGGAACCCCCCACCCCCTGCACGAATTTCGTGCACCAGGCCACTAGTCTATATATATAAAAGCCAAAGTGAGAACCACAGGAAGGCTGGCTGAGTGGAAATTCTACAACTAGGAGGAAAGAGAATATCATACCCAGACTCAGAGGAGGCGCAGTGCTGAAGTGAAATACTCAGGTGTGGAGTGCGCACATGGAGCGGGCTGGCGGCGGAGGGCGCGGTTGTTGTTTTCAATCGGGAGGGAGTTTCAGACTCTGATCTGGGCGAGTCTCTAGGGACCCAGACTCAAATGGGAGAAGCGGGACTGTCTGGCTTTGGTCAGAACTCGAAGGCAGCTTTCTCTCCGAGGTTTGCAGCAGTTGCTGGGACTCTGAGAGGCAGAGCCCCTAGGGACGGAACTGAGAGCAGCCATAACTGCTCGCTCCGCCCACCCTGTTGATCCCCTGGGACCCGTCCCGCCCAAGCCCTGCGCAGAACCATTTGCCGGATAGCCTCAGGCAAAGGCTAGATTACCACCGCCGTAGAGATCCAGCACAGAAGCTCTCCCACTGCAGACACAGCTGACTCTCATAGCCAGTTAGCCTGGAGGTCAAATCACCCCTGGTATTACCGACAACAATCAAGGCTTAACTACAAGACTGCGCACAAAGACCACTAGGGGGTGCACCAAGAAAAGATAAAAAAATGCGGAGGCAAAGAAACAGGACGCAAATGTCAGAAATGGAAGATATAGAGCTCAAAACCACACTCTTAAGGTCTCTCAAGAACTGTCTAGAAGCTGAAACCGGTTTGGCTCAGTGGATAGAGCGTCGGCCTGCGGACTGAAAGGTCCCAGGTTCGATTCTGGTCCAGGGCATGTACCTGGGTTGCGGGCACATCCCCAGTAGGAGATGTGCAGGAGGCAGCTAATCGATGTTTCTCTCTCATTGATGTTTCTAACTCTCTATCTCTCTCCCTTCCTCTCTGTAAAAAATCAATAAAATATATTTAAAAAAAAAAAAAAGAACTGTCTAGAAGCTGCCGATAAACTTAGTAAGGCCCTCGAAAAGACTGGTGAGACCGCCGATAAATGTAGTGAGATCCTCAAGAAATCTAATGAGACCCTCGATGTTGTGATAAAGAACCAACTAGAAATTAAGCATACACTGACTGAAATAAAGAATATTATACAGACACCCAACAGCAGACCAGAGGAGCGCAAGAATCAAGTCAAAGATTCAAAACGCGAAGAAGCAAAAAACACCCAACTGGAAAAGCAAAATGAAAAAAGAATCCGAAAATACGAAGATAGTGTAAGGAGCCTCTGGGACAGCTTCAAGCGTACCAACATCAGAATTATAGGGGTGCCAGAATATGAGAGAGAGCAAGATATTGAAAACCTATTTGAATAAATAATGACAGAAAACTTCCCCCACCTGGTGAAAGAAATAGACTTACAGGTCCAGGAAGTGCAGAGAACCCCAAACAAAAGGAATCCAAAGAGGACCACACCAAGACACATCATAATTAAAATGCCAAGAGCAAAAGACAAAGAGAGAATTTTAAAAGCAGCAAGAGAAAGAAACCGAGTTACCTACAAGGGAATACCCATACGACTGTCAGCTGATTTCTCAACAGAAACTTTGCAGGCCAGAAGGGAATGGCAAGAAATATTCAAAGTGATGAATACCAAGAACCTACAACCAAGATTACTTTATCCAGCAAAGCTATCATTCAGAACTGAAGGTCAGATAAAGAGCTTCACAGATAAGGAAAAGCAAAAGGAGTTCATCACCACCAAACCAGTATTATATGAAATGCTGAAAGGTATCCTTTAAGAAGAGGAAGAAGAAGAAAAAGGTAAAGATACAAATTATGAACAACAAACATGCATCTATCAACAAGTGAATCTAAGACTCAAGTGAATAAATAATCTGGTGATCATAATAGAATCAGGGACATAGAAAGGGAATGGACTGACTATTCTTGGTGGGGAAAGGGGTGTGGGAGATGCGGAAAGAGACTGGACAAAAATCGTGCACCTATGGAAGAGGACAGTGGGTGGGGAGTGAGGGCGGAGGGTGGGGCGGGAACTGGGAGGAGGGGAGTTATGGGGGGAAAAAAGAGGAACAAATGTAATAATCTGAACAATAAAGATTTAATTTAAAAAAAAACTAAAAAAAAAAAAAAAGTCAAAGTGACTGGTCGCTCTGACACACACTGGCCACCAGGGGGCAGATGCTCAATGAAGGAGCTGCCCCTTGGTGGTCAGTGTGCTCCCACAGTGGAAGCGCTGCTCAGCTGACTCACCCATCCTGGCGGCCCACCGCCACAGGCCTTCTGGAAGTCGACCTTGAGCACCATGGCTGCTTCCCCTCCCTAGGTGCTCCGCAAGGAAGAAAGGATATAAAAGCTGCCACCAGGTGGCTCCTGACAACCAGCGTGAACATCAGTGGGATGGATCTGGATGGTGGGCCTGCAAGGTGTCCGACCACCTGCCCGGAGGGCCAATCGCATCCCAGCCCTCTCCTCTCTGGGGGCCCCACCCATGCATGTATTCGTGCACTGGGCCTCTAAATAAATATGAAAAATTACACCACTGATAAAATATCTTCTTACTCCCCATTTGATTTGGTTCTTGTCATAGGCAAAAAATAAAATTATTTTGACCCCATCCCTTACTGTTGGACTCCTGATTACATGCAATGGTTAACCCAATAGGTTTCATTTTAACAACAGGAACCATTTCCTCTGCATGGCAAAAATCTGTAATTTATGTGCAGATAAATCATGGAATAATCTACTGGGAACATTTGTCAGACACTGGTGATAAAACCCTCATATAGTCCTTTTGACCTTAGAACTAAAGTGTCCTTGAGACATATGCTCATAGGAGATGAATAAATAGTTTAAATACAGTTCTTAACCTAAACAATTGCTAAATAGAATATAGTCAGATGTAATCCTGTATTGTGCATTCAGCATAACTCATGCTCCTGCTGCTGCCATCAGAATTGGAGAGACTTACTAATGTTCTAAGTTTCCTTCAGTTCCAAGTTTAAATATTCAATTCAATATTATTCAATTCAATATTAGTCAATTTAATATTCAATTCACTATCATTCAACTTTAAGCACATTCATAAAAATTAAGTGGACATAAAGTTAGAAGTTTGAATAACGGTAGTGGGTACATGCATTGGTGAAAACGTTGATGTCTCATACAACACCTATGTCTCACAGCTTTAACTACAAGAACTTAAATTACAAATGTATGTGTGAAGGCATCAAAGAATCAATGAGACAATAAAAAATCAGTGTGGAAGTTCAGCATTAGAAACTCCATGAGATGAACCCAGCATTAAAGGCCACATGTATCACAGAAATTGATGCTGATTTTAAAAGTGGCTGAGGGGCTGAAAAGATCAGCAAGGCTTCTGATAGATTTACACACTGAGGAGTACAAAAAAGGAGCTTCCAAGTAGAGAGCCCTGGTAGACCACAAAGGGTATGATTTAGGAACCAAAAGACCATACCATAAGAGAAAGAGAAGCTGGAGGTACATAAGCCTTCACAGGACTAATGATTGCTAATGACCCTAACCTTCCATCCAAAGAAAATTTAAAATCTCTCTGGAGAAAAGAGTATATCCTTCTAGGGTTCAAATTATTTTGAAAATTTCTTATTCACAATACACAGCACTGAATTTTTTTAATAGCTATTTGATCATGGTTTTATTTATTTTTTTAATTTTGTTTTATTGCTTAAAGTATTACAAAGAGTATTACATATGTCTCCTTTTCCCACCCCCTTGACATTCCCTCAGCCTCCTCTAGCCCCCAGTGTCTTATGTCCATTGGTTATGCATAAATGCATGCATACTAGTCCTTTGGTTGATCTCTTACCCCTCCCTCCCGCCCCCCCCCCACCCTCCCCAGCCTTCCCGCTATAGTTTGACAGTCTGTTCGATGCTGCTCTGCCTCTGTATCTATTTTTGTTCATCAGTTTATAATGGTCTTTATTATCCATAAATGAGTGAGATCATGTGGTATTTTTCTTTCATTGACTGGCTTATTTCACTTAGCATAATGCTCTCCAATTCCATCCATGCTGTTGCAAATGGTAAGAATTCCTTCTTTTTTACAGCAGAATGGTATTCCATCGTGTAGATGTACCACAGTTTTCTAATCCATTCATCTGCTGATGGGCACTTAGGCTGTTTCCAGCTCTTCGCTAGGGTAAATTGTGCCACTATGAACATAGGGGTGCATATATCCTTTCTGATTGGTGTTTCTGGTTTCTTGGGATATATTCCTAGAAGTGGGATCACTGGGTCAAATGGGAGTTCCATTTTTAACTTTTTGAGGAAACTCCATACTGTCTTCCATAGTGGCTACACCAGTCTGCATTCCCACCAGCAGACAGCACTGAATTTTTAAGAGAATACAAATAAACGAATACAAGTTCAGGTAATAGAAACATCATGAATTTTAAAATAACTCTGCATAGTATACTGCATTTAAGGAAATAAATGTCAAATCAAGAACTTTGGCATGGAACAGAAAACTCCAAATAAAATTTATATAATGGGAAATTATCTATTGAAACTAAAAACAATGAATGTGTTCAAAAGCATATTATATAGCTAAAGAGAAAAAACAATAACTGAATAAAATGACCAAATTAAATAACAGTGGGGAAAAGAGAAAAAAGTAGGGTGTAGGTTACTTATGGGATGAAAAGAGCTTATGTGTTTTTGGAGAGCTGTAGGTAAGACTAGAGAGAAGGTAGCAGAAAAAAAATGGCTGAGAATTTTGCAAAACTGACAAAAGATATCAAACTACAAATTCAAGAAGGTGAAGGGAGCAAAACATGTAGAAACAGATTCATAGATACTGAGAACACACTGACAATTGTCAGAGTGGCGGCTGGGTGAAAAAGGTGAAGGGATTAAACAAAATAATAATAAAAACAGACACAGATAATAGTATGGTTAGGGCCACAGAGAAAGGGGGTGGGGTAAATGGAAGGGGACAAAAGGGGAATAAAGGAGACTTGACTTTGGTTGGGGAACACATGCTGCAGTTTCAAGTTGTACACTTGAAACCTGTATGGTTTTATTAACCAACTAGGGGCCCGGTGCACGAAATTCGTGCACTGGGTGTGTGTGGGGGGGGGGGGGAGTGTCCCTCAGCCCAGCCTGCCCCCTCTCACATACTGGGAGCCCTCAGGCGTAGACCCCCATCACCCTCCAATTGCAGGATCGGCCCCTTGCCCAGGCCTGACGCCTCCGCCAGAGGTGTCAGGCTTGGACAGGGGACCCCCATCTCCCCTGATCACTGGCTCTGGCCCCCGCTCAGGCCTGAGGCCTCTGGCCCAGGAATCATGCCTGGGCAGGGGACTCCCATCTCCCTCTGATCGCTTGCTCCACCCCCCACCCAAGCCTGACACCTCTGACCCAGGCTTCAGGCCTGGGCAAGGGGACCATCATATCCCCCCAATCCCCGGCTCCGCCCCCCGCCCAGGCCTGATGCCTCGGCCAGAGGAGTTGACCCTCATCACCCTCCGATCACCAATCACCGGATCGACCCCTTGACCAGGCCTGAGGCCTCCGGCAGAGGTGTCAGGACTGGGCAGGGGACCCCCAGGTCCCCGCGGTTGCAGGCTCTGCCCCTGCCCAGGCCTAACGCCTCTGGCCTAGGCGTCCGGCCCGGGCAGCGGGGACCCACAGCTGCAGCGGCCCCGCGATCGTGGGCTCCGCTTTAGGCCCAGGCAAGGGACCCCTAGCTCCCGGGACTGCCAGCTTCAACCGTGCCCAGCTCCCATCGCTGGCTCCACCCCTACTTCCTGCTATCACTGGCCAGGGCGGAAAAGGCACCTGATTCTCCGATCATGGCTGGGGGGCAGGGCAAAGGCGGCCCCAGGGCCGCCTTTGTCCTGCCCCCCAGCTCTTAGCTCCCCCCTGTGTTTCCGATCACTGTCAGTGGCAGGGGGGTTCTTCCTGCTTTCCCTTTCGCCTCCCTGCATTGTGCCTACATATGCAAATTAACCGCCATCTTGTTGGCAGTTAACTGCCAATCTTAGTTGGCAGTTAACTGCCAATCATAGTTGGCAGTTAACTGCCAATCATAGTTGGCAGTTAATTTGCATATAGCCCTGATTAGCCAATGAAAAGGGTATCGTCGTACGCCAATTACCATTTTTCTCTTTTATTAGATAGGATATCACCCCAATAAGTTCAATTTTTAAAAAGGATGGATGGACATGTAAAAAAAGAAGCATCAAGGGGAGATTTTCCGCTGAGCTATACTTAATTCCAAACCAATGTAAGTAAAGAATAAAGGCATGAAAGAATGAGATGAGAACTTTCCATTGGAACATTCCAAGAGGGAAGAGATGGAATCTCTTCCTTATCAGCAGTCCACTGATAAATTCTAAATCAATTCCTTAACTATTGTGGAGCTCTGAACCATTTCATAACTTACAATTTTGCCTTCAGACTATAGAAACCCCAAATTTCTGTCTAAAAGTCTACATACTCCATAAGTTGTAATCCTTGGCTAGAATCTCGCTCCATTTCAGAGTTCAACATACTTATTCTCTCCATACTTTCAGCTAGAAGTAAAGGAAATTTATTCTAAATTTGAGAAAAAATAGAAAGAGACACTTCTTATATCTTAGTTAAGGAAAGCGAGCTATGTTGCTTACAGCTACACACTATGTATGGATTTATCTACTTGCCTTCTCTAGTTGATGTCTTCAGCATAGTAGCAAAGTATAACATTTAAAGTATTTGATCTAGCCCTAGCCAGTTTGGCTCACTGAATAGAGCATCGGCCCATGGACTGGAGGATCCCAGGTTCAATTCCAGTCAAGTGCATGTACCTGGGTGGCAGGCTTGATCCCCGGCCCTGGTCAGGGCTCTTGTAGGAGGTCACCAATCGATGTGTTTCTCTCTCACCGATGTTTCTCTCTCTCTATATGTATATATATACTAGTACCTTCCCCACCATAAAATATTTGACCTATATAATATTACTAACTATATATAACTATTTTCAAAGTGTGTAAACAACAGCAACAATCATTTTATAGCTTCCAACTTTGTATTTTCAAATTGTTATAAATGCAGATATTCTGATAGACAGATAGCAGTGTGTTGGCTCATTGTCAGTGATCTGCATTTGAAAAATATGTTGTATTAATCAATACATTTCATTTTCTTTGTTAATCATACTAGCCAATGTTTATAACATGCTACAGCCTGTGGCTTTGCTAGAGTGCCTGTCACTGCTTCTCCAATTAGATCTGTGCTTACTAAGAGTGATTGGGGATGTTTCCTATGTCTTAAGCTAACTGTGCCTGATACATCTAATTATAACTAAGTTATTATAATTGTATTATTTTTTAATTCATATAATTATAATTGAAAAACAATGAAATCTGAGGGAGAGATGATAACTGTTTTTCCACGAAAAGTCTTTGAAAAGACTCAATAAAGGAACATAATGTAAAATGCCTTTGAATTAGATATGAATGACAGTTCAGGACAAGTTTTTAGCAACATAAAAAGAAAAATTTTTCCTTTAAGTGGCTACGCAAGTCTCTTTAATATCTTTACTTTACTTTTTTTAAAAAAAAAGCAATCAGGCGAGGGATGGGGGAAGAAGAGAGTTGTTGTTTAATAGAAACAGAGTTTCAGATATGCAAAGTGAAAAGTTCTGGAGATCTGTTTCACAACAATGTGAATCTACACAACACTATTGAACTATACACCTAAAAAAGAGCCAAACTTGTTATCATAGATAACAGAATTACAGGCGTATTTTCCTTCAAACTACAATGAACTGAAGACTGACCTTTAAAAAAATAATTGTTTCTATATAAAAAGACTTATAGATAAATAATGAACATGCATGTGGTTTTGAGTGAACATAAAACATCAGGTTCACATGAGTAATTGTTTTTATGATTTTCCTCTTTAATCATTAAGGTTGTATCTAATAAGTTTGTGGTGAATGTTATTGTGCATAAGACACTGTGGTTATTAAATCTGAGAATGCTGTTTTCCTAAACTTTGGTATTGGCGTTTTCAAATTGTGTTTCTTAAATGGAGTCTTAAAGGGCTGAGTTTCTACAGCTTTGGAAGAGGGGTGGCAGTTGGGGGGAGGCGGGAATTGAGAAGTTGAAGAGAAGGGGGAGTGGGCAGGGAAACAGACTAAAGACTCTAGAACACCAAATCCAGGACTTCAATTCCTCCACAACCAAAAAACTCACATTTCATTTGCTATATGTTGGGTTCTAGGTAAGAGTTCAACTAGAAAATAAAAGATTCTATGGGTTTTAAGAAGTTTGAAAAACATGGTTTAAAATAGCAAAAGACAATGAAAGGAATACCATGTACTTATTATGTGTCAGGAAGTATGCTTAAAATCTAGATATTGTTTTGTTTCATTTTCACAGCAAATTTAAGAAGAGTTATTATTATTACTGAATTTTACTGAGAAAAAAATATGCCTCAAACACATTCAGGCAAAACCACACTGTTTATAAGAAAAGTCAAGTATTTGACAATCAAGGCAGTTTCCATGCTGATCAAGTTAGTTTTGTAACTGTTATCTGTGTTACCCTTTTGTAAGTATAATTAAAATATTTTACCAATTTTCTTCACTATTCAACTCTGATTTCTCATCATAGTTCTGAGGAGTATCTCACATATTTTCAAAATCCCTTTTGTTTTGACTTAACCTAACAGACCTTTGTCTCATGGATGTCAAGAATGTGTTTGTGTCACACAGTAATATGTACATGCATGAATATGTTTTCTTGCAACATCATATGTACTTAACAACTTATTTCTGAAAAGCATTTAGTACTATGTCTGGAAGAAATAGAAACCTAAATTTGACTTTAAATAAATGCAAAAATGTGCAAGCAATAATCTGAGGCAGGTGATGCAATATACCAACAGAAATATTTTACTGCCAACAGAAATATTTTAATGAACTGCCCAGAGTAATTCAGAAAAGGAATTTTAGAGTGGGGATGCTATCATTTGGATTTAGAACACTACATTTCACTTTCAAGTCTTGGACTCTAAAAATAAAAAGAATTAATGTAAAGAAAAGCACTGAGTAGTTTGGGTTCTAGCATCCTGACACCATGAAAGGTGCAAATCCAGAAGGGTGTGGTCCATGCGTAGTCTGTGCACAATTCATGGCAATTGCGTCAGCTCTTATTCTGAAACAAGCCATCTTTTTTTTTTTCCCCCTACCTCCTGCCCCCCAACCCTCCCCGGCCTTCCCGCTGCAGTTTGACAATCTGTTTGAGGCAGCTCTGCCTCTGTATCTATTATTGTTCAAAAGTTTATAATGGTCTCTATTGTCCATGAATGAGTGAGATCATGTGGTATTTTTCCTTTATGAAACAAGCCATCTTGAATGAACAAACTCACAGCAAACCCAGGAAAAACACCTATGTTGCTAGCTAGGAATCTGTTTTTAGGAAACTCAAGTATTCATTTCACTGAAATAAATTTACATAAAAACAACATTTTTCTTTATACTTTAGTTATTTTTCTGAGTATGAAAGTTGATGGTTTTCCTTTGACTACACGAAGATGAAAGGTCAAGTGCAAAAGAGGATTCCTGAAGTTCCTGATACAATTCTATGTTTAGCTTTTTTATTTACTTCAGATTTTAAAGCCATGCAAGACCCCGAATAGCTGCAGCAATTCTGAGAAAGAAGAACAAAGTTGGAGGAATCACAATACCAGATATCAAGCTATACTACAAAGCCACTGTTCTCAAAACTGCCTGGTACTGTCACAAGAACAGACATATAGACCAATGGAACAGAACAGAGAACCCAGAGTTCAACCCGAGCCATTATGCTCAATAAATATTTGGCAAAGGAGGCAAGAGCATACAATGGAGTCAAGACAGTCTCTTCAATAAATGGTGTTGGGAAAATTGGACAGATACATGCAAAAAAAATGAAACTAGACCATCAACTTACACCATACACAAAAATAAACTCAAAATGGATAAAGGACTTAAACGTGAGACGGGAAACCGTAACAATCCTAGAAGAAGCCATAGGCAGCAAAATAGCAGACATTTGTCGTAGCAATATCTTTATCGATACAGCTCCTAGGGCAATGGAAACTAAGGAGAAAATAAACAAATGAGACTACATCAAAATAAAAAGCTTCTGCACAGCGAAAGAAACTATCAACAAAACAACAAGAAAGCCCACTGCATGGGAGAAGATATTTGCCAATGTTATCATACAAATTCTTATACAAGTTCTCCTTTTATAAATGAATTATTCAGACGCATAACCCTTATAATTTAATAAGCTTATGATTTTGCACAAGTTATAGAATCATGATTCTGCTTCAGCCCATCTCTACATTTCTATTGTTTTATAACTCTCCACTCGTGAAAAAAATTTTGAAATAACAGAAATATAAAAGACACAATGTAACAAAAAATAGTCACATGAACCTTAAATTTCTTTTTTCTGTATTGCTGTGCAATCAAGGACAAGATTTTTGTTTTAATACTTGTTGAATAACAATGCCAATACTTGATCTTCACATTACAATGATTACACAAAGGTAAGGGGAAAGGGCAATCTCAAATCAATTTTACATTAAAGCAAAGAATTTTGAAAGTATTGCTTTCCCTGAAGTCTCATATAGATACCAACAAAAGCACCATTTGTGGTGATGGGGCGGGTTGTTTTACGAAAAGAAAATGGCTTTTTCAAAAGCTGTTTATTGCTTTAAATGTTGTTTAAAAGCATTTTAAAAAGCAACTTTTTTTCTTCTCCTTAGGCATCAACAGGGGAAATTGCCTTAGCATGCTTTTAAATAATCCTGTTTAAGACACACAGTAGCATGGAAGCCTGTGCTTGGCAAACTTTTTACTTAACTGGATTGTGTGGGTGTGGATTTGGGGTCAGCCATGGAACCTCTCTACAAATAAGGACACTGGATTTCTGTTAGCATGGTTTTCTTAATTGTCATATAGTAAAATTGATCTTTTTTGGTGTATATGTCTATGAATTTAACATATGTATAGATCCATGTAAATAACATCATGATTAGGATACAGAATAATTCTATCACCCCAGAAAAACTTCTTGTGCTATCCCCTTTATAGTCATACCTTCCTCTTCTCCCTTAAGCCATGGAAACCATGGATCCATTCTCACCACACTTTGGTCTTTCTGAGAATACTATACAGTCTGCAACACATTTTGCCTGTGACTAGGAAAATGACCAGCGTAAGAGCTAAAGGAGGACCTGTGACTTTTTCTGTACAGAAGATGAATTGGGACAATGAAATCAGCTGTGAAATACAGTTTGTTTTTTTAATTCACCAACCATTTATTGCTCACACAGTATATGTGAAACATCATGCTAGGAGTGCACTTAACCTACATTTAACAAATAAAGTAAACATCAAAGAAGCCATATATTTTAACCTTGCCCAGTGTCACAAAAGTAGTAATTGGTGGAAACAGAACATAAACTTAGATATTCTGACTCAAAGTTTCATAGATTTCCACTACACTGTGTATGAATGAAACAAAAATCTTTCCTTCAGTCTATTAATAGAAGCAGAACAAATACATATATCTAATATTGAAATTAAGGTGGACAAGTACAAAGGCAGATTTAGAAATAAAATGGAAATACACAATTCTTGAAATGTCTGTGGCATTTGCTCACCCAGTATCCTATAAACTCTCTAAAGCCAAGTAGTTTGTAATCCCAGAAGGATATATTGGGATTTGGGCAAATCTGAATGGCTTTAGTGTCTTTCTGCAGAGGAAGAACATTCAAATTCTGGAATTTTAATTGTAACATCATGACTTGAAACACCAACATATTTTCTTTTTTAATAACTATTACATTAGTAAGTAGAATAAAAAGTATTTTTGTCACCCCAAAGTGAACTGAGCCTTCTCTCATCTGCTGCATGTTGTAGAGCCACACGGGTATGAAAGGAAAAAAGCAAGCAGTTTCATTTCCATCTTTTTTTAAATATAACTGACCCTAGGGATTATTTGTTTTATTTTGAAAAAGTTTAGAAAATGATATACACCTAACTTATCCAAAGATATTCAACTACTTCTTAACATAACTAAATAACTGTTTGGTTAGTTCCATAGTATTTTATGATTTGAAAATGAAAACATTTTGGATTCTATTTGAGACATGCTTCCCCTCCCACCCCCACCCCAACATTTAATAGTATGATAATTCTAACTACAGTGTATGAATTTTAACACTATGAAATGTTATGCATTTCTTGTTTTAGATTGTGCTAGGGTAAGCAGATGTTCAACAATCTGAACTCTGTTTAGAATCTTCCTACCTGCTGGGTTTAATTTCAGAAGCAAGCAAGGCTCCTGATGACAGACAAAATATTATTTGTTCTTTTATCCATGTACCATGTTGCACTAATTTTCATCATTTCCTGCTCTGTTTATGGCAGGTCATTTCTAGAATACATAAAATCTAATTGTAACCTCAAAAGGAATGGATAAATTTTGCTCCTGTGTCTAGTAAATGAAATATTATAAAATAATTTGAGATATACAGAGAGTACATACTGATGCTTGATTTTCAGCTGAAAATAAAAACCCATAGATTTTCTACTATATTTAATAAATGCTAAAACCTTAGGAAAGTGTTTATTCACCTTCTTTATAAGTTTTAAATTATCAAATAAAATTACTTTATATTACTTTTATATTGTTAGCTATCAGTATATTTCAATTTTCTGAGATTGTTGAAATAATCTCTGTGTACATATTCATTTCAACAATGAGTAATGACTGGTTTCCTTTTTCTTATTTTGTTCACCTCAATGTCTGTATTACTCAATTGGTTGAATTCTCCATTACTATCAACACTAATAAAAGAGAAAAATGGTAATTGGCGTACGAGCTACCCTTTTCATTGGCTAATCAGGGCTATATGCAAATTAACTGCCAACTAAGATTGGCAGTTAACTGCCAACAAGATGGCGGTTAATTTGCATATGTAGGCACAATGCAGGGAGGAGAAAGGGAAAGCAGGAAGAAGCCCCCTGCCACTGACAGTGATCGGAAACCCAGGGGGGAGCTAAGAGCTGGGGGGCAGGACAAAGGCGGCCCTGGGGCCGCCTTTGCCCTGCCCCCCAGCCATGATCGGAGAATCAGGCACCTTTTCCGCCCTGGCCAGTGATAGCAGGAAGTAGGGGTGGAGCCAGCAATGGGAGCTGGGCACAGTCGAAGCTGGCAGTCCCAGGAGCTAGGGGTCCCTTGCCTGGGCCTAAAGCGGAGCCCACGATCGCAGGGCCGCTGCAGCTGTGGGTCCCCGCTGCCCGGGCCGGACGCCTAGGCCAGAGGCGTTAGGCCTGGGCAGGGGCGGAGCCTGCAACCGCGGGGAGCTGGGGGTCCCCTGCCCAGGCCTGACACCTCTGCCAGAGGCCTCAGGCCTGGTCAAGGGGCCGATCCGGTGATTGGTGATTGGAGGGTGATGAGGGTCAACTCCTCTGGCCGAGGCATCAGGCCTGGGCGGGGGGCTGAGCCGGGGATTGGGGGGATATGATGGTCCCCTTGCCCAGGCCTGAAGCCTGGGTCAGAGGCATCAGGCTTGGGCGGGGGGTGGAGCAAGCAATCAGAGGGAGATGGGGGTCCCCTGCCCAGGCATGATTCCTGGGCCAGAGGCCTCAGGCCTGAGCGGGGGCCAGAGCCAGTGATCGGGGGGAGATGGGGGTCCCCTGTCCAAGCCTGACACCTCTGGCGGAGGCATCAGGCCTGGGCAAGGGGCCGATCAGGCGATCGGAGGGTGATGGGGGTCTAAGCCTCTGGCCGAGGCATCCGGCCTGGGCAAGGGGCAGAGCCAGCAATCGGAGGGGTCTGGGGGTCCCCTCCCCAGGCCTGATGCCTGGGCCAGAGGCATCAGGCCTGGGCTAGGGGCAGAACCAGTGATGGGGGGAAATGAGGGTCACCTGCCCAGGCCTGACGCCTCTGTCAGAGGCGTCAGGCCTGGGCAAGGGGCCGATCCTGCGATTGGAGGGTGATGGGGGTCAACGCCTGAGGGCTCCCAGTATGTGAGAGGGGGCAGGCTGGGCTGAGGGACACTCCCCCCCCACCCCACCCCTGACACCCAGTGCACGAATTTTGTGCACCGGGCCCCTAGTCCTATATAATAAAACCCTAATATGCAAATTGACTGAATGATCGGCGAAACAATCAGTCACTATGACACACACTGACCAATGCAGGAGCTGCCTCCAATCTGCAGGCCCTGACCAGCAGCAGCGGCGGGGGACAGGGCCAGCAAGCGTGCAGCACCAGGCTGCCAGCCAAGGTGGGTGCCAACAGGGGCCCCCCAATCGCCCCACCGGATACCCCACAGATAGGCCCTGATTGCCAACCAGGCCTAGGGACCCTACCCATGCACAAATTTCATGCACTGGGCCTCTAGTATTGAATAAAGTGCTGATAGCTTTATTCTCTTTATCAGAATAAAATCTTTTACTATTTGAATGTTAATGATTATTTAGGATTTTGTAGATTCTATATATTAAGAAAGCTCCTTCCCATTAATAGTACGCTAAATGTTCTAAACATAATGATTATTAAATTATTGTTATTCATCTACTGAAGTATTAATTTGACATTTCTCATTTATTCTGTTAATGTTTTAATTGTACTTATAAATTTAAGAATGTCAAGTCAATTTTGCATTCCTGAAATAAATCATGTTTATGATATAACTAGAGGCCTGGTCACAAAAATTTGTGCACTCGGGGGGGTTCCCTCAGCCTGGCCTATGCCCTCTTGCAGTCTGGGATGCCTCAGAGGATGTCCACCTTCTGGCTTAGGCCCGCTCCCTGGGGGATCAGGCCCAAGCTGGCAATCAGACATCCCTCTGGCAGCCCAGCAGCCCTCGGGGGATGTCCACCTGCCAGCAGGGAGCAGACCTAAGCTGCAGTCGGACATCCTTAGTGCTGCTGAGGAGGCAGGAGAGGCTCCCGCCACCACTGCTGTGCTGGCAGCCATCAGCCTGGCTGTGGCTGAGCAGAGCTCCCACTATGGGAGTGCACTGACCACCAGGGGGCAGCTCCTGCATTGAGCATCTGCCCCGTGGTGGTCAGTGTATGTCATAGTGACCAGTCATTCCCAGTCATTCTGCTGTTAGGGTCAATTTGCATATTACCCTTTTATTATATAGAATAGAGGCCTGGTGCATGGTTGGGGGCCAACTGGTTTGCCCTGAAGGGTGTCCTGGATCAGGGTGGGGGTCCCGCTGGGGTGCCTAGCCAGCCTGAGTGAAGGGCTGATGGCTGTTTGCAGGCTGGTCACAGCCCCTTCAGGGTGGCGGTCCCCGCTGGGGTGCCTGGCCAGCCTGGGTGAGGGGCTGGGGGCTGTTTTCAGGCTACCCAAACCCCCTTCATGGTGGGCGTCCCCACTGGGGTGCCTGGCCAGCCTGAGTGAGGGGCTAAGGGCCATTTTCAGGCTGTCCAAACCCCCTTCAGGGTGGGGGTCCTCACTGGGGTGCCTGGCCATCCTGGGTGAGGGGCTGATGGCTATTTTCAGACTGACCAAGCCCCCCAGCGACCGAAGCTCCCAGCCTTTCCTTTTTTTGTTTTGTTTTTTATTCTCTACAGCTCTGTGGCCATGGCGACTGGAAGCAGGTATCTGGGGTTTATTTACCTTCTATAATTGAATTTTGTTGCCTTGAGAGGAGGCAGCAGACGGCCAGGAAGCTTGGCTTCCTCCATCATTGGGGCATCCAAGCCTCCTGTTTGCTCCAGGTCCGTGGCTGCCAGCCACCATCTTGGTTGGGTTAATTTGCATATAGTCGCTCTGATTGGCTGGTAGGCGTGGCTTGAGGCATAGCGAAGGTATGGTCAATTTGCATGTTTGCCTTTTATTAGTGTAGATGTGCTATTTATAATCACTGGATTTAGTTTACAAATAACTTATTTAGAATTTTCATTCTTTTTTTTTCATTTTTTTATTTTAAATTATTTATTAGTTAAGGTATTACAAATGTGTCCTCATCCCCCCCCCATTAAACCCCCATCCTCCCCAACCCCCCACTCATGCTCTCATCCCCCTGTTGTCCATGTCCATTGGTTTGGCTTATATGCATGCATACAAGTCCTTTGGTTCATCTCTTCCCCTTACCCCCTCCCTCTCATACTTTCCCTCTGGGGATTAATAGTTCATGTTCATTAAATATATTTGACTATACTTTTTTTTTCTTATAATATTCTTGTAGGTTTTAGTCTCAAGGATATATTAGAGTCATGAAATGATTCAGGAAGCATTTTCTCCTTTTCTCTTTAATGGAATAATTCACAAACATTTTTGCAATATTTCTTCATTACATGTTTTCAAAAATTCACTGGTGAAACTATGTAGGACTAAAGGCATTTTACCAAAGATTTTTACTTAGGGTTTTAATGTTTCTAATAATTATTGCACATTCTTATTTCCTTCTTGTTCTGGTTTTAGTTTTGCACACTGTATTTTTCCAGAAAAATTCTGGAAAATGTATTTCATTTAAGTTCTAAAATTTATTGCCATAAAGTTATTCATAATATTCTTTCATGAAGTTAAAGACATTTCCATAATTAGTGATAAACTGTCTCTTAATAAACTTTGAGGAATGCTAAGGGTAACATTTATGGTAAATAAAGGAAAACATATCAAGCTTTTTCTATATAAACCATATCCTTGAGTAACCAAATTGTTGACAAAGGATATTTTCTTTTTTTAGAAATATTTCAATTAATATTTGAAAAGAGAATAGTAGAATTAGAATATCACGATTTTGCAAATGGCTCCTAGTATCGTGGCAGCGGGAGGGTAGTGAGCAAGTTGTTGGGAAAGGAAAGAGGAGAGAGATTGGGTACATTCTAATGGAAGTGCACAAGACCTTCTATAAGCAATTTTGCCAAAAAAAAAGTCTAACTTGAATTTGATCACACCTGTAGATCTAATTTTCAATTTACAGGAACACAGACAATGGAAGGACATGCTAAATATCACCAGAAAGATCCACTATTCAAAATCAAGACTATGGAAATCTCTATAGAATAAATGATTCCTTCCATAAGTAAGTTTCATGGAAAAAGACATAGACAAAATTTGTTGATTATAAGATAATTAAAGATATTTAAACAATTTGCAATACTTGAATCTTATTTGGATCTTGAAACATACAGTTAAAAATGACTGGTGTAATCAAAATCCTAACAAACTATTTTGTGGATATTGGCATTTAATCCTCACCTGAGGATATTTTTCCATTGATTTTTAGAGAGAGTGGAAGAGGCAAAGACAGAGAGAAATATTGATGTGAGAGAAATAAATTGATGGTTGCCTCCTGCACATGCCCTGACCAGGGCCCTGGCCAAGGAGGAGCCTGCAATCAAAGTGCGTGCCCTTGACTGGAATCAAACCTGGGACCCTTTGGTCCACAGGCCGATGCTCTATCCACTGAGCTAAACCAGCAAGGGCTATTGATAAACTAATTTTTAAGTTTAGGTGAAGTGGCAAAAAGTCCAGAACAGCCAACACAATATTGAAGGAGAACAAGTTGGAGGACTGACACTACTCAACTTCAAGACTTACTAGAAAACTATAGTAGTCAAAGCAGTGTGGTATTGTGACAGAATAAGCAAACAGGTCAATAGGATAAAATAAAGAGCCCTAACTAGACCCACATAAATAAAGTCAAAAGGATCAAAGGAATACAATAGAGAATGCTAGTCTTTTCAACAAATAGTTCTAGAACAATTGGATATTCACATACAAAAAAAAAAACCTGCTAGAATTGAATATAGATCTTATACCCTTCACAAAATTTAACTCAAAAGGAGTCATCAACATAAATTTAAAATGCAAAACTATAAAACTCCTAGAAGGTAACATGAAAGAAAAGCTAGATGACCTAGGGTATGGAGATGACCTTTTTAGATATAATACCAAAGGCATAATCTATGAAAGAAATGATAAGTCAGACTTTATTAAAATCAAAAATGTCAAGAGAATAATAAGACAAGCCACAAACTGGGAGAAAATATTTACAAAAGACATCTAATAACAGACTGCTGTTTAAAATATAAAAAGAACTCAAGACACAAAATAAGAAAAGAAACTTGGTTAAAATGGGCACAAACCTTAATAGATGCCTCATCAAAGAAGTTATATAAACAGGAAGTAAACATAAAAATGTTCAATATTATATGGCATCAGAGAAATGCAACTTAAAACAATAATGAAATACCACTACACACCTATTAGAATGGCCAGAATCCAGAATACTAGAAACACCAAATGCTTGAAGATGTGGAGCAACAGGAACTCTCACTCTTTTCTGGTGGGAATACAACCACTGTTTGTCAGTTTCTTATAAAACTAAGCACAGTCTTACCATATAATCCAGCCATCATACTCAAATGAATTGAAAACTTATGTCCACGCAAAACTTACATCCTGCACATGGATGTTTATAGCAGTTTTATTTTTAACTGCCAAAACTTGGAAGCAATAAAGATGTCTTTCAGTAGCTAAATGCATAAGTAAATGCATCTGGACAATGTTCCAAACACTAAAAAGACACTAAAAGAAAAATGAGCTACCAAGCCATGAAAAGACATGGAGGAACCTTAAATGCATCTTACTAACTGGTAGAAGCCAATCTGAAAAGGCTACACACACTGTATAATTCCAACTATATGACATTTGGGAAAAGGCAGCACTACAGAGAGAGTAGAAATTCAGTGGTTTCCAGGGGTTTGGGTGGGGAGCGATAAATAGGTGGAGCACAGAGAATTTTTAGGAAAGTAAAACTACTGTTTGATACTATGGTAGTTGATAGATGTCATTACACATCTATTCTGATCCACAGAAGATACAATGCCAAGAGTGGCCCCTTAATGTGAACTACGGACTTTGGGTGATGATGTGTCAATGTAGGTTCATCAACTGCATCAAAAGTACCACTCTCACATGGTCTTGAAACTAGGAGACAGAAGGCTTGGAGAATATCCATGTTGTCTTGCCAACACTCAAGCCCAGCCTTGTACATAAATTCCCTGAATAAACTCACTGTAATCATGGAGTTATCAGCCTTTCTTTGGTCTCTAAGCCCAGGAAGCTTTACATAACATTGGTTCATGATAGTGGGGAAGGTATAGGAGGGCAAAGGGGGGGGGGGGAGAATATGGTTATACAGGAATTCAATGTACTTGCTGCTCAACTTTGCTATGAACCTAAAACTTCTCTAAAAATATAAAGTCCATTTAAAAGGGGAAAATGATTACATTTAGGGATATTAGAATACTTATTGCATTTTTCATGATAGCACAAAATTACTGTTAATTATTTTACATTTGGTAATGCTGTTCGCAGTTGCTTTTAAAACCTAATAATAAGTCTTTAATTGAGAAATGTAATATTTCTCTGGCTCTTAGTTACACTGTAAAGTGCTCTGAAATATTTCCTTTCATATCCTATTTTTATGGATGTAATTTACTTGTTTAGTTCCCAGATCATATTTATGCATGAGTGTATAAGGACATGTATATCTATATATGTCAGTATTTGATTGAGATACATGCTTCATTCATATTTTAATAAGATGAAAAAGGTACTACTCATACTATGTGACACAAACAAGGTGATGAAAATGGTGGAAATATGAATGTAAATAGCACACTTTTATCATTTAATAATTGTCTTCAGTTGTTTGTAAATACGTGTTATTTTTCTGAAGATTCTCTTTACACTTCACAGGTTTCAGGTGTCATCATTTTTATGGAAGATAAATACTTGTTTTATTTCAGTTCTCTGCTGAAATGGGCATTCAAACAGTGTATGTTTATTCTTTGGAGAATATATATCCATATTCCAGGAAGAATGAGTTAAGCTGTTTCCATTTCTTCATTAAGTATCTGAAAATTGTGATACCTAACTATGAAGTGTCATACACTGTCAAATGTAATTGCTCTTAAGAATTCAAATGTATAAAGAAATCTCCTCATTTTCTTGTGCTTGGAGGAGTTTTTTGTCTCGTCTCTGGCTGTGAGGGACACCATACCAAATCCTAGAATGTCCTCCTAGCAGATGCCATTGTTAGTGTCTGCTTCGGTTAATTTCCAGGCCAAAACAATAATTCACTGCCTGAATTCTTGCTTAGATTTTTTTTTTCATATCTGAAAGTAAGATGCTTTTTTGTTTTGTTCTTTTTTAATGTTTATTGAAAACCCTGGTCAGGGTGGGGCTTTGCAATTTACTGCAGCTGTCATTTGCTGCTATAACCACACAACATGTAAATTCCTTGGCTGATGTTTTGAAAAATAAGGACACTGGGCTCTAACTTTTAACCAGGCTTCAGTGTCATGGCCCTAATACACTTGTAATAAAAAAAAAATCACCTCTTTTATCATGTTATGGCTCCCTAACCTCAATCAGTAGGTGAGAGAAAACCAAAGCCCAGTATTTGTGTCAATTCCATGCCTTTGTTCATGTAACATCTAGACAGTGTGAGGAACTGAAATATTAGTAAATCCAAACTACAATGTTACAATTATGTCCAAGTTCTTTTCTCCCAATCCAATAGTTTGAATGTCTAGTTTGTAATCCTATATAATAAAACGCTAATATGCAAATCGACTGAATGTTGGGACAACAGGTCACTATGACATGCACTGACCACCAGGGGATGGATGCTCAACACAAGAGCTGCCCCCAGCCCGCAGGCCCTGACCGGTGGCAGCGGTGGGAGGGTGGGGCTGGCAAGCAGGCGGCACCAGGCCAGCCAAGGCAGGTGCCAGCAGGGGCCCCCCGATCGCCCCGCCAGTTGCCCCACAAATCGACCCTGATCACCAGCCATGCCTAGGGACCCTACCTGTGCACAAATTTTGTGCACAGGGCCTCTAGTTAAGATAATAAAAACCTTCAACAACCTGGCAGGATATAAAAAGAAAGCATCCTACAAGGGTTGCCAAGGATGTGGAGAAAAGGGAACACTCATGCACTGTTGGTAAGAATGCAGATTGGGACAGAACCTAGACACAGAACCTACACAGAACCTAGAGACAGAAGAACTTCTCTGGAGAGAACATGGCAAAAGATCCTGGACAGAAACTGGCCACAGAATCTAGAGACAGAACCTAGCGAGAGAACATGGCAAAAGCTCCTGGAAAGAACCTGGCTACAGAACTTGGCTGGAGAAACTGGACAGAACCTGGTTGAAGAACCTGGCCACAGACCCTGGTGACTGAACCTGGCTGGAGAACCTGGCTGGAGCACCTAGCGAGAGAACATGGCTACAGAACCTGGCTGGAGATCCTAGACAGAACTTGGCTGGAGATCCTGGCTAGAGGAACCTGGCTATGCTGATCACCCGAAGGCTGCCTCCGTGTCATTCCTTCTTCGTCGACTCTGTCCACACCTTTGGGGACCCCTGGACCTGCTGGGGTTGGACCCCAGCATATGGCACCCGAACAGGGACCCCTAGGTAAGCCCCATTCTCAGGATGGATAGGACTCCACCGTAGGAAGAGGGTGGATAGTCTTCACCGACTCCGTCCACACCTTTGGGAACCCCTGGAACAGGATTCCCCTAGGTAAGCCCCCCGCTCCCCCATTGAGAACCCCACACTCGGGACGGATAGGACTCCACCAGGGTACTGCAGACCCCCCTATAGAGGATAAGTAGGGTAAGAAGGTGGATAGTACAGAACTTAGATTGAGAAGATGTGCCATACTGAGTCCAAAGAAAGAAGACTCTGTATTGATTCTTAGATTGAGAAGATGTGCCATACTGAGTCCAAAGAAAGAAGACTCTGTATTGATCTTTAGATTAAGAAGATGTGCCATACTGAGTCTAAAGAAATAAGACTCTGTATTGATCTTTTAACACATATGCTTGCTAGCAGAGAAATTAAGGTTACTCCCAGTCAGACAGAACGTTTTATACAAGTATGTCCATGCTTTTCTGAGGAAGGAAAGGTAAATGTAAAGGCATGGGAGGAGGTAGGCCCAAGGAGCCTTATCCTTAACCCCACTGCAGCCTTTCCACCCCGGGAAAGTGCAGGATTGGCAAGCTCTCCCTGGGATGATAGATCAGGACTCAGGTAATAGTGGAAAGCGCCAATCCTACTCTTAAAATGGATACAAGAGAGCATTTGGGGGTTTTCTTTTTAATGCCTGCTTTTAAAAAATTAAAAAGGGAATTTGCCGGGAGCCGGTCCATCCTTGCTGTTTCAAGGGACCTGGCATATATGGCATACTCTTTCTTAATATGTTTGCTCACCTTCTTGGCACTATGTGTTTTAACCAAGGTCACCTCTCTGAGAAAGGTTGTTTCCCCAGGTAGGGATTTTCCCCTGAAGTTAGGGAGGGAATAAAACCCCTTAACTTAGTGCCAGGCGGGTAATTAATCACTTTAACTATGAACAATCGTGCTTAAGCTACATAATCTTTACTCCCTGGAATGGAGATAAGAAACACCCTAACCTTTGGAATAGAGATTGATAGGATTGGAATCAACTGGTATAAATACAGATGTAACAAGACAACAGGACACAGAACCTAGACACAGAACCTACACAGAACCTAGAGACAGAACTTCTCTGGAGAGAACATGGCAAAAGATCCTGGACAGAAACTGGCCACAGAACCTAGAGACAGAACCTAGCAAGAGAACCTGGCTGAAGAACCTAGAGACAGAACCTGGCTACAGAACCTGGATAGAACATGGCAAGAGAACCTGACTAGAACCTGGTGACTGAACCTGGCAAAAGATCCTGGACAGGACCTGGCTACAGAACTTGGTTGGAGAACCTAGCCAGAATCTGGCTGAAGAACCTGGGTACAGAATCTGGTGACCGAACCTGGCTGGGAAACCTGGGGAACCTGGCTGGAGAACCTGGCGACAGAACTTGGCTGGAGAACCTAGAAACAGAACCTGGCTGGAGAACCTAGCTAGAGAACCTAGACACAGAACTTGGCTGGAGATCCTAGACAGAACTTGGCTGGAGATCCTAACCAGAACTTGGCTACAGATCCTGGCTAGGCTGCTGATCAACTGAACGCTGTCTCCGTGTCATTCCTTCTTCGCCAACTCCGTCCACACCTTTGGGGACCCCTGGACCTGCTGGGGTTGAACCCCAGAAGCTGTCCAGAACTCCCTCCAGGAATGATGAACTTATTTTTGCAACGGCTGAGAATCCTGTGGACAGGGGACTGTGGCTCTTGGCCCAACTCAGAGATGGCTTCCACTAGGGAGAGCCATTTTGCCTAAGACTACCCCTGGGCTACCAGTATCCACCACTGGTTTACTTAGGATTATAAAAGCCTGATACCATTGTCCCACTGAGAACAACTCTTAAAGGTTTTCCCTGCCCTGATCGGTTTGGCACAGTGGATAGAGCATTGGCCTTCGGACTCATGGGTCCCAGGTTCGATTCCGGTCAAGGGCATGTACCTTGGTTGCGGGCACATCCCCAGTAGGGAGTGTGCAGGAGGCAGCTGATCGATGTTTCTCTCTCATCAATGTTTCTAACTCTCTATCCCTCTCCCTTCTTCCTCTCTGTAAAAAATCAATAAAATACATTTAAAAAAATCAATAAAATATATTTAAAAAATAATAATAAAATAAAATAAAAAAAAAGAATGCAGATTGGTGCAGCCACTATGGAAAACAGTATGGAGGTCCTCAACAAATTAAAACTGAAACTGCCTTATGACCTAGTGATGCACTTCTGTGTATATATCTGAAGAAACTCAAAACATTAATTCAAAAGAATATATGCACCCTATGTTCATTGCAGCATTACTTACAATAACCAAAATAATAATATAGTAATAACTATGTTATGGTGCCAGTCAAACACTGAAAATATCAGGGGGAACACTTTGTAAAGAATATGATTGTCTAACCACTAGGCTATAGACCTGAAACTAATACAAAATAATAGTAAGTATAAACTGTAATTTAAAAAAAAAAGATACATAAAATTAATTTTTTAAAAATAAAATAAAAATAGAGCATCCATTTGAAAGTTAGGGAACTTTCTCCATTCAATGGACATAAAATTGTGTCATTGAAACTGCAAAGAAGGAAATATAATTTGAGCAAATAACTGGATTCTATAGCAAATGTTACTTATATACTTAAATTCATATAAATAATATTCATTGGTTTTCTAATATTTTTTAAAATGTCTGACCTTTTGGTCAGAATATTTTGACCTTTGCTCCTGCTTACCACTCTTCATTGCACCTAAATCTCGAGCCTATCACTTTACTCGAGGCAATTTAAAATTATTTGTCCTTGAGGTTCTCTGCCTGAAGAGCACTTCCCCCAGATTACTACATCAGGCTCCTTCTCATCATTCATATTGCAGCCTAACTATCACCTTTCAAAAGCATATCAGTCCATCTAAAGCAGTTCTCATCCACCACCACAGATATTCTCTTTTTAGTACTATTTTATTTATTTAAAAGGACTGATAATTTTCACATATGATTTTGTCTATTTATTACATATGCACTTTATGTCTATCAACACAAAATGTGAATTTCAGTAGAGCAAGGGTGCACCTCTCCTAAATCAGAACTCTTCCTCTGACAGGCAAATAATAAAATGAAAGGCAACTATTTGTTAAATACATAAAATAACTTATAAACACAGTACAGAAGATTTAAGGAAGGTCACATAACAGAATGTAAGGTTTTTAACTTTGCCAAGGAAAAATTAAAGTTACGGCTAATGGCTCTTGGAAAGTGGGAATCAGTGAGGAGAATGAGGGAATTATAGGGCGAATAACCTCGTCTCTTAAAAGAGGTCATCAAGGAGGCGGGACTTCTGGAACGGTGGTATGAAGAGCCCAGCAAATCCTCTCCTCAAAAAGCAGTGCTACAATGGCCAAAATTTACCAAGACAACCAGTGCAGTACTCTAGAGATTAACAGGAAGCATATGATAAAAATGGAGAAGAGTGGATCCCAGAAAAACTACCAAACCTGAGGCAAAAACAGCGCGAGCTGATGGAGTTTTAGCTTGGAGGCCGCTCTCATTGGCCCCACTCCGTACTCCAGCAGCTTGCTAAGTGGAACCAGCTGTTTCCCTGCTAGAGGGCACTGGCTGCATTTAGATCAGCGTGTAGAAAAATCCCAAACTCCTGGACATTGCCCAAAAGAGTAGCAATCCCGATGGCAAGCAAACGGGGAGACTGAAACCACAGACGCATGAGGTTGCAGCTCTGGTTGAGAGGCAGTAGTCTACCAGATTAGCCAAAAATTTAACAAGGATCTTTGAGTGAGACAGTAGTAGTTGTCCCTGATAAGCTCCTGCATCTCTCTAGCCACCTGGAAGCCATGGGCAAAACTGTACAGCCACTCCTAGGGTCCTACCTATCCAAATATCACTATTTGGATCATGAGGGCTTATGTAATCCTGGGGAAATTACAAGGGGACCAGCAGGGAGTAAAAAGCCAGGGTCGACTTATGAAGTGCCAAAACTCTGGCTGTGTTTGTACAACCAACCCACAAAATATGTAAACAACTGAGTGTGTCTGGGTTCCAATCAAGTTTTGACAGAAACTGGTAGTTGGTTGAGCCAGATTTGGCTCACAGGCCTTTGTTTGCTGATCATTGCTCTAAAAAATGTAAGCTAACCACTGTGGCATAAAACAGATCACTGGTGCCCTGGCTGGTTTTGCTCAGTGGTTAGAGTGTTGGCCCGCACACGGAAGAGTCAAGGATTCTATTCTGGTCAAGGGCATAAAATTCAGTTGCAGGCTCAATCCCTGCCACTGGTTAGGGAGGCAACCAATCGATGTCTCTCTCTAACATTGATGTTTCTCTCTCTGTCTCTCCTCTTCTCTTCCACTCTCTCTAGAAATCAATGTAAAAAATATCCTTGAGTGAGGATTAACAATAAAAGTACCAGACCACTGGTCATGGTAATGGGGGATTATAAAAGAGCATGAGGAAACATTTGCGGATGATAGAAATAGTAATTACAATTATTGTGTTGACTGTTTCACAGATGCAAACATACATTAAAATCTAATAAATTGTAATTTTTAAATATGTATAATTATATATCAATTATAGTTATTAAAAAATCAATTAACAGCATTTTCCACATTAACAGAATTAGAATTATATGACCATATCAATAGATGCATAAAAAGTATTTTTTTCACATTTGACACTTCCTCATGATATATGATACCCAACAAAATGCTTCAATATAGTGTATTTAGTTATTATTATGGGAGACAGGAGCAAAACAGAAAAGTATAATGAAAATAATGCTGGCTTTTGAAACAGGCTACTGTGGAAGTCCAAAATAAGCTACTTACTAACTGTATAAATTAGTGCTGATAAAAGTCACCTTACTGCCCTGTAACATAACCATATAAATAGCTTGCATAAAGTATACTGTAGAACTCCTGACTTTCTGCTAATATTGTTTTGGTTTTCTAAATTTAATATTTTTAAATCTACACAGATCATAGCATGCTATGTCCAGTAGATCCATCAATAGTTAGTAATGAGTTAGCTGCACTGTGAAACTATTTTTATGTCAATTTTCAACCATACCCTAAAGTAGAAAGAATAGATAATGAATCATCATGTATTCAGAAAAGCTTCCACAGTAATCAATCATTTTTGTCATTCTTTATCATCTATCCTCCCTTTTTATGGCTGGCGTATGTCAAAACAAATTCTAGACATCATGGAATTTTACCTGTAAATACTTAAATATGTCTGAGATGGATTTTTTTTAATTAAATACTTTTAAATGTAAGAACCCTGTATTAGTTTGCTAAAGCAGTCATAACAAAGTATGACTTAAGCAACAGAAATTTTCTCCCAATTCTGGAAACTGTGTGTCCAAGTTCAAAGTGTTGGCAGGGTTGATTTCCTCTGAGGCCCGTCTGCTTGGCCATCTTGAGGGCCATCTTCCCCATGTTTTCACTGGGCTTCCCTCTATCTGTGTCTGTGTCCTAATTTCCTCTTTTCATAAGGACATAAGTCATATTGGAATTAGGTTCATCCTTGTGATCTCATTTTACCTTAATTACTTCTTTAAAGGCCCTATTTCCAAATACAGTCACATTCTGAGGTGCTAGGGAGTTAGGACTTCAACATATGAATTTTGAGAGGACACAATTCAGCACATCACAGACCTATACAATGAGAGAATTGTGATGACTGTGGAAATACATAGCTCCCGTCTCCCTTTACAAATCTCCTACAATGAACTACACCATTTGATGGCAGTCTCCAGCTTCTGCACTTCGAGCTATGTCACAGTGGTTACAACAAGCCACACTCTCTGCATTGCTATCAGCCAATGACTAGGCACAGTGAGGAAACTAGAGCCAGCCAACTTTGCCCTAGGAGCTTCTACAATGGGCAATAATTGTTCTGGGTCTCTTCAATGTCCTGGTTGAGACTTTTTCAGAGCTGTGCTACAGTCTGAGACCCTTCCTCCCTCTCTACCTCCCTTTCTCCCTCCTTTCCTTCCTTCCTTCTCTTCTTCCCTCCCTCCCTCCCTTTCTTCTCACAAGGGTAAGATCTGCATCATGACCTAAAATCTCTGCCTACCTACTGCTGCTCTCTCTCCCCTTTTTACTGTCTAGGTCAGGGGTGGGGAACCTTTCTTCTGCCAAGGGCCATTTGGATATTTATAACATCATTAACAGGCCATATAAAATTATCATCTTAAAAATTAGCCTGCTATATTTGGTCAAACATTTAATTAGCTCACCACTAATGCCTTGGCAGGGCCAGACCAAATGATTTAGACTTTTACAGTGAGGGCCAGACATTCCCCACTCCTGGTCTAGGTATTTCCCCCAATAAATCTTATACATGTCTAATTCTATCTTTTAAAAATATATATATTTCTATTGATTTTAGAGAGAGAGGAAGCAAGAGGGAGAAAGAGACACATCAGCTGGCTACCTCCCATACACACCTCAACTGAGAACAGAACCCGAAATCTGGGTATGTCCCCTGGCGGGGAATTGAATTGGTGACCTTTAGGTGGATGTGGCGATGCTCAATCAACTGAGCCTCATCAGCCAGGACTCTATCTTGATGTCTGCTTCTTGGACACAATAAGCATACTGACAGTAAATGTTGAAACCTATAAGAAATAAGTTAAGTAAATGATTGGCAATGTTGGAATCAGGTTTTTCACTGTTGGAATGGGATATTTAAAATAAGCAAGAACAGCAGGTGGGCCATGTGGTAATAGATTATACCTAGAGATACCAATATGAACTCATTTATTTATTTTTTAAATGTATTTTATTGATTTTTTACAGAGAGGAAGGGAGAGGGATAGAGAGTTAGAAACATCGATGGGAGAGAAGCATCAATCAGCCACCTCCTTCACACCTTCTACTGGGGGTGTGCCTACAACCAAGGTACATGCCCTTGACCAGAATTGAACCTGGGACCCTTCAGTCCGCAGGCCGACACTCTATCCACTGAGCCAAACCCGTTAGGGCTGAATTCGTTTATTTTAATGTACATACAGATTGTTACACATAAAATATTTATAAATATGTATATATACATGGGTTAATATACACACATATATATATATATATATTTCATTGTTTTGTCAGCTGAGAAGGTCCAAATGACACTTCAGTAGCAATAAGCACGCCTATCACTCAGACCTTCGTTTCTAACGCCATTCTTCAATAAAAGGAGCCAGGGCTCCTTAAAGAAATGGTTGATCCCAGCACTGGGGCAGGATATCTACAAGATTAGACTGGAGCATCTTGTAGTCTTAGAAAGAAGGTAGTACTAAACAAATCAATAAAACAAAAAATACACACACACACACAATGACGAAGGTATGTCAAAGGGATACAGGAGCTGACATGAGAGCCAACGTAAGTGGCTCCCAGTGACCAAAGCTAGAATAATTTGAGCAAAAAAAATTTTTATTGGATTATAATACAAAGTAAAAGATAAAACTGACAACCACAACTTCAGCCAGATGATCAAGGTGAGCATTAAGAATGATAAGTCATCTTGATATGCTATGATAAAAGTAACACTTTATCTCTCTGTGACTGTGCTCTCAAAAACTCATAACCCTAGTCTAATCATAAGAAAAACACCAGGCCAACCCCAATGAAAGACATTCTACAAAACACCAGACCAATACTCCTCAAAATTGTCAAGGTCATCAAAGGAAAATCTAAGTAACTGTCACAGCCAGGAGGATAGTAAGGAAACATAAAAACTAAATGTAAAGTGGTACTCTGGATGGTACCGTGGTGCAGAAAAAGAACATTGGTAAAGACTAAGGAAATCAATTTGAACAATAATAGATACAGAGGCAGAGCTGCCTCAAACAGATTGTGAAACTACAGCGGGAAGGCCGGGGAGGGTTGGGGGGCAGGAGGGAGCGGGGTAAGAGATCAACTGAAGGACTTGTATGCATGCATATAAGCATAACCAATGGACATGACACTGGGGGGTAGGGGAGGCCAGGGGACTGTCAAGGGCAGGGGAAAAAAAAGGACACATATGTTAATACCCTTTGTAATACTTTAAGCAATAAAAAAAATAATTACTTAATTAATTAATTTTTTAAAAAAGACTAACGAAATCAAAATAAAGTATGAACCTTAAATAATGTATCAATATTGGTTCATAATTAATATTGGCTCATACCATTTTATGTGGAAACTTTAAACTATTCCATAAGTTTTTGGTAAATCTAAAATTGTTCTAAAATAAAAAGTTAAAATAAAAAAATCTATAAGACAAAATGCCGTGTGGATTATGATCGCAATAACTAATATTTACTTAGCACTTTCCAGGCTACAAAGCACTCTCTACCGCACTAACTCGTTGAATGACAAATCCATTACCTTCCAGGATTTTATGATGAGATCATGTTATGAAGCCTGTCTGAAAAGCACATGAATAAAACATGTAACTGTCATTATTTCAATAAAATCGTGCTCTGCTCAGAAAAAAAGATGAATCATAAAGGACCTGAAGTTACCAGCACAGCTTTTAATTTCTGGCAAATTTCACATCTTTGCTCAGTATGTCAAACCTGTTCTGGGCATATTGGGCTTCTATTTTGCAGATCTCCAGTGATTTCTAACAGCAGTGAATGTGAATACTTAATGAAATTCATCATGCATTTGCAACAAACTGCTCACCTTTCCCAACCCCAGAGAGAAATGTGGAAGAAGAAGAAAAGAAGCTAGCGATGAATTGTATCCCTCCTTGCCAGAGCAGGAGGGAATAATTGACAGGACAGGTGTCTGCCAGGGATCAGCCAGCAGCACTCCGGAGTTTCAGAGCTGCTGCTCTCAATATGCCTCCTCTTGCTCATCCTCCCTCCAATATCACTCTCCCTGTCATGTCACTTCACTCCTTTCCTTTCCTTTGCCCATGTGTCACTTTCCCCTTTCCTCTTCATTGCTTTCAGCCAATCGGGAAAACTCAGGAAAATCTCCAAATCCTACTGATGCATAGGATAGGTGGCTAACTATAAATCAGAGTATTGAAATACACACCTCTGATCCCACGAATATCCTAAAGCACTTACCCTCTTTTGCCAAACTTCTCATTTCTTTATTTCGTTTTCCTTTGGTCAAATAAGAATCAGGCAGGAACCAAATACAGGGGTAATACCAATGTATGGGATGACCTCCCACCCAAAAATGCAATTAAGCATTTTGATGGGCCTGTGTGGTATGTCTCTTGAGTATACCTCATCATAAAACTATAATATATGAACAGAAAAGAAAAATCCTCGTATAATACCTAAATACTCTTGGTCATTAGACAACAGGATTTAAAATGAAAAGGCTGAGTGACAGCTCTGACACATGCAAACCATGTGACCTGAGGCTCTGACAGGCTCAGTCTCCTTATTTTTTAAATGGGGACATTAATAGCAGCATCTCAGGGAACTGTGAAATGTAAAGGCGATAACATGTTTAGAGTAGACTGTAAGCATTTAATGAGTATTAGTGGAGGAAAAAAATATATTTGAAATGAGAATAGCATATGCTATACTAACTCTGGCTTTCAGGTCCACATTCTGTAAAATTTCAAAAATTCATTCTGGTTTCAGGATGGGACATGTTAAATATTCTTTTCAGATATGATTTTGAAATAAATATTAAAAGTTAGTTTCAATAAATTATGTAGCTTGGTATTCATAAATATAGTCATAAAGATGTAGCATCACAAATAATCTAGCCTTGAATATGGCACATCTGTTTGGAAAGACAAACACTAATGAGATGTGTGTTTGAAGTTGAAATTATTAGTGTTCAGCCAATTCTTTGAAAGCAAATAATTTATTTTTAACCTTTTTAAATCAATGACTTAATATTCTCAGCATATAAGTTTTCTATATATTTTGAATAAATGAATGAATGACAAATATATTAAAAAGTTACACAGAGAGAACTGCTAGTATATATATAAGTATTTAGTATATAAATGAAATAAAATTAACTTTTATGTTTCCTATATAAGAAAAAAATTTTAATCTATATCAAAATAGGTCCTTGGATTCCTCTCCTAGCTGCGTTTATGGATGGCCATGCTATCACTATCATTACCACCAAGATAAAATTGAACAAGGTGATTGCCATGTCTCAAAGCATTTGATATAGATTCTACTTCAGAGTTCAAATTACTTCAAGTTTTGTGTGCCCATTAAGCACACACAATTCAGTGGTGGGCAAGAATAGTAATTAAAATTACTGTAGATCACCCTGGCTGGTGTGGTTCAGTTGGTCATTCAGTGCACCAGAAGGTCACAGGTTCAATTCCTGGTCAGGGCACATACCTAGGTTGTGGGACCAGGGTTTGATCTCCATTCAGGGTGCATATGGGAGGCAACAGATCAATATTTCTCTCTCATATCAATGTTTCTCTCTCTCTTTCTTTGTCTCTCTGTAACTCTCACACACACACTTGCTCACACACACACACACACACGTTTCTCTTCTCAAAAAAAAAATCAGTAAAGATTCTCCCTTTGTAAAAAACAAAAATTGCCATAGATTTAGTCTTTTTTTAAAGGAATTATAAACTTTGGAAGAACAAGAATATGAATACCAGGATTAAGTAGGATGTTTACAAAAAAGTAAGAAGGAACAACACAGAATTTAAAACAATAAGCTAGCTTCCTTCACTCAGTTTGTACACATTAGATACTGATCTAAAAGCTTTTTTGATGCTTAACTTCAGAAAAATAAGGCAATATTTTCCATACCCCTTGGCTTCAGAGTGGCAAGGAAGGAAATGACTATTATATCAGCAACTCCAAAACTCTTTTCCTGTATTTAATTGTCATGATGAGAAAATTTAGGCATATATTTCTTTCATTTATTTGACATTGTGGAATAAAAATTCAGATTATAACTTGACCTTAAAGATCATTACCCCCCTAATTTTTCTCCAAGTAGTTGTTAAGGGACACTCTGAACATCAGCAAACAAGATGATTCTGACACTGTGTCCAACTCCTTAATATTTAATTAGAAAAAATGTGTCACCACTCAGTCAGCAATCAAACTTCATAGCATTCACTAAATGACAAGTCACATGAGGCTTGATATTTACAACTCATCTCAGGAGCACACCTTCCTAAATATGTGGAACTGAAACTACAAAGAAACCAAGTGGTTCACAGAGAAGCCTTCAGCCAGTCAATAAAGTGAGAGCTGGAAAAAAGGTCACAATAAAACTCACTGTAAAGCAGAGTTCCAAATTCCATGGGATGTGGCTTTTTGACCTGCTGCCAACAAAGATTGAAATGTTATTCATTTCCCCCCACATTTTCATGTAAATTTAATTTTTATGAAATTGTTGACTTGCTAACCCTGGAGAATAGATCTCCCTATTAATCCACAGAATGAGTCTTAATGGTCAACTCTTCAAACAATCACTTTCATTCCCTAACCTTTCCTTCCATTCAAAATATTACATACACTGTGCCCTTCTTGAATATATTTGCTGGGTAGAAAATGAAGAGAAATATGAATGTTTTATACTTGCTCCCTTACCCCCAAAGTAATAAGCATATGATCCTTAAAAACCAAGTAATTGCTCCCTGGGCATGTCATGAAAGCAAAAGCAAATCTAAAAGTCTGATTTTTTTCCATAAAATAAAAGCAAAAGATGCATAGATGGGCAGAAAGCAAAGAATCAAAGGTTACTGAAAGAGTTATAATGTAAGAATGCCTTGAGCTTGGCTTGGTTATTTTTCACTTCTAAAAAATTTAATGTTACATTTTTTAAATGTTCCTTGAGTTTTCAAAATGTCATAGAAGAAGGCAGTAACTGCTTTTAGTTCTCAATAAAGTTTCTTTAATTCACATATGGATTTATAAAAGAGGCTGATTTCTGCTCTCATTATGTTGGACCAACTCTTCCATGGAATACAATTGTAATAACTAGATAAATTTTTAAAATCTGTTTGAAGGCATCAGAAAGCTATCCAATCAGTAAGGACTAAAAGGGTCAAGAACTCAGAGAGAAAAGAAGAGCAGAGAAGTGAACTTGACATTTAGACACACTTTTACCTGTAAGGCACTTTGTAATTCCCAAGCAGTGGCTGAAAAACCGAGCAAAAAGTGGTGGCTACAAATCTTAGTTTGGGAGTTTCCTGAAACAAAGATCTTAATACAAGTACTTCATTTGGGAGATGCAAGGAACATCAAGAAGGATGTGGGAAAGATGTAGTAAGGGGAAGCAACCAATAAGGATGCCTTAGGCGGCCAGATACAGCGGACAGCTGTAACTTAACCCTGGATTAACTCTGGGAAATGTTGTAAAACACATAGCTTAGCTATATCCCATCCAAGGCTTCATGGGGATGGGGGTTTTGTGCACCCTTTCTCTTCTGGCATTGGTTAAGGGATATTCCTGAGGGAATTAATTAATCACAGAGCACTTCTAGCCTTCCTTGGATATGGCAGATAGAGTAGTCTTCCAGAATAAGTCATGCAGCATGAAGGTATAGATACTGGCAGCTTTCAATTACCTAGAGCACACAGATATAGATATGGGGCATCTGAGAAGGTACTGACAGTATCTTGTACAGTCCACCCTTTGTAGTGCTCAAAATAACCCACACCCAAGCTAAAGTTGCTCTATCCTGACACCTACTCTTCAAGATTAAATGTTTTAATATGTTAACATGCACGGGAGTTTTAGTGAAACAAGAGACATGCTCCACTGCAGCTCATCTAAAAGCTGCAACTAGTATTCACTATCTACCACTCAATCAAGACTTCTCTTATAATTGGGCAGTGCTTCTGATGATCTGGGATAAACTATACCTTTACTCCTGAGGGCTCTAAGCCCCTGGTTACCATGCTCTTATTAGGTCATGCTTCCTGCTACTATCCATTTCTGGTCAATTACTAGATATGAAAACACAATGAATCTCCCTACCTTCATTATGTAGCAGCAACTCTATATCCTCATGGTAATAATGATCAATTAACACTGACAGTGCAATAACTTCTCAAATGCATTCTGTGCTCCTCTGTGAGAGTCCAGAATGTCCAGGGTATAGTTTAGCTTTTGTGGAACTCTTACTGTATAGCCTGGTGGAATCATCTCCTGCCAACTGCAATACAAATTCCTCAAGGGGGGCATTGGGAATACGGAAAGGGAATACTGGTACTATTGGTTCTTAGACCCTAAGGGTGTACATGTCACTTTCAGGGGTTCTATGGCGTCACCAATGTTTTCATAGTAATTTTAAGATGCTATCTGCCTTTATCACTGTGTTGACAAGTGCACAAGTGTGTTTGTGATTGGTATTATTGCCTGGTTAAATTTATGGTAGTTCCCCATAATTTTCAAGAACCAGAGTAGTTAATCAAATGGAAATATGATAAGGACCACCAACCCTGCACCTTTAAGTATATAGGGTGACACTAAATCTGTTATTTATCTCAAGATGTATTATGGTTTCTCATTTAGTCTCCTGACCAGAAAGGAATTATATGGGTTTCCTCTTGTTTTTCCAGAACAGCTTTTTCCATAAGTCAGCTAACAAATGTAAGAATTCTGCCAAATTATAAGCATATGGATCCTCACTGTGTAATGAGGAACTGGGAAATTCACAAAGTGCGTTGAGGAACCATTGCATTCACAGTGAAGCAGACTCCGGGGCCAGGGCTCCATGTATCACCTGACCTCCATATTATTCCCACTAGCAGAAGCACCATAAGGCCCTTTTTTAATATCTTGGGGTTAGAGTAATTTTAGACCCTCAGATGAGGTCTTGAGCACAGGTGATTTATTTGAAAGTGAAAGAAACACTGACATGGAGGAAGTGATGCAGGGGAGGGAAGGCAAGTAATAAAAGATACATTATTAAGCTTGCTAATCCCATAGAGGAAACTCAGGGTGCAAAATACATGTTCCAGGATTATTCCAACCAGGGCTAGGGGAAACCATTAAGAATTATACACCAATAACTGCCAGTCACTAGTTAAGGACTTCTTTGGGGTATTTTCAATTCCTGAGCATTTTTAGCACTACTGCATGAACAGCTAGAGCAGCGTTCCAGAAAAACCATCAGGCTCATATATGCAGTTCTAGTAAGTCGGGACAGGAATGCGAGGGCGGCTTTCTCTCAGAGGTGCTTGCAGCAATCATTGTTCCTGCATGGGGGTGCAGGACGTGAAGGCCCGGGGACCTTTCTGGTGCAGGGCTGACTGGCAGCCATTTCTGTTTGCTCTGCCCTGGTGATTCCCAGAGACCCCGCCCCACCCAATTTACAACCCCACCCAAGCTGTGCACCTCAGCTTTTGCATATGAATGGCCTGCACCCTCTCACAATCCAGGACCCCTTGGGGGATGTCAGAGAGCCAGTTTTGGCCCAATCTCGCAGGCCAGGCCAAGGGAACCCACTGGTGCATGAATTCATGCACTGGGCCTCTAGTATTAAAAGGATTCTTATCAAAACAGACTACTAGTAGAGTAAAAATGTATGCCACAGTGGGAGAATGTATTTATAATGTATTCTGTAAACAAGAGGCCCATACGCAAAATATATGAAGACATTATACCAATCACTATGTAAATGACAACCAACATAAATGATCAAGAATCTTTTCAAATTCTCAAAAATGGATAATTAATTGTCAATACATAAGAGAAAGCATTTAATCTTTATAAATCACCAGGAAAATGTAAACTAACTTCACAATGATTTACAATTGCTTATCACCAACATCAATATGACTGAAATTGAAGACTGTCCTGGCTAGTGTTTCTCAGTGGTTAGAGCATCCACCTGTGCACCTAAGGGTCTCGGGTTCGATTCCCAGTCAAAGGCATGTACCTAGGTTGCAGGCTTTGGCCCAATCTGGGCTCCTGTGAGAGGCAACCAATCAATGTGTCTCTCTCACATGGATGTTTCTCTCTCTCTCTCTTCTCACCCACCTCCCTTCCTTCCACTATCTCTAAGAATCAATGGAAAAGATATCCTCTGGTGAGAATTAACAAATGAAAAAATTTTAATTAAAAAAACACACACTAAAAACATCAAGCCCTGGCAAGGATGAGGAGAACCTGCAACTCTCATATTTTTCACTTTGGAAAACTGTTTGGTACTCTCTACTCAAGATGGACACATACATACCCTATCACCTCCTCCCCAAACATCACAAATCTAAATATAAACGCAATAAAAAATGCATACATAGATTGACTGAAAAGTTTGCATAACTATAATATAGTAGCATTATCTGGATAGATGCAAACCAGAAATAAGCCAATGTCAATAAAGATTAATGGAATTCATATTAATAGATAACCAGCTCTAATGTAACAGAGTGGAACAACAGCCATACATATAACTTTCAGTGAGGAAACCAAACACAAAGTAATACACAGTGTATGATTCCACTCAGGCAAAACTAATCTATACAGTAGTGGGAAAAGTGGCTTCCTTTGGAGGAAGTGAGCAGTCAAATGGCAAGGACACAGAAGGAGATTTGTGAAAATTCTTCAAGGTATATACTTATTTGTGCACATTTCTGTATGCACATTATAATTTGATAAAAATGATTTAAAAAACATTTAAATAATGGGAATTATAATGTGAAAGGTAAAACATAATGTAAAAATTAATCACAAAAGAAAACAAAGCATGATTAGTGTTGACTTTGTACTAGAAACTAAATCTAATTTTCTTGACTTGTTCTTTATAAAATTTTGAAAATTCTTTGAAAGATTAAATTATTACTAAATAAAATATTACATATTAAATGCAAAAGGGATAAATTGGAGGATTAATTCAATATACCCACAGGGTATTCTGGATTAAATGAGAAAAATCTTAATTATAGAATTTTACTATTAAAAATAGAAAGTTTGCATGCTTGATGGACTGTATATTTGCATTAATGACTTAGACTACTTGGGCTTATCACCAATTGGAAGTACCAACAGCTCCTCAAATAATTTTAACCCCAATTAAATGTCTTATCTTTTCCCCAAAGCTGCTTATGCTTCCCTGTTCCTAGTTGCTATAAATGACAGCCTAGTATCCTAATAACGTACATTTAAAGCCTCAGTGCTACCCTTGACACTGCCCTCTCTCTTCTATGGATCTTTTTGTCTTATTAGCTTTCACATCTATAAAAACGTTTACATTCCAGTGACCAACCTCTCCTTCAAGTCCACAATTACTCTCTCCTATATTACTGCAAATAGTCTTTTCACTTCTAACCTCTTGATGTCAGTCAGACTACTACTATGCAAGGTAGCATTCTTCAGAGTAGTCTTTTTTGTGGGCAGCACTAATCATTTTATTCTTCATTTCAAATTTTTAATTGCTATCCATTACCTAGAGAATAAACTCCAGTATTCTTAGTTTGACTTCCAAGACCATCCAAAATCTAGCCCCAAACTAATTTCCAACAAGCATGTTATATTCCAGTAATTCACCTCACTTTCCTGCCTGTTTCTTTTATTGCACTGCTCCCATTGTCGAGAATGATTTTTTCCATTTTTCCACAATTCTAAATCCTCTACAGTTAAAACTCAATTTGTCATGAAGGGTTTTGCTACTGAGTGAGGTCATAAAAACTGCAGAGTAAGAACTTAAGTGGTTTTTAAAATTCATCAGGCTTTAGAATCACCTGAGAAGCTTTTAAAATTAACCAGCATTGGAGTCGTATCTGCAGACTCTAAGAGAGCACAGCTCAAGTTACTCAAGTCTGTGAATCTTAAAAGAAAGTCCTTTTGTGGCAGCATGGATGGACCTGGAGAGTATTATGCTAAGTGAAATAAGCCAATCAGAGAAAGACAAATACATAAGATCTCACTTACATGTGGAATCTAATGAATAAAATAAGCCAACAGACAAAATAGAAATAGATTCATAGATAAAGAACAAGCTATTAAAGGGGAGAAGGGATTGAGGAACTGAGTGAAAAAAGTGAAGGGACTAGGGGGAAAAAAGGAAAAGAAAAAAACAACTCATAGACACAGACAAGAGTATCATGATTACCAGAGGGAGAAGGGGGGTAAATGGAGACAGATGCAGGTATAGGGGGGATAAAGGTGATGGAAGTAGAGTTGACTTGGTGTTGTGAAAAAAAAAATACAATATACAGATGATATAGAATTTTATTAACTTGAAAGCTATAGACTTTATTAACTAATGTCACACAAATAAATTCAATACAAAAATTTTTTAAAAAGGAAAGTCCTTCTGGTGTTGACTGTTGCCACCAGCTCAACACCATTCCAGAGTGGTTTTGGGGGACCTGATGTATTAAAATATGGGCACAGAGGATGGGAGGGCTACACAGACAACTAAGGTTGTATCATATCCGACTTCCCATGTGCAGCAACAACCATGATCATAAAATGAAGATTGAGGTAAAAGAAAATTGTTTGCAGTCCACTTCTGATAAGATTCTGAAAGCACCTACCAAACTGACTAACCTATAGGTAATACAGTATTTATAAACTCTGGAAAAATTACCAAAAAATAAATCATAAAAGCAGTATAGCAAAGAGACTGAGCAGATTCTAGAGAAAAGTCATTTGAAAGAAAGGAAGAGTACAGTGCCAAAAACATCATAAGAAAACAGTCAACATATGAAAATTGCTTAGAAAATATTGAAAGCAATCAGAAAATAAAAAGCAAACAAGCAAAAGCAAAACATATTTTGCATACAGGAAACACCACTTTGAATACCACTGACTTCTCATCAGGAACAACTGAGGGCAAAGAAAAGTTGGAACATCTCTAAGGTGCTAAACAAACAAAACAAACAACAATAAAAACCTGTCAACAAAGAATTCTATATCACAAATTCTTTTTTCATGAATGTAAGGCAGATCTCCAGTTCCCACCTAAGATGTAAGAGTGTTGCTCCCATTCTAATAACAAGAAAAAGAGGATAATGGACAAAATTATGTTTCTTGGACACATCAAAAAGCTGAGGTAACAGAACACCAACTACTCTGATATCAAAGGAAAGGTAGGGCAGGGGCACTGTTGTAATAGCTGCAGGAGGAAGATCAGATCTTCACACAAGAGGATTAAAAGAATTTGGCTACATTTTGGTGAATTGTAAAAAAAGAGAAAAAAAGTGAATTGTCAAAGTCCCAGTATGAGCGAGTGTAACAGAACAGAAACCCTGAGTCTCAGAGAAGGGGCACTTTGCACTCACCAGAGACTCTTCTCTAAGGACTCCACTCGCCAGGTACATAGGACTCTACAGGTGCCTAAGAATCTACAGGTCAGAGTGGGGGCAAGAGGAAGTTGGAGAAAGCCTGCCGAGGTGTTGCAGGCCAGGAGGAGAGCAGCAGCCTTTGGGGAAAGACACTAAGGTGCCTTCTCCTTTAAGTCGTAAAAGGGTTAAGCCACAAGGCAAAGGGCAGCAAATCCTATGCCTGAGGACAGAGTACAAGATTCACTGTGGCTGGAGAAAGTGAAGGAAGGGAAAAGGAAAAATCATCCCGTCCCTTGGAGAAGAGCAGGAAACTATCCTGGACTGAGTCCACTAGGTGTTTCCTAACACAGGGGGCAGTGGCAGGATGGTTGAGAAAACCCCACCCCTAAGAATCAGGGACTCAGGATCTGAGTAAAACTAAGGCTGGACCAAGAAAACAGATCGATTCCCTTGTTTCTCAAAACAGGCCAGCATGCACAAGAAACAGTCAGAAACAATTTGCCACTCAGAGAAGCGAAAACTTGGAAATAGACCCTCTCAGAGGGTATCTGATATATCTAACATTTTGAAGTGGTGTGACATCCATTACTTAGATCAGTGGTTCTCAACCTTCCTAATGCCACGACCCTTTAATACAGTTCCTCACGTTGTGGTGACCCCCAACCATAAAATTATTTTCGTTGCTACTTCATAACTGTAATTTTGCTACTGTTATGAATCATAATGTAAATATCTGATACGCAGGATGTATTTTCAGGGGTCGCGACCCATAGGTTGAGAACCGCTGACTTAGATACCAGATTAAATAACAAAATAATAATGCACATCACACTATTTCAGATAGGCAGATAGGTAAAAGATATAGACAGATATAGATTAGATAGATAGATAGATAGATAGATAGATAGATAGATAGATAGATAGATAGATATTTGTACCATGGAAAATATCTTAGAAGCAAATTCAGGAAACATAAACATTGAATACTTCAGGGAGTGAATTTTGCGGAGAGGTAAGACGCTGTAGCTGTAACTCATTATTTCATTCATCACTACGACATTTGATTATTATTTTAGTAAAGTTCTTTTTCAAGTATTTCATAAAAGTTAAATTATATTGATGTTGGCAAAGATGCAGGAAAGCTACTACTCGCAAGAATTACTGATCAATTTTTAGATTACTATAACTTTTTTGGAAAACACTTTGGATCTCAGGGGGTCCTGCGGGACTAGGGAGTGCTGGGTTGAGAGCCACTGAATGCCCCACTGAGCCGCCCCCTTTCTAGGCTCCTGCCTGGGGGCCTGGCTCACACCACCTATCATGCAAACCTTGCCACACCCAAGGCTCCGAGTGTCACCGAGCTGCCTGCGGTGCCTCCTCCCAGAAGCCTGGCCAGGGGAGCTCTGCCCAGAAGCTGGGCTGGGGAGGAACCCCTTAAGCTTGGTGGGAAGCGGGTGAACTGCGCATGCTCGGCCGCAAATCTCTAGCCTTTCGGAAGCCGTCAGGGCCTGGCTGCTGTGTGGGTTCCTGGCAAGGAACCATGAGGTCTAGACTTGGGAAGGTTAAGGCTACTAGCAACGCCAGCGCTTCCCTCCACTGCACATCTCCGAGTCCATTTGTTTCTGCCAGCAGCAAGGAGGTGTCACAAATTTGCCTCAGGAGACTATAGCTGCCAGTTAGTTCCTCGAGCCTAGTCCCTGAATAGCATGTCTCAGGCGTTACTCTGCCCCAACTCGGCTGTTAGCACCCTGCAATGTGGGAGATGCTCCTTCACCCAGTGGCAGTGTGAGATTGTCAGTGAGATGGCGGCAGTCTGCAATATTTTAAAAAGGCATTAATTCCAAGACTTCTTACATGCTAATCACCTTGTCAGAGTCAATTTCATGAAGAACTCAACCTGCAAGAGACTGTTGCCCACAAGGTAACACTGCTGGCTATGTAACTGAATCTTCAGTGGCTAGTCCTCTCTTCTATCTGACTGTCTGGTCAAGAATTCCCTGATACTGGCTCTGGAAGTCCTGCTGGCATCTACCACTGAAGGCTATGGCTGGAAAACTCATGATACTTGCTCCTAGGACCCAGCCGGCATGGTGTGAGGAAACCTAAGGAGCATACGGCACCAACTGAAAGCCATCTTTTGTACTCAGCATTGCCAGTTTCTTCCCTGTAGGTGAGCATTTGGAGGCAAGCTTCAACACCTACCATCTCCTCAGGTGTCATGAGCAATATTGAAATCATTCTGCATATTCAAGGGTATGCCTTCCAGCCACTGTGCACAATGCTCATGGCATTGTTGAGTTTTCCAGGACATAAAATCCAAAGTCTGAAAGTCATTGCTACTTTGTTTCTTGTTCACTATCATCAAAGCATAGCCTTTGTCCAACCACAGCCTTTAAAAGCCCCCAGATCAGGGGCAGTGACTCAATGAAACAGCGAGTAGAAAAGAAAGATCTGGATCTAAAACAGCAGCAGTAGTAACAGAAACAACAGCAGCACAGCCTTGTCATCAGCCCCTTGCCCCTCAATATTAATAAGATGAGAGGGTAGGACTGCTTTCCTGGTCTCCATAATTATATTGTGAGGGAACTTTAGGAAAATTTTTCTTTTTAAGACAGACTTGATGTTCATGTGGTCATAATTTTGCCTTTCCTTAAATATTACAATAGGGGAACAAGCATTCCTTGTGACATACTCCATAATACTGCCTTCTCTAGGCCAGATATTCAGTACCTTGTTTATTGCAGATTCAAACTTCTGCTGAAGGAATGGGTTGTAGAGATTAGTTTTGTGGTTGCACTTTAGAAATATGTGGTGATGCATATTGGTTCATAGATATTAGCCCTTTACACAATATGATCATTAAATACGTTTCTGTGATGTCAAAGGCTCATTTATTTTCTCTTCTGTGTCATATTGGAAATCTACCATTTGTTATAGAAGAATTGTGACTTTAACATTTCACCAAATTGGAGTATAGATTATGTCTCACCCTTTTATTATTAAATGTTTTCATTTTCTTCAAGTTAAAAAAAAAAGAGAACATGTTGATGAAACACATTGAGTATGCTAAAAGTGTCCATTTTTCTCTTTTTTAGCATAAATTTTAATCATGGACCTATATCCTAAGAAAGTAATCCAAAATTTTGGAAACAATTATATGTATAAATGTATTTAACAAAGTAATCTGCTGAATCTTTTAAATTTATCTACAATTTTCAACTTAGGATAATTCAATTTTTATGACACTTCCACTTTATGGACATGATATAATCATTAGAAATGATTGTTATAAAGACTACACAATATGAACAATGAATGTAATATGATTGCTAATTGCAAAATGAAGATTAAAAGAGACAATGCTGCAAAATTGTGCTTAGGCAAAGAAACAAGCTACTAAATTTGTGTCCTGGAAAATTTACCACCCTACACTTCAGTATTCATATCTATAAAATGAATGTAATAATACATATATCATAGATTTTTCACTAGAACTGAATGAGAAAATAACTGAAGTACATACATTTGCTTCATCCTCAATAAATGTTACTTATTAGTATTATTACTATATATTATGAAAATAGAATTTTAAAAGACAAACATGCAGATATAATTGGTGTTGGAAGGAGTCAAACTAAATATATATATATATATATATATATATATATATATATATATATATATATTCTTTGCTGATGTCATTGGAATTATTTTCCTTTTCTGCATTTTCCAGTTTTTTCATAGTGTGGATCACTGTGTTACCTTCATACTCTGAAAAATTAATTATATTGAATAATGTGGCCTTTCTTTATAATTGAAAATTTTCTGCTTAGGACAAATCTGCTCAATATGGAACTATCAACCATATTTGGAATCTTCCTACAGAGTCCTTTCAAATGCCTAATTTGGGGAGGAATAAAGTTGTTTCCTATATTTTGCTTACACTTGAACTTTAGTGTCCTATCGAAGTGATTCTCTTCGATAAAATTCTCTTTTGCTAGAATACTTAAAGTTTCTAGAAAAAAAACATCAAACTTCATTTGGGAAAAACAATACTCTAACAGTCCAGAGAATAACAGAAGTCAATTACAGCACTGGGCCCTGGTCCTAAGTGAGGTTCTTAGCTCATTTTGGAGCCAAAGATTTGTAAGGCCACAGGACGAATCCCTGACACACATGTGACTGATGACATTGCCCTAGATCTAGTAAGTGTGACTTTATTCAAATATATCCCTGGACTGCTGACAATACCCAAATCCATACCATTCCAAATGAAAGCATGAAGAAGCAATTTTCAGGTGAACTGAAGAAGAAAATCATATGTTTGCACCAAGGGAGGTAGCAAATTTATGAAAACAATATGGGTGAAATGACAGGTTTGTGGGATGATTTTGGTACATTTGCATGTGAATGCTCACTCAGAAGGAACTGTGAGGACAAAGTGGGGAGAGACAAATAAAAAGTCAATTCTTACTTTTTGGTCATAAAGTAAAACTGCTGTAAATAGTTAGAAATTTGGAATAGAGGTGTGTGTGTGTGTGTGTGTGTGTGTGTGTGTGTGTGTGTACACTATTTCCCCCCAGAAAGAAATTAAGGAGAAAATTTTATTTTGTTTTTATTTGACTTCAAAATTAACACTGAAGAAAGTGTTGCTAATCATGTATGATTACAGCTTTGAAAAAAGCATCTATAAAAGTCTTTTTTTTAATTAAATCTTTATTGTTCAGATTATTACATTTGTTCCTCTTTTTTCCCCCCATAACTCCCCTCCTCCCAGTTCCCGCCCCACCCTCCGCCCTCACTCCCCACCCACTGTCCTCATCCATAGGTGCACGATTTTTGTCCAGTCTCTTTCCGCATCTCCCACACCCCTTTCCCCACCAAGAACAGTCAGTCCATTCCCTTTCTATGTCCCTGATTCTATTATGATCACCAGATTATTTATTCACTTGATTCTTAGATTCACTTGTTGATAGATGCATGTTTGTTGTTCATAATTTGTATCTTTACCTTTTTCTTCTTCTTCCTCTTCTTAAAGGATACCTTTCAGCATTTCATATAATACTGGTTTGGTGGTGATGAACTCCTTTAGCTTTTCCTTATCTGTGAAGCTCTTTATCTGACCTTCAGTTCTGAATGATAGCTTTGCTGGATAAAGTAATCTTGGTTGTAGGTTCTTGGTATTCATCACTTTGAATATTTCTTGCCATTCCCTTCTGGCCTGCAAAGTTTCTGTTGAGAAATCAGCTGACAGTCGTATGGGTATTCCCTTGTAGGTAACTCGGTTTCTTTCTCTTGCTGCTTTTAAAATTCTCTCTTTGTCTTTTGCTCTTGGCATTTTAATTATGATGTGTCTTGGTGTGGTCCTCTTTGGATTCCTTTTGTTTGGGGTTCTCTGCACTTCCTGGACCTGTAAGTCTATTTCTTTCACCAGGTGGGGGAAGTTTTCTGTCATTATTTCTTCAAATAGGTTTTCAATATCTTGCTCTCTCTCATTTTCTGGCACCCCTATAATTCTGATGTTGGTACGCTTGAAGTTGTCCCAGAGGGTCCTTACACTATCTTCGTATTTTCGGATTCTTTTTTCACTTTGCTTTTCCAGTTGGGTGTTTTTAGCTTCTTCACATTTCAAATCTTTGACTTGATTCTTGCGCTCCTCTGGTCTGCTGTTAGGAGTCTGTATAGTATTCTTTATTTTAGTCAGTGTATGCTTAATTTCTAGTTGGTTTTTATCATAACATCGAGGGTCTCATTAGATTTCTTGTAGATCTCATTAAGTTTATCGGCAGCTTCTAGACAGTTCTTGAGAGACCTTAAAAGTGTGGTTCTGAACTCTATATCTTCCATTGACAATTTTGTCCTGTTTCTTTGTCTCCGCATTTTTTTATGCTTTCTTGGTGCACCCCCTAGTGGTCTTTGTGCGCAGTCTTGTTGTAGTTAAGCCTTGATTGTTGTAGTTAATACTGGGGGGATTTGACTCCAGGCCAACTGGCTATGCGAGTCAGCTGTGTCTGCAGTGGGAAAACTTCTGTCCACTGGGGAGGTGCTAATCTAGCATTTGCCTGAGGCTATCTGCCAAATGGCTCTGTGCAGGGCTTGGGCAGGGCGGGTCGCACTGGATCAAACAGGGCGGGCGGGCGGAGCGAGCAGTTATGGCTGCTCTCAGTTCCATCCCTAGGTGCTCTGCCTCACAGAGTCCCAGCAACCGCTGCAAACCTTGGAGAGAAAGCTGCCTTCGAGTTCTGACCAAAGCCAGACAGTCCTGCTTCTCCCGTTTGAGTCTGGGTCCCCAGAGACTCGCCATATCTGGAGCTCAGAGTCTGCAACTCCCTCCCGATTGAAAATAACAACCGCGCCCTCCACCGCCAGCCCGCTTTGCGCACGCGCGCGGGCACTCCACACCTTAGTATTTCACTTCAGCACTGCACCTCCTCTGAGTCTGGGTATGATATTCTCTTTCCTCCTAGTTGTAGAATTTCCACTCAGCCAGCCTTCCTGTGGTTCTGGATGATGTTCGTTCCGTCTTTTAGGTGTACCCTTGAATTGGTTATTTGAGGCAGCAATCTCCGGCGTTAACCTATGCCGCCATCTTGGTTTCTCTATAAAAGTCTTATGTGTAGCCGAAACCGGTTTGGCTCAGTGGATAGAGCGTCAGCCTGTGGACTCAAGGGTCCCGGGTTTGATTCTGGTCAAGGGCATGTACCTGGGTTGCAGGCACATCCCCAGTGGGGGATGTGCAGGGGGCAGCTGATCGATGTTTCTCTCTCATCGATGTTTCTGGCTCTCTATCTCTCTCCCTTCATCTCTGTGAAAAATCTATAAAATATATTTTTTTTAAAAAAGTCTTATGTGTAGACAATTCAATACCCAAGGAATTTCATCAAATGGATGAATTACTAGTAGTTTTTACAAAAGTAAAATAATAACAATAAAAGTAAATAAAATAATAAAGGTAATAATAAATGTAAGATAATATATTCTAATGTATAGGAAGTGTGTCTCTGGATCCTTCTTATACATGGGTTTTCAAAAAATTAGGTTTAGAATAAAAATAAAGCTATCCTATCTACAAATTTTGTCAATGCTGTTTTCTTATCCACTGCTACCATCTCTTCCTTCCTTAAAATGCCATTCCATAGATGTGCTGCATATATTAAATCTTTTAATGGTGCTGTAGCATTTCTTAGGGTTGATTTTTTTGCAAATGTGCTTCCATTTTACAGCAAGAACTTACTCTAGCTTTTCTACATGTACACTCCAATCAGCAAACCTAAATTACAGGAGAGTATTTGGATAATTTACAGTGAAAGAAGTACTTTCTAAGATCAAAACTCTGAAGAAGTTTTAAAAAATTTAAAACTAAATAGAAACAATAAAAATTCTTAATATCGCAAGAAATCAGAAACACCAATCAAAAAGGATATATGCACCCCTATGTTCATAGTAGCACAATTTACAATAGCTAAGATTTGGAAACAGCCTAAGTGCCTATCAGCAGATGAGTGGATTAAAGAACGGTGGTACATCTACACAAAGGAATACTATGCTGCTGCAAAAAAGAAGGAACTCTTACCATTTGCAACAGCATGGATGGACCTGGAGAGCATTATGCTAAGTGAAATAAGCCAGTTGGAGAAAGATAAATATCCCATGATCTCACTCATTTGTGGAATATAATGAACAACATAAACTGATAAACAAAAATAGGGCCAGAGTCATAGAAGCATTGATCAGACCGTCCAACCTAAGAGGGAAGGCAGGGGAAGGGAGGGCGGGGTAAGAGATCAACCAAAGGACTTGTATGCATGCATATGAGCATAACCAATGGACATAAACAGTAGGGGGGTGAGGGCATGTGCTGGGGGGTGGGAGCAGCTGTGGAGAGGTCAATGGGGAGAAAAGGAGATTTATGTAATACTTTTAACAATAAAGAATTTAAATAAAAAAATAAATAAAATTCTTAATATCTAGCATGATGTCTGGCACATAGTAGCTATTGAGTAATTCTTTGTTAAATGCCAATAATTGTCAAGAGATTTTTGGATAAGTTACATCTCTGCTGCAGAGGGCTCCTGTTTGTCAAATAAATTGGCTTTCCTAAATTATTTTAATATCCCATTAAGGTACAAAATCTTCATTTAATAGATCATATCATTTCTATGTCAATATATTATGCTATAATTTGTGAAAGATTTTCCAGGACATTCAATTTTGAAAAAAATCCATCCCATGATTTACAGAAGTAGTGATGAGATGTTTTACTTCTTTGAATATTTAATTTAGAAAACATAACTGTTGTATGTATGCCTCCTATTGGCAAGGTATATAATTTCACTGACAAGGCATCCATTTCATGCCTACTAACTTGGAAAACAATTCTTATAACTGCCACTAAAAGGAGACCTATGAATTACTATTTCAGAATTGAGTCTGGTTTTAATAAGGTATACAATCACAGTAAGTGAGTAGACAACTTAAAATCTATTTGTCTACATGAAAATGTTAAGAGAAAGGGATATTTCCTAGAAGAAAAATACTTCTCTGAAAACAGATAAGATAAGTCTTATTAAAAATTATGGTAATAAATATGGTGGAGCTTAGGGTTGTATGTGAGACTCTATTAAAGGAAAGCAAAATGATAAATAAGGTAACTGAAAAATGTGTAAACTATAACTGATTTTTTCCAATTGGAAATAAGTTATAACTGTAATAAAAGAAATACATGTACTTCGCTTTTAAAATAAATTAAAAAATCAAAGAAAAACATACAAATGAAAGTAAAAATTACACATAAAATGAATCCCACCACCACAGATAACCATTGCTAACATTTTTTTTATATTCTTCCAATCATTTTTCCCATAAATACCTACATATACTTTACATGATTGAATTCACAGTATTTTACAATCCGCTTTCACTTTAAAATATAGCATTATGCTTTATAAATATACTAGAGGCCCAGTGCACAAAAATTCATGCACTGGGCGGGGCGGTGGCAGGGGTGGAATCCCTCAGCCCGGCCTACCCCTTCTCACTGTCCAGGAGCCCTCAAGGGGATGTGCTACTGTTGGCTTAGGCTCACTCCCCATGGGGAGCAGGCCTACGCGATAGTCTGGCCTCCCTCTGTGGGAGGCGACAGGGCTGATCAGGGGAAGGCGCTGCCTCCATCACCCTGCTGCTGCTGCTGCTGCTGCAGGCTGCCATAGCTGCTGGCCCTCCTTGGCCCTCGCAGCTGCTGTGGCTTTGTCCAGAAGGACGTCCGGAAGGACGTCCAGAAGACGTCTGGTCTATCCAGTCTAATTAGCATATTACCCTTTTATTAGCATAGATCATAATCTATGTCATAATATCATCAGCTTCTATTGGTGAATGCTTAGGTTCTCTCCAACTTTTCACTACTAAAATATATTATAATGAAATGTCTAGAAAATAAATGTTTTCATAATTGATATAAATTCCTAGTTAAGATTCTGAAAAATAAAAGACATTACTGCTCTAAGGATGATATTGCTGAAATTTCCTGTAGAAAATAACTACCTATAATAATAAAAGCATAATATGCTAATTAGACTGGATGTCCTTCGGGACAAAGCCATGGCTGCGAGGGCCGAGCCCCTTGCACAAATTTCATGCACCGGGCCTCTAGTAAATAAATAAAAAACTTGTATCTGGGTGAAACTAAAAACTACAGAGCAAAGAACACATGAAATTTAAAAAGCCATGAAAGCTTTCTTATACATATAACCAGCCCAGCCACTTCCAAACTGATCAAAATAAAACATCCTGCACTCTATCTGTGAACCTCATCAAAGAAAATGCCCTCACGTGAAATCATTGATACCATCAGGTAGAGAAAATATACAATGGAATTAAGTGTAGAAAACCTTTAGCTGTCTGACCTAACATCTTTTACTGCATCTTTCTTCTGAGGTCTTCAGAAGAATAAAAACTTCCTAAACAATGACAGCTCAAAACACCTCTCTGAATTGTCTATGAAGTGACAACTCTACCCATCATTTGGAAACAAAAGAGAGTTGGACACAAAAGCTCTGACAGCAGTAATGGGACATAAATTGAAGCATATTCTACAAGGAGGGCTTCTCAGGTGTATTCCAGCGATTTTGAAGAAACAATGCTACAATTGTTCTTGTGCCCAGAAATAATCTTATTGAAGGTGAAGTTTTCCTGTGTCAGACAGCTCTTCACAAAAATGAAACATTTTTCCCTTCAAGTACCTCCAAAGCAAGATAGTAAGATTTAGGCTGGGCTGCCAGAGTGACTACAATAGACCTCAAAGAGAAAGCATCTATTACAGTTTTCTTTCAGCCAAATTCTTTATAATCCCAAACATGTTGTAAAGAATTTTTCTTAGACTCTTGCACACAATTTCAGCAATAACTAAATTTCCACTTTGCCAAACATGCTTGGACAGGTATATCAAAACTATGCAGAGAATAACCAGGCGGCTGGCAATAGTCTGACCGCCTGCCAGCATTTCAGTACTTTTTTTTAAATTGTAAGTTTCATCCTCTTGTTATTTCACATGTTAGTATCATATTAGTCAGTGAAGAAAGTTCTTGTTATTCTCTCTCTCTCTTTTTTTTTTTCTTATGGGACACACACCAAAAAAAGGTTTCAGGAGCTGCCTTTCAGCCCCCATTGCACCTGCCTGTGGTGCCCAGGGGGTTCAGGCTGCAGCACCAGAGCATATGCCAGCACATTACTGGGGCCAACCGCTCCCACAGCAGGCAGTCCTTTTAACTCTGAGCAACACAGCTGGCACTGCTCTGGGATGGGGGGGGGGGGGGTGACTGGGGTTTCTAACTACCTAGTCCTTAAACTATGCCCTTGAGCAGCGATTTTCAACCTTTTTCATCTCATGGCACACATAAACTAATTACAAAAATTCTGTGGCACACCAAAAAATAAAAAACAAAATTAAATTTTAAAAGGTTTCCATGAAATATAGACACCCATAAAAAGGAGTTACAACCATGTACAACCAGATTGATGTCTCGCTTATTTTGCCATCTTTTACTTGAACTAAAAAAAATGTTTTTAAAATCTTTGGTAGGGTCGAGAAACAATTGATCTGATTATAATATTCTCAGAAAAATAGAAATGGCTCCATTTCAAGTCCATTAAATAAACTTACTTCCAAAAACAATGATTATGGACTGATTTTTCCATTAGCCAATTATCTACATACTAGAGGCCCAGCACACGAAATTGTGCATGGGTACAGTCCCTAGGCCTAGCCTGTGATCAGGGTCATTCTCCCCAGCAGTCGGCCCTGCCCCCTGCCGCCACCCATCCCGGTTCCTTGTTCGCCATCAAGCGATGGGAGCCTGACAGCCAGAGGAGGGTCCGAGAGGTCGGCCGTTCCCACCCGCTCGCCAGCCCTACCCCCGCCGCAGGTTGCCCTCTGTGTGTGGGATGACGAGCAGGGTGGGGACCGTGGCCTGGTGCCACCTGCATCCTCTGCCACCCACCCCAGGTCCCTGTTCACCATTGGTGACAATTGGAGCCTGTGGGCTGGGGGAAGGAACCAAGAGGTCAGCCTGTTCCACCCGTTCACCAGTCCCGCCCTGCGCTGCCACCCACCCCAGTTCCCCATTCCCCATCCGGCAATGGGAGCCTAATGGCCAGGGGAGGGACTAAGAGGTTGGCTGCTCCCACCCGCTCGCCGGCCCCACCCCTGCTGCAGGTCGCCCTCTGCGTTTGGGGCAACCAGCAGGGCAGGGGCCTTGGCCTGGCACCACCCGCATCCCCCACCACTCACCCCAGGTCCCCGTTTGCCATCAGCGATTGGAGCCTGCTGGCTGGGGAAAGGGACCGAGAGATGGTCAGTGCAGTCATTCTGGTCGTTCTGCTGTTATGGTCGCTGGGTTTTTATTATATAGGATATCCCGTTCTGGTTGTTCTGCTATTATGATCACTGGTTTTTATTATCTTATAAAATAAAAGGGTAATATGCAAATTGACCTAACTGTGGAACGATCAGTTGCTATGATGCACACTGGCCACCAGGGGGCAGACGCTCAATGCAGGAGCTGCCCCTTCGTGGTCAGTGCACTTCCACAGGGGGAGCGCTGCTCAGCCACAAGTCGGGCTGATAGCTGGTGAGCACAGTGGCCTGCTGCTGGCCTGCCACTGTGGCAGTGCCAAGGATGTCTGACTGGGCCTAAGCTGTCAGTCGGACATCCCTCAAGGGCTCCCAGAGTGGGAAAGGGCACAGGCCGGGCTGAGAGAGACCCTCCTACTCTTCCCATCCCGTGTGCAAATGTCGTGCACCAGGCCTCTAGGATATAAAAGGCTAAGTGTCCGTCCAACCAGTAGCTATGATGCTCACTGACCACCAGGGGGCAGACACTCAATGCAGGAGCTGCCACCATGTGCACTGGCCATTTAAAAATAAACAGCACCACAGACCTGGTGCCGACAAACCAACAGTCAGCTTCCCCCTAGTGGGACACAGGCCCTGCCAACACCCCAGACACCCCACCAAATCGCAGCCAACACTGCCAAGACCCCATGGCGCAAAATGCGGCCCACAGTCCAGCCCAGCCCAGAAACGGTGGCTGTGGGCACCAGGTAATGATGTCACATAGCAACACCTGGCTTCATCTCCCTAGCAACTAGCCTCCTTGGAGTTTCTTCAGCCCAGGAACCTGACTTGCTTTATAGCCAGGTGCAAACATTTTACAGTTTAACCAAATGTTTGTGAACCGTTTTCACATGCCACATCTCCTTTGATCCTCACAGAAGTCCTGGAGTAGGTAGATAGGAGACTCAGTAGAATCCTATTTTCTTTTCATTAGCCAGAAAATGGAGATTTAGAAAGTTTAGAAACTTGACCCAACTGAAAAGAAGAAATGGTGGAACTTGAAAATGACTTCAGGTTTTCTCACTGCACAGAATATAATCAAACACTTCTACAGTTAAATATTTTACCCTTTGTTCTCCCTGCATGATCTACAATAATAATCTGCTCCATGTTGATATTTACTGCGTGTTGCTGACAATTGCCTAAAAGAGAAGTTGGGGTGCTTCACTGGGCTGGAAAAAGTTTAGCTAAACCAGAAAGCAGGACTAATTAAGCAAGTTTATTCTATAGCTATAAAAGGCTAAATTGACTCACACATGCGCGATACATATAAAGCTCTCACTGGGGCCAATCGCATGCGTTTGTTTCGATCTGTCATTGTCAATCATGAATTTGGTTGACACTTCTATTATAGAGAAAGGGCGAATAGCAAAATTAAAATATTTCTTCTAATTAATTTCCTTTCAATGTGCATGAATCTGTGCACCGGGACACTACTATCAAATAAAAGACCTGCAAGGACATGAAATTAGTTCTTCAGTTAAACCTCTCTCTCAAGAATGTTTTTGCCTGGCTGGTGTGGCTCAGTTGGTTGAGCATTGTCCCATGCACCAAAAGGTCACTGGCTTGATTCCTGGTCAAGGCACATGCCCAAGCTATAGGCTCAATTCCCAGTAGGGGGCATGCAGGAGGCAGCTAATGGATGTCTCTTTCTCATAGATGTTTCAATCTCTCCCTCTTCCTTCCTCTCCCTCTAAAATCAACTTTTAAAACACATATTTTTTTTAAAAAAGAATGTTTCCATTTCACTAAGTCATCTAAAATTTGTACAAGATACTCTGGTTTCTCCTCAGATTGCATAAATCTTTTGCCTTTTTAAAATTTGTACAAGATATTCTGGGGGGAAAAATAATACTTAGCAAATTTATAGTCACCTCCATCATGAGAATCTTCAAGTAACTTATTTGCATGTTAGTTTTTATCATTACTAATTACTTCATCCTATTCAGCAATGTATTTGTTTCCTATTGCTACCATAACCAATTACCACAAAATTAGTAATTTAAAACAACATGAATTTATTACCTTATAGCAGCAATTTTCAACGTTTTTCCTCTCATGGCATACATAAACTAATTACTAAAATTATGCAGCACACCAAAAAAATATATTTTTTTGCCTGGAAAAAATATAGGTATAATTTTGATTCATTCGGACCAGACAGCTATTGTTATATTGACTGTTGTCATTTTTTTATTTGACAATCTAAGGGAAAAGAGGTCAGTGCTCCTGACTCAATACAAGTATTGTATGTTATTTTAAATTCTTGTGGCACACTGTTTGAAAATCGCTCTCTGATGGTTCTAGAGGTCATCCATTTAAAAATAATTTCACAGGACTAAAATCAAGGTGTCCACACCAGAAAGGGCTGCATTCCTTTCTGGAAAATCTAGTGGAGAATTCATTTCCTTGACTTTTTTCAGCTTAAAACAAGCATGTCAAACTCAAAGGCTAAGACGGGCCAAATAAATGAGGCATGCAGCCCGCGGGCCGCGAGTTTGATATGCTTGACGCTGCCTGCATTCCTTGGCGGGTGGTCCACTTCCTCCATCTTCAAAGCCAGGAACATCCAGCTGAGGTAGGCATGGGGGCTTTGATAGATACAGCCTACACATTACACAGTGAGAACAGAACCCGCAGGAGAATTTTGTAAGTTCTATTTTAGTCTCCACTCACCTCCACGCGCTCCCATACACATGAAGCTTTGGAACAACCTTTGCCCAACATTGCTACCTGGCAATCCAGAGTTATCAGAGCTCAAATATGAGAGCAGAACTCAAATCCTACAGGGTTGAGGCACTGATGATAACATATGGGGTATTGTGTTGCCAACTCCCACTGATTCTTCCACTCTCTAGTCCAAAAACACTAAACTCCAAACCTAAGGGATTCCTACTCCTTAACTTAAGGGTTCACGAGGGGCAGAGAGCATTTAAGAGTTAGAGAACAACAGTTCTATGGTACCTGCAGCTCTCTACCAGGAAGCTCATCTTTTCCCTTTGTCCAAACATCCTAGAAGAGTCACAGGTCAGTACCTGCTGCTGGCCCTTCCTACCAGACAGGGTAACTAATAACTGAGGAGAATATAGCAGCTCACAGGCCATAAAACTGGAAAAAGAAAAGCAACGTAAATGCAATAAGAAACAAAAAGTAAGTATATATTCTCTATATTATCAAAACAAATGGGCCAAGAATTTAAAATAAATACAATAAATATCCTCAAAGACAAGATGGAGAATGTTAGTAACATGAAAGAAGAACAAAAATACAAAGTCCCAAGTTAAGGTCAAATGGAGTTAAGCTATCCTATCTAATAAAAGAGAAACATGGTAATTAGCATACGTCTGCTACCCTTCCCATTGGCTAATCAGGGTGATATGCAAATTAACTGCAGCCAAGATGGCGGCTGGCAGCCAGGCAGCTTGAAACTAACATGAGGCTTGCTTGCCTCAGTGACAGAGGACTCCAACGTTCCCCACCTGCCTTGCCGGCCTCTGAGTTTGCAGTTTGAAACATAGTTACAAATATAGAAGCTAAACAAAACCCCAGAAACGGGCTTTCGGCGAGCCGGGATCTCAGAGCTGGAATTGATACAGTGTTTTGATTATAGAATACAAACAAACCAGATACCTTTCAGCAGCATAAGCCTCAGAGTTGGAGTCAGAGCTAAAGCTGGCCCAGAATAAAAAATTAAAAGAAAAAAAGGAGCAGTTGGGAGCTTCAGTCACCCGCAAGCCTGAAAACAGCCCTCAGCCCCTCACCCAGACTGGCCAGGCACCCCAGTGGGGACCCCCACCCTGAAGGGTGTGTGACCAGCTGCAAATAGCCATCATCCCTTCACCCAGGATGGCCAGGCACCCCAGTGGGGACCCCCACCCTGATCCAGGACACCCTTCAGGGCAAACCAGCCAACCCACCCATGCACCAAGCCTCTATCCTATATAGTAAAAGGGTAATATGCCTCCCAGCACCAGGATCAGCAGAGCCACGAGGCCTCCTGGCACCGGGATCAGCGTGACAGGGGGCAGCACCCAAACCCCCTGATCGCCCTGCGGCTCTGTGTGTGACAGGGGGTGGGGCCCCAACCTCCCTATCTGCCCTGCTCTGTTCGTGACAGGGGAAGGCACCCCAACCCCCTGATCAGCCCTGCTCTGTGCCTGATAGGGGGGAGCTCCCCAACCCCCTGATCGCCCTGCGGCTCCGTGTGTGACAGTGTGTGGCGCCCCAACCCGCCCCCCACGGTCTCTGCTCTGTGTGTGACAGGGTAGAGCCATAACCTCCCCATCAGCCCTGCCCTGAGTGTGAGAGTGGCAGAGCCCCAACTCCCCAATCGGCCCTGCTCTGAGCCCAACCAGGGGCTGCACCTAGGGATTGGGCCTGCCCTCTGCCACCTGGGAGCAGGCCTAAGCCAGCAGGTCGTTATCACCCGAGGGTTCCCAGACTGCGAGAGGGCACAGGCCGGGCTGAGGGACCCCCCCCTCCCCCCCCCCGAGTGCACAAATTTTTGTGCACCGGGCCTCTAGTTATAAAATAATTGCATTCTTTTGGAAATTAAAAGTACTAATTTCAAGTAAACTTTAACAAATCAAGGATAAATACTGCAATCAATTGAATACATACATACATACGAAAAAAGAGAAAGGAATAGGAATAACAAAAATACTTGATAAATCCAAAGTTAACGCAAGCAAGCAGAGAAAAAGAAACAAAGAAAGAGAAAGGGAAAAGAGATAAAGCAAGATTATAGACTTGGTAATAATTGCAGTAATAACTGTAACAAAATTAAATGTTAATGAAATAAACATTCTATAAACATTCAGATTGGGTAGATATAATAAAACCCTACTATATGCTGTCGACAAGATATGTTTTCTTTTTAAGATTTTTTTTACTGAATTTTTTTAAGAGAGCGAGAAAGGGAGAGAGTGATAAACTTCAATATGAGAGCAAAACTGATTCAGCTGCCTCCTGCACACTTCCTACCAGGAATTGAGCCTGCAACTGGGGCATGTGCCCTGACCAGGAATGGAACTGGCAACCTTTCGGTGCATGGGATAACACTCAACCAACTCAGCCACACTGGCTAGGGCAACAAGCTATGTTTTTAAGGATCAAAAACTGTCTAAAATAAAGAAATGAGGAAAGATATATCATAAGAACATGAACTAAAATAATGCTGGTGTAAATATATTAATATCAGACAAAGAAGAATTTTAAGCAAGAAATATCAGTTAAATAAATAAAGCCATCTCTTAAGGACAGAAATGTCATAATAGAGTTTAACTGAACTTAATCATAGTAAGTTTATTTTTTATACATTGCTAATTTCTAATATTTTCTTTAGAACTTGTAATACATATCAAAGCCATATGAGAAATTAGGATGTTGAATGGGCTTTTTCTTCATATTTTTATTTCTTTACATTTTCTTTTTGTTGACTAGTCAAGCAAGCTTCATAATCCTATATAATAAAAGGCTAGCGACCGTAACAGGGTAACAACCAGAACAACAAATTCACCAGCCGCTATGAGGTGCATTGACCACCTCTCGGCACCTCCCCTGAGCCCACAGGCTCTGAATGCTGGATGGCGAACGGGGAACCACGGGGAACCGGGGTGGGTGGCAGCAGGGTGGGACGGGGACTGGTGAGCAGGTGGAATGGCTGACCTCTTGGTCCCTGCTCCCGGCCTGCAGGCTCCAATCATGGCCAATGGGGAAGCACAGGGAACTGGGGAGGGTGGCGGCGGGGCAGGACTGAGGACTGGCAAGTGAGCAGAAGATGGCCCTGATTTCAGGCCAGGCCTAGGGACCAATCCGTGTACAATTTCATGCGCTGGGCCTCTAGTGCTATATAAACAGGAGGGCTTGTAGGAACCATCTCTATAGTACTAAAAAGCATCAATATAATTAAAGCTAACATTAAGCTCCTTTGGTGTGCTTGGCATGGCAGTGAATGTTACGTGTATTATCTCATATACTGAGGGAAATTCTGCTGTTCAGACCTGGAAAGTGAAACTGAGTTGAGCTTCACACTCTATTCCTGACTAATTGTTGCTTCATTATTAATCTATGATTCCAAAGGTGCTACAACAGGAATTCCTTTCTTATTTTCCTTAGAAATGTGCAGGTGTTATAGCTATGCGTTAGGCCATTTATAGCAATGAAATGTCAGCAAAAAATAAAATGTGATGGTTCTAGTAATAATGATAAACATAAATATTTTTCTGAGTTATCAATAAGCAGAATTATCAAGATACTAGGAAATCGCCCGGCCAATGTGGTTCAGTGGTTGAGCATCAACCTATGAACTAGGAGGTCATGGTTCAACTCCCAATCAGGACATATGCCTGGCTTGTGAGCTCAATCCCCAGTGGGGGGCCTGCAGGAGGCAGCCAATCAATGGTTCTCTCTCATCATTGATGTTTCCATCTCTCTCCCCCTCCCCCTTCCTCTCTGACATCAATAAAAATATATATTTTAAAATAAATTAATTTTTTTAAAAAGATAGTAGGAAATCTCATTGCCTTCATTAATAATCTTGAAAGGAAAAAAGAGAACTACTTATCTGACCTGAAGGATTATTTCAAAGGATTTTACAATATTAACTAAAAAAATTTTAAAGATTAAAAAATGTCAAAATCTTTCTTTTGAAAACTATACATTAAACCAGTAGTTCTTAATTGCATGCTCTCCAGAATCCCCGGGTAGGCTTGTGAAAACAGATTTCTGGGTCCCTCCAAGGAGTTTTTGAATCAGCAAGTCTGAAGTCAGGCATAATAATTTGCATTTCTCACGAATTTCCAGGAAATGATGATGATGCTGGTCCCAGGACCAAACTGTGAAAGAGCCACCACTTTACACAAATGAATGGACCCTCCTAGGAATTATCTAATCTCCAGTATCTGAGTAATTCTTTGTTTTTCCTACTCTAACACAATGAGTTAGTTTAACGTGAATGAGATTTCTTCCACATGAAAAGTTAACAAACACTTAATTGGATATTTTCCATAAAATGATTCTTGGGACTGATCCAGTTCCCAGAGACCCTCCATGCGTCTCAAAATCATGCCTGCTCAGGGACCTGCGGTGTTTAAATACAATGGCGCTCCACAATCCTCCTTCAACATTCTAGAGAGTCCCAGAAGGCGGACTTTATTGTGGTGTTTGCTCTTTCAAATCTGTTCACATCACTGCATTTTATGTAACTCCTTATTCCCATGAGCACTGAGTCCCATTAAAGCAAAAAAACACTACAACTGTAACTACCCAAAGAAACCAAGAGTATCCATGAGTCACTAATATTTGTATTCTGCTTTTTTATCTGATGTGTAGTGTGTCTAACTTACAACAGGGAATGGATGTAAACAAAAATCTTACTAAGAGCAACAATAAGTTGGAAAGAAAACCAAGTGGGACATTAAGACACAGTATCTTGAGTTAGGATGGCATTCAGCGCAGCAGAACAGAAAGAGATGAGTCCCTCTAGAGATGTGTCTGGTAGGACATGTAAAGTATGCAGGAGAACAGGTCAGAGAGAACAATCAGCAAGTCTCCCAGATCACTAGGGGAAAAATAAGTATCACAGTACTGACCAGGATGGATTAAATATGTTTTAAAGATCTGCTGTGCAACATTTCAACATAAGTACTTAAATATGCTTCTCTAACCAACACAATTATTTTAAAGTAATCACCATACTTTAAAAATCAATTTCTTAATATCATGAAAATCTGTTTCCTTGATTTATTTGAATAAAGATTCCTTGATGTCTACATATTGCATTAAGTTGTATGTCTTTTAAATCTCATCTATTTTATAACATTGCTCCTCATTTTATTTATTCCATTGGCATGTACTATCAAATGTTTCACTTTCTGCATTTGACTGATTACTTCCTCATGGTTAACTTACTATGTTAACTTTCCTCTCTCTCCTGTGTTTACTATAAACTGACAGGTAGATCTTGGAGGACTTAAGATAATCAAGCTCAATTATTTTTTTACAAATATACTTCACTTGTGGTGTTTTGTACTACATATCATTGAGACCCCATGATATCGGGCTGTCCCATATTTAATGATATTAAGATTTATCAGGGGATTCAGATGATGTTAACCTAATCCTCATTATAAAATTACCAATCATGCTTTCCCTTAACAATTTTAAGATTCATTGTGATTGTAGCCTAGATCTACTATTTCATCCAGAGTTGCAAAATGTGACTTTAGAATTATAATTGTCTTTCATGCATGTACTTATTAGCAGAATTCTAAAAAGAAAAACTTTCCTTCTCCCAACGAGTTATGATGTTCTATTTTAAAATTATTTTTATTCTTCTAATTTGAAGAATATTTTCCTGTTTACAGGAGTCAGAAATATTTTCTTGTCCTATTTTTGGATTTGTAGCCATGATCTACTTGAGTGCCTGGGGAATGAATGTTAAATAATGTCAATAATGAGCCAGATCATCCAAAGCATAAATTATCCTCAGGCTTACATCCCTTTCTTTAGAAGCTTCATTAATTGCTCTAGAAGCATTAACTTTTAAAGGCCATTGGGGTCCCATTAAGTTACAGTTATCGTATGTTTCCATCTGAGTTGCTTATCCCCAGGGAGTAGTTTGTGTGCTAAGAGAACTTGGGGTGACAAAAGAGAGAAAGCATCACTTTTAGTTGCAAGTTAAATCAGAAAGCATAAGTTTTGCAAGAATAATCATAAAACCCATTTATTTAAAGCACCATAAAATTTGACTGAAGCACTCTTACTAGGCGAGCTGCACTCTTTTTAAAACTGTAGCCATTTTTTGCAGCCTGATGAAGCACAATGCTTGTGAGGCCCAGGCTTGTTCCCAGTGGATGGGCTAGTTGATATTATGAGGAACATAGGAAACAACTCTGGAAATTCTGCAACTTGACTCTGATGACTGTTTTGAAAAATGCATGTCATTAAACTTGGAAGAATGGAGAAAGATGGTGTGTATTTCAGTAAAATAACTGCTTTCAAAAAAGCTGGCTTTCAGATAAAAGAACACTTTTATTTTTTTAATATATTTTTATTGATTTCAGGAAAGAAAAGAGAGGGAGAGAGAGAGAGAAACTTCAATGATGAGAGGGAATCATTGATTGGCTGCCTCCTGCACTCCCCCTACTAGGGATCGAGCCCACAACCCAGGCATGTGCCCTTGACCGGGAATCAAACCTGGGACCCTTCCATCCGCAGGCCCACGCTCTATCCACTGAGCCAAACCAGCTAGGGTAAGAAATGAACACTTCTAAACAACAACAACGTGAAGGCACGATAGTAAGTAAAATACATTCAGTTTAACAGACTATACCTTTAGCTCCCATAAAGCTATACCTCTGGTGGGTTAATATTTCTTTTCAATGAAGGTCTAAAAAAATATCCTCTTTATAAACTCACAGTATTTTTAACATCATACCACCTCAAATGCAATTATTTCTTCTTCTTTTTATTCATTAATCAGGCTCCTCAAAAGAATAATTAAGGTGCTTAAAAGAGAAACAGTGAGAGGGGAGAAACAGAAAAAGTCAGAGAAAAAGAACATGAGCAGGTGCAATAGCAAAACAGAATCAGAGCAAAACAGGAGAGTCAGAGAAACAAAAGGAATTGCTTTAAGGAATGAATGATACTTTTTCCCCATCAAAAGGCAAGGAGGAAGGGTGACTAAGCAGAATGGGAAAATTGTAGTCTCTGGGCCTGCAGAGCATCAGAGGAACAGAAACTGTTGGCTCTGCAGACCCCTGCGAGGTTGTACAGACAGAGGTTCCAGATATGGCACCTCAAAGCAATTGGACTCTAATATTTTCTCTCCCATCCAGGATAGTCTAGTGCTTACTTTTCTCACCTCACAATAATCTTGAGATATATTCTCAGGAGAAAATACACCTAAGAGGTTCCATAGGATGTTGTGTTCATTCTAAAGTAAAAATATAATGGTTTTCTGCTGTCCTTCTGATCCTAAGCAAAAGCAAATGATACTCCTTGGCGATGTGATAAATGGAAGGAGGGGGTATATTGTACCTATTTAATCATCAATCTGCTAGTTGATTGTTTCCATATTCTTCTAGGATTTCATTTGTTTGATCATGTGGGAGTAAAATGTATAACTCTATCACACTCTTTTTAAAAAAAATATATGTATTACTAGAGGCCCAATGGACAAAATTCATGCAAGAGTAGGCCCCTTTCCCCTGGCTGCCGGCACCGGCTTCCCTCTGACACTCAGGACCCAGGCTTCCCTTGCAGCCCCAGCTTCATCTGGAAGGTCGTCCAGAAGGACATCTGGTCTAATTAGCATATTACACTTTTATTATGATAGATTGATTTCCGAGAGGAAGGGAGAGAGAGCAATAGAAACATCAATGAGAGAATCACTGACCAGCTGCCTCCTGCACGCCCCCGCATTGGGGATCAAGCCCACAACCCAGATATGTGCCCTGATGGAAAATCGAACCGTGACTTCCTGGTTCATATGTCAATGTGCAACCACGAAGTCACACCAGCAGGGCTATCACTCTTTTTTAATGAAGAATCCAAAACCACAGTTCTCCTGCATTAACCATTTTATTTTCTCCATTATCACTTTGGTCCTTCTTTTTAAGGGAGACTTTTCTAGGGTTGCATAAAGCTTTTCAAGAGTTGTGTTGTACGATGCAAATAAAAATAAATTGCAAAATCTAAATAGCAATGAAATATATTTATTATTAAACAACTACCAATGTGTCAAAATTTCCACTGAGAAAGAAAATGTTCCATAACTCAGTGACTAGGAATTTCAAAGGGACACCCAGGCAGACAGGGTTTGTCCTCATGCAATGTCAGTTTTATATACCAGGAATTACAAAGCCAAACTGTTTCCTATTAGCATGTAATTAGGCTACCCATCTTCAGTTTACATTATGCAAACACATGTCAAATGGAGTGAGAGCAGGTTTTACAGAGGTATATAGGACTCCGAAGAGAGGAAAATCAAGATATTAAACCAATATTTGCAAAATGTCACTGTTAGTAGAAAATCCTGGGAATTTCAGCTCAACTATTAAGACATGTGCCAATAGATTATTTGCAAACATCAAAAATCTGGTTATTATGGGCTTCAGCAAGACAAAGGGGGAAAGTTGGCTATGGCATCAGGATACGGCCACTGCTATCATCTGGTTGTCTGTGTCCTGCAAAATTTATATATTGAAATCCTGCCCAGACAGCATGGCGATTTGACCCCCAGCAGGGGGCGTGCAGGAGGCAGCGATCAATGATTGTGTGGGGCACGAGGGAGCAGTCAACTGATGATTCTCTCTCATCACTGATGTTCCTATCTCTCTTCCTCTCTGAAATCAATAAAAAAAAAACTTTTTTTAAAGAAGTTATGACCTTGTACTGGAAACAATAAATTTTTTCTGATAAACTAATACATTGAAATACTTCTATTGACTTATATCCTTCTAATGGGTTAGATTTTGGTTATTTTGAGTCTAGGAAAAAATGAAGTTTATACTGCACAACACAATAATGTTAATTAAAATGACGATTATTTGGTTATTCTGAGTTAAAACAAACTGGAGTTGACACTGCATAACACAACAATGTTAATTAAAATGACAATTATTATCAATCTTACATGCAGACTCCCTTCTGAATATGAGTTGTTTTGTTTGTGTTTATTTGGTTGTGCTTCCTTTTTAGGAAGTGGAGAGTTAACTGGAAATAGAAAAACTTTTTGTTTCTCTGCATTTGTTATTGAAATTGAACTTTTAAAGACAAATGAGTAACTTATTGTAGAGATCTTTTCCAGTTGAACACAGACAACTTCTTGAAACCATATTTCTCTGGACAGTCCTCTCTCTCCCTCTCACCACCCAACCTGATCCATGGAACAGGAGTGGGCCTACTTTCAAAACACAGTCTCATAAAGCAATGGCTAATCCCCAACTTTCCATTTCTGCGATGATTATGACAACCTCTTCAGACTGCAGAGTGTGTGTCTGTGTGGGAGTGAACTCCATTGTGTTCTTTTATCCATTGAAAAACCTAAACTTCTATTTTTGAATAATTCTAGGTTATTGTCACCTTGTCTTCTTATCTTCACTGACTGTAAGCAATTCCCCCTCCATCTACGTGGTTATCTTGACCGTATTTACGGAGTGACAAGGTGTTTCCCCTGAGCTTCCTTCTTTGTACCTGATGATTGCCTTGCTGGAGGGAGGCAGGTGGAAAGGAATCTGTGCATTCTTCACCCTTTAAAAAGTAAAGCAACTCAAATTTAAGATGTCACACTGTTTTATTGGAAAGTATAAAAAGAACTGTTTTATGGTGTCATTACAATGACACTGTGCAAGGGCTGGCTCTAAAAAATACCTCTGCCTTGGGACACCAAATAGTTTAAGGCAGAAACTATCAAATGATCTCAAGTTAAACTGTTTATCCATCAGTACAGAATAGAATTGTTTTCTCTAATGGAGCGTCCTGTCTTGTTATGCATTCACTGAATATTGAAATCACCACTGTGGAAATTAATACTGAAGGGAAATTCATTTGTCATTTGATAATCTAGTTAAGGATACATGTTCTAGTCTGAGACTTTAATCTCTACCCTAAAGGTTTAGCTACCCCAAAATGCATAAAATTATTAAAATATGTTTACTTCTATTTTACTTAATAATTATTCTCTTGGGCTAAACAATAAAATATATAAAAACTCTTAATTCCCAATAGTGCTTACAAGAAAAAAAAAAACTTTTTTGAGTTATTTTGTGGGGGGAGTTATTTTTGGTTTTTAACACTGTCTTGATTCGCATATACAATTAGATTCTTAAAAACATCTTTTATACATATGTCATTACATCCTTTATTCCATGCACCACCATGTGGTAAACACATTCTTTCACTGAACTAACACAGTCCTTATTCACATAAATAACTAGCATTCTAAAGGCAAAAGTAGATACATGGGACTACATCAAACTAAACAGCTTCCGCACAACAAAGGAAATCATCAACAGACTGAAAAGGCAAACTATGGAATGGAAAAACATGTTTGCAAACTGTATATCTGATAAGGAATTAATTTCCAAAATACATAAGAAATTCCTACAACAAAATAGAAAAAACATTTTAAAGAATAATAATAGCCAAATGTTTTAAATAGACAAAGGGCTTGAACAAACAGTTTCCCAAAAAAAAGACATACAAATGACCACAGTTTTATGAAAAAAGATAACGTATCTTTTTTCATCATCACGGAAATGCAAATCAAAACAACAAAGAGATATCACCTCAGACCTGTTAAGATGGCTATTATCTTTTTTTAAAGTGTGGACGAAAGGGGCCACATGCTAACCTGACAAGCTCAGGGAAGGCCTGCATGGCAGTCTTGCAAACTCAAAGACCTAAAGTAACCACAAAGGATGGTCTGAAATTAAACTGTAACTAAAAGCAGTTACAGTGGGTAGTCACCTCCTAGGCCAGTCAGTATCTTCCCTGACAAGGTCAATCTTTACCTTAACTGAGCTTATAGTCTTTTTGTATCTACTGTAACATATCATCGAAATGTCATGGTAACTTGTAACTTACCTTTTTTCTGGACCTCTCAGGGCACAACCAAATGCGCATGGGCACCAGGACAGAGACTATAAATTCCTTCATTGTTATCGTTATCATGTTAATCGTTGACTGTTAACTATCCTGTACCCACTTACGTAAAAGAAGTATGTGTCTATAATTTTACTGTTTATCCAATCCCAGAGGTTCCCCCACACACACACACCAATGCTTTGCTTTCTCCCGCCTCCCTAATCTATCACCAATGGATTTCATGTAACCCACTTACGTCTCCTCCTTTGATAGCAATGTATAAAAATAGGTGAAAAACCGCCTTTCTCCAGAGCACTATCCCAATGCATTGAGATTCTGCTTCCCAGCAGTTGTGAACAGTTTGGCTCAAATAAACTCACAAAAATTCTTTACAGGTGTGAATGTTTTTACGTTAACAAAAGGATAATTGTTGGCAAGGATGTGGAGAAACTGGAACCCTGTACACTGTAGGAATGAAAAATTGTGCAGCCCTATGGAAACCAGTATGGAGAGTACTCAAAAAATTTAAAAGTAGAACTACCATACAACCTGGTAATATTCTGAAAGAACTGAAGTGAGCAATCTTGAAGAAATGTCTTCACTCCTATGTTCATGGCAGCAATGTTCACAAGATTTAAAAACAACCTAAATATCCATTAGTAAATAAATGGATAAAGAAAATGTCATAAATACATATAATATTATACAACCTTAAAAAAGAAGGAAATTCTGCCATAGGTGACAATCTACATGAACCTGGAAGTTCATGATACATGAAATAAGCCAATCACAAAAGGATAAATACTGCATGATTTCACTTATATGAGGTATTTAAAATAGTCAAACTCATGAAGAGTTGAATGGTGGTTGCCAGAGGCTGGGGGGCGGGGGGTGGGGGGGGTGAGATGGAAGGAAAGAGGAGTTGCAGTTCAATGGGTATAAATTTTCAGTTAATACATAAGATGAAAAAATTCTATAGATCTGTTGTACAACATTGTGTCTATAATTAGTAACACTGTACTATACATTTAAATTTTTGTTAAGAGGATAGATTCATGTTGTGTTCTTATCAACATTAAAATATTTTAATTTTTTAAAAAGTTTCTAAAAATGCTTATTTTATATATGAATAAGAACAGTCTTGCCGGGCTGGTATGGCTCACTGGTTGAACGTCGATCTATGAACCAGAAGGTCACGATTTGATTCCTGGTCAGGACACATGCTCAGGTTGCAGGCTCCTTCCTCAGTGTGGGGCGTGCAGGAGGTAGCCAATTAGTGATTCTCATCACTGACGTTTCGGTCTCTCCCTCTCCCTCCCTCTCTAAATTCAATAAAAATATTAAAAAAAAAAAAAAAAAGAACAGCCTTAGTTCAGTGAAAGAATGTATTCATCACACTGTGGTGCATAGAATAAGACATTTTTTGGAGCAATTTGTATAATCAAGATAGCTCTTTAAAAAATATGTTTTACTGTCAATAATCAGCAAATGTGATATTCTTATAATCTAAACTGCAGCATTCTTACAAATTCTTCAATGGTTTCGACTGCACTTAGAACAAAATTCATATTTCTACCATGATCTATACTTTCTGCATTATGTGAGGTCAGCTTACTTCTCCAGGTTTCTCTGCTGGACACTAGGCCATCCATCCCCTTCCCCTGGCTCACAGTACTTTCACCACTCTCCTCATTTTAGCTCCCTGCAGGCATCAAGCTCTTCTCTCACTGCTGGCCAATGGTACCTGCTGCTGTTCCCTCTCCCTGGAGTGCTACCCCTCCCCACTGCTCACTGACATCAGCATTTGTCTCTACCTGAATTCTCTGTCTGAACCCTTAATTCATTTATTCATAGCTTTTAAATCTCACAATTACTTTATAGTTGCTTTTATGTCTGCCTTTGACCCAAAAACTAATTTGCACAGGACAGGAGCTCTGCCATGTTCCCAATCATTTCAATTCGACCTAGGACAGCACTTGTAGGCAGCCAAAATATAGCTAAAGAATGAATGATTCCAGGGAAACTTGTAAAAGGTGTGTCTTATTCTTTCCCCAAGTACAGAAATTCACAAGACTATTTTTTAAATTGTATGTTCTAATAAGTAGTCAGGCTCATCCATAAAAACCAATGACCACATATTCTCCTTTTCAACAAAATAAAGGTGCAAATACCCTCTCACTTTCCCCTTCCCTCTTCCTTATATTTCATCTTCCTCTTCTTCCTTGAGAAGCAGGAAAATCTTAAACTTTGTTAAGGGAAACAACCCTTTATGTGAGCATGTGACAGGTACACTTACATATACACTTCAACCCACGTATGACATTTTGTACAGTCTATCCCATAAGAGCGGCTTTTTCTTATTCATGTTCCTTGTAATGGGGACTAGATAAGGGTGTGAAAGAGGTTGTGCAAATCAATCCTTAATACTAACAGCACAAAAGAGGGGTGTTTCCTTACTGATTTGATGGAGAGCCAAGAATTATCCCAAGGTATGTCAAGTCTGTAATTAGAAATTGTATCTTTAGAAATCTTCAATTGATTCTTCTAAATTTCAAATGGCATTCTACTTCAGCAAACTGCTTCACTGGAGCAAAAGAATGTTTTTATACTTATCTAAAAAGATATACCCTAGTTTATAAGCCTTATTCAAGACTATATCTTTCTTATTCTGGACTAGAAACCTTAGTAGAAATTCCTTTAATAATAAATGCTTAATTACACAGCTAATAGCTTAATAAGTTTCCGTGACAATATTTAAATTAAGAAAAGTAAACCAAATTAATTATTTTCCACCAACCCACACCCTCAGTTTCCCCCACCTCAGTAACCATTTTTATCCCTGTGATACATGTCCTATAAGACATTCTGTAGCATTAGGAATGTACTCTGTATTTTAATGCAATACTTTGTATATATTTTCAGCTTGCTTTTTTCATATTGCACATCAGTCTGTGACAGAATGTCATATCTAGTAACTCTTTCTTGTCATAACAATACAGTTGTTCCTTAGTTAATTTCTCATTCCTTACTGCTGGACATATATAGGTCAATATCATAAAAATGAGTGGCAATGTCATAAAGCATGCATGTTTAAAATTTAATAAATGCTACCAAATGTCCCTCAATAGGGGCTATACCAATTAATAACCCTACTAGGACTCAACATATTTTGATACATACTTAATATGAGCAATAATTTTTACCCATATGTAATGTGAGCAATATTTTTAAATTGTTGTTCTATTTAGTGGGGATTTAATTTTTATGATAAAATATATGACTGAAATCTATGCATCTCTTCGTGGAACTTAGCATCTTATCTTTTATGAATTGTCTTTTCCTATCTTTGGTCCATTTTTACTGGGTTATTGAAATTCTTAAATATTTGAAATGTTTCTTTTTACACTCTTTTATCTGTCAACATAGTAAAAATATTTTCCCTGTTATCACTTATATTTAACTCTGTTGGATTGTTTATTCATATATTGTTTATCAAATAGAATAATTTAATAGAATGAAGTTTCCATTGGCTTCTCTCATAAAGGAACAGCCTGTCAAATTATATTTAAACATCTATTAGATATTTTATTGGAACCACATTAAAAGTACACATTAATTTGTAGAGGCATAATATATTTTTAAAATATTGAGTCTTCCAAGCAAATTGGCATGTCTTTACATTATTTGGCATGTTTATATGCCATTTTAGCAATTTTTGAAAATCACAACAATGTTTATGTGACTTTCTACAATACAAAAAAAATACATATATATATACATATTTATATATATGTGTGTATATATATATATATATATACTTGTGTGTGTGTGTGTGTGTGTGTAGAGCTAAATGCAGAATTGTTACATTTTTTTCTTCAACAACCAATGATTCTCATTTCTAGTAAAAATAGACATGACCTGAACACAGAGAAACAGGCTGGTCATTTTGCCACAAAATGACCTATAGGTAGATTCTTCTCTAATCATTCATAAAATCTAAAAAAAAAAAAAAAAAAAACAGCTAAAGGGAAACTTTACTTTCTGGTTCTTACCATTTGAAAGATGTTATAGTGTATTGTGACATGGCAAATGTATGGAAAGATGCTTATATTAAAAATTATTTCATAAATGAAGCAGTAATGAGAATCTTCTTCTCACTACATGAGACTAATACAGTTTTTATAAATTCAAAATGATAAAAACACTTATAAAACCCTTCTCAATCTATTTTATAAATATAGATTTTTCCCTTTACTTTGTGCATTTTTAAACAAGAGAAATATCAAAAAATAAAAGCAACTGTCTCAGACTAATATATATATATATATATATATATATATATATATATATATATATATATATATTGCATTGAAGTGTACATGTAAATTATAATTACCCTTAAAAATATCAGATTGTGTGATGGTAGGGAACTATATCCAAAACTAAAATATTCTGGTATATTTCTGTTTTGGAATAGCATGTAAACAACCAAATCATCAAAACACAATTGGAAGGTGTAGAGTAAAATGTGTTTTTGCATAAAATTGATGATGGGTGTTAATTAAAAAATAAAAGGAAAGGAAAAGTAGAAAAGGTATTTAGTATCACTTTCTAGGTACACAACACTCTATAGAATTCAAGGTATCTTATTTTCTTTATGAATCACATCAAAAACAATAATAAATTCAGCTTCAAACAAAAAAGAAGAAAATCCTGCCATATGTGAGGACATAGATGTACCTGGAGGACATTATGTTAAGTGAGATAAGCCTCTCACAGAAGGACAAATACTACATGATCCCACTTATATGAAATATCTAAAATACAAAATCATGCCCTAGCTGATTTGGCTCAGTGGATAGAGCAGTGATGGTGAACCTTTTGAGCTCGGCGTGTCAGCATTTTGAAAAACCCTAACTTAACTCTGGTGTCATGTCACATATAGAAATTTTTTGATATTTGCAACCATAGTAAAACAAAGACTTATATTTTTGACATTTATTTTATATATTTAAATGGCATTTAACAAAGAAAAATCAACCAAAAAAATGAGTTCGCGTGTCACCTCTGACACACGTGTCATAGGTTCGCCATCACTGGGATAGAGCATCAGACCACAGAAGGGTCCCGGGTTCAATTCCAGTTAAGAGCATGTACTTTGGTTGTAGGCTCGACCCCTGGCCCTGGTTGAGCCATGTGGGAGGCAACCAATCAATGTGTCTCTCTCACATGGATGTTTCTCTGTCTCTCCCCCTCCCTTCCACTCTCTCTAAAAATTAACAAAAATAAAATAAAATACAAAGCCATACTCACAGAAACAGAGTGGTTGTCAGGGGTTGTGGAGAAGAAGAAACGGAGGTTGATATTCAGCAGGTATAAAGTTTCAGTCATATAACATGAGTTCTGGAGACCTGCTACTGTACAACATTGTGCCTATACTTAACAATACCATATTGTGCACTTAAAATTTTGTTAGGTGTCCTTACAAGAAACAGATAAACTAGGGGCCAGCATAGACCCCTAGAGAGAAAGTCTGGCTATTAGAAAGGAGAGACGGTTGTATAAACAAGCAACAAATATGCACTATGGCACCAACAGGCCCTTTCAGAACAGTAAGAGCAGAGGGAAAGCTACTACGTAACTCCAGCTGAGCCTGAGTCTGGCAGTCTTTTCAGTGGAGAGTCAAGGAATGCTTTATTAAGCATCTCCTACATAGCTGAGTATTTTTAACATTTTTTAACTTTATTTGGATATTGTTATTATTATCCCCTCCACTCAAATTATGACAGATTGAGAAAGTTAAGTTTAGAGATTTGGCCTAAGATGCCCTGGTTTGTTAAGGGCAGACCTGAGATTTAAAAGTTGGGGTGCAGGTCAAGAGAAAGAGACTGCAGTGATTTTACTTCCTGTGTGAGTGTAGAAGACTAGCGCTGCTCATGGAAATCAGGTGTTGACTATGCCCTCCTTCCACCTACAGGTTCCCTGAAACTCAGACTCACAAAAACACCACTGGGCAACATGGCCCTTATTATACACCTAGACACGGAAATGAATGAGGATGTTCACTGAAATAACTGAAATCCCCTGAGTTAATTCTGCAAATCCCCTTCCTGACCAAGCACCCACAAGCCTTCCTCTCGCCTTTCTCCCATCTAAGCCTTGTTTCATCAGCTCCACCTGGCTCCCTATAGCCTTTCCTCTCTGAAACCGTATTTCTTTACCATCATTCATGCAAAATGGCTGTCCTCCACCTGTGAGACCTGGGTAGGGTGCTCAGCCCTGGAAACTCAGCTTCTGCCTCAAGGTTCCTTGCTGAAGCCACTTTGAACATAGAAACAGCTCTCCTACCAGAAACTCTCCTTCTAGCTGCCAAGGAAATAAAACTGTCTCCTTAAATTTGCTTTCATTCTATACTCCCCAAAGAGTAATTTCACAAGAAAAATTGTGACCTTAAAAAAATAGAGAAGAGAAAAAAAAACCTTGAATGTGAAGAAAGAAGGTTATAGCAATTATTGAAAACCAATCTATTCTTCTAGACCATAATAAAGGCATAAAAATAAAACAAACTTCCCCCAAACCCCATGTGAGACAGAAAAGCTAAACCTGCCTCAAAAGGGCTATTAAAATTGGTTCCTTATTTCACCTAGAATAAGCTTTGCTGTTAAAGTATTTCAGTCAGTATGTCAGCTTTTTTCCACTAGATTACTTCAAGCGTCATTTCTAGGAAATGTATTAAATGCAGGACAATCCAATGTTTGAGTGAAACAACTAAACACATGCAAGTTATAGTCCACAGCTCAGTAATAACTCAGCTCACTAGAGATAATTCCAAAATGGATGTTAAGAGTAGAAGGCACTCAATAACTATTAGCTATTACTGTTATCATTATTAGCATCACTCTTACTGTTCTTAGCTTTCATATTCCAAATATAATACCATAGCAGTGATTGACACCAAGGTTACAGACAAATAACACCTAAGTATTATAATCATCCTACAGGTGAAAAGTAATATAGTTCTGAAAACTATAGGGGCACTCCATAAACATCTATACATATAAAGAGGTAATATGCTAATTGTCCGTTACAGTGTCCCAGTAACAACCAATTTGCATATTGACAGACCAGCAGGTGCCCGCACAGCATGGGGACTTGCGTCAGGCTCCAAAGTCCTCTTATTCTCCCAACAAACACCCCCACGACACTGCACCCCGGTGGAGACCACTCTGCCTGGGGACACCACCAACCCCCCCACCCTGAGGTGGGGGGAGCCGAAGGGCACACCCACACAGCAGTAGGCCAGTTCTCAGGACGGGTCGGCAGATGCCAAGCAGGGGTGTGCGCATTGGTGGTGACCCCCGGGAGGGGTTGTGCATGCAAATCAAGAGGGTGTGGACCCAATAGCACGAAGTAAGGGCCCAGGCACGACAACAGAGAGTGCACAGGCGACCCTCACACCACAGGGAAGCTTCAGCGGTTTTCTCCAGCTGTCCATTCATTCATCTGCCCGGTCCAACCCAGACGGGGGCTCGCATCCTGGGCGGAACGCCCCCCCTGAGGACAAACTGGGCCCAACTGTGCCTGTGCAAGCACGCCCATGACCTGCGAATTCCAGAGGGGAGCAGACGGAGAGCCGCTCAAGGCATGGGAGCGGGCATGCCAGGGGGCAGGAAAGACCTCTGCGTCCCCCTCCCCACCCCCAGCACTCGATGGGAGAAAAGCCTCATGCGCATGAATGCACACACGCACGTGCACATAACACAGCGGTCTCCACGATGGACGCCGGCCGGGACCGGCTGGACCCTCCCCAACTCGGAGGGGGGAGGTGCGGGCCACAGTAGGCAAGACACAGCTGCATCATCGCTTAGCCCCTCAAAACCGGTGCAAGAGGGGCCCCAGTGCCCAAACAGAGGCGGCTACAGGTCCCAGAAAGGAAAGCCGTCAGTACTAAGGCCGAAAAGCATAGAATTTTTAATTAGCCTGTAAAAAGAGTAAAAGAGTGAAGGGGGGGGGGGAATGGGGAAGAAGGGAACGGGGAGGGAAGAACTTTATGAGTCAGTAGAGAACAGAGTTAAAGAAGGAAAGAGGATGTATAAGTGAACTATAGGAGCTATAATGAAAATCAAGTATAGTTTTATACTCGGGACAGATTTTAAAAGTAGGAGTCAGAAAAGAAAAAGATAAATGATAGTGAATAGTTAGGCAGCTAGATAGATAGATATTAAAACAGTAGAAGTAAGTAGAGAAGAGTGTATGGGAAAGGTAGGATGAGAGAGAAAGAGGGAGGGAAGAAAAGTTTTAAAGGGGAGCCGGTAGAGCTTAAAAGGAGAATGGGAAGAAGGAAGAAATGAGGCAGGAAGCAAATCAGGTCTGAGGGAGGAAGTGAAGAAAAAAATTAAGGTGGAAAGGAAGGAAAAGGGGAGGGAGGACAGGGGTAAAGATAAAAGAAAGAAGGAATGTGGGGAGGGAGGGTAGGAGATGGATGGAAAGAAGGATGATGGAACAGAAGTAGGAAATGAGGAAAGAAAAGTTTATAAATGATAAGTCAGTAGGAAAAAGTGTTACATAAAGGAGAGAGAAAAATTGTGTGAGAGGGAGAAGCCAAAAGGAAGTCAAATACAATTGTGTGTGCAGGGGATAAGATTTTTTTTTAAAGTTAATAAGAGTGACCAGACCAGCAGGGGAGGGCAGTTAGGGGGATCAGGCTGGCAGGCAGAGTAGTTAGGACAGGCAGGCAGGTGAGCGGTTAGGAGCCAGAGGTCCCAGTTTGCAAGAGGGATGTCCAATTGCCAGTTTAAGCCCGATCCCCCAGGGCTCCCGCATTGGAGAGGGTAAAGGTCGGGCTGAGGTACAGCTTGGGCTAAGGGAACCTCCCCCACGAACAGGCACGAATTTCGTGCATCGGGCCTCTAGTTTGGTAAATGTTTACAGACTTGATATGCCTTCTGTGAACAGAAAATGGACATTTGACTTTCTCAGATTGTGAATTAATTTTTAATTAATAGGAATTAAGCATGTTGTGTGCTTTATAGCTATTTCTGAACTCTCCTATTCTTTTATTCATTCAATCACTCACTCACATGCTGTCTCATTACAAGTCCTTTTGGGAACTTGTTTTTCAGTCTACCACAGAAAGTACACCAAACTCTGTTTTCCCCTTTGTGAATATCCTGTTTCCCAGGGGACAGGAAGTTCTCTGAGAAATCCTTTTAGAACCCTCAGCCTGATTTAGGTGTTTTTCTTTATTGCTCTCATGGTATCTTCTGGATGCAATGGTGTTGGCACTTTCCAAACTAAGAATTGGGACTAATTAGTGGATTATAAAATCAATTTTTTGTATTATAACTAGAAGTCCATTTTAATGAAATAAAACAGAATAGTGTAGGAAATGTCAGAGAATATCACATATGTGTCAGAGTAAGTGTAGTAGTGTGAAATTTTGAAATTTTGAAAATTTAACAGGCTTATATATTTTTATATGTATGTATGATTGAGGCTATAAAGTAAAATAGAGGTCTTGCTATATGTCATAAAATAAAAATTTAAATACTGATGTGTATATATAGTAAGTTTTAATTTTCCCTACTGGTAAGACTTCTTGAAGTAGCAGACCTCTGGTTTCTATAACCAACAATGAATAATATCTGCCCTCAATTGAGTTCTGACTCTATGTGCATCATAATATATGTTTTAATTTACAGCATAGACAATTAGCACATAACCCAAAACTGGTCACACCCCTCCCAAACTCCACTTCCCCCAAAGGAGGAACAATAGTGCTATAGATTGGTCAGGTTCAAGGATATTTTTACTACAATCCTACAATATGGAGCTTTCACTATTCTGGAAAAATGAGAGATCACAATTTAGGGTCCAAACAGAGGTAGCCTTTTGTGGTATTTTTCCTTCAGTTGCGAAGAAGACAATTAAATTTTTCTCTTGTGTGTTTGAGGAACAGAAAGAAGGCCAACCAATGTATCTAGAGAATAGAATAATGAAAAGATTGAAAAGAAAAGGTATAGGTAAGAACTAGATCCTCTAAAGCAGTGGTTCTCAACCTTCCTAATGCCACAATCTTTTAATACAGTTCCTCATGTTGTGGTGATCCCCAACCATAACATTATTTTCGTTGCTACTTCATAACTGTAATGTTGCTACCGTTATGAATCATAATGTAAATATCTGATATGTAGGATGTATTTTCATTGTTACAAATTGAACATAATTAAAGCATAGTGATTAATCACAAAAACAATATGTAATTATATATGTGTTTTCTGATGGTCTTAGGTGACCCCTGTGAAAGGGTCGTTTGACCCCCAAAGGGGTCGTGACCCACAGGTTGAGAACTGCTGTTCTAAAGTTAGGTTTTATTCTGGCTGCAATGGGAAGCTCTCAAATGGTTTTAAGCAGGAGACTCATGTAAGGTAAGAATGTCTTTGGAAAACTCTCTGCTGGTTGGAAACTATGTTGCAGGAGAGCAAACTTGGAAGGTGTATTTAGAAGATTGGTATAATGGTCCAGGTGACTGATGGTGGCTTAGAGTAATTATACAGAAGATAATAAAAGGCTATATTATATCTCAAATATACTTTGAAGGTTGGGATATCTAAGCTTACTCTTGAATATGAAAGATGATTCATAAGTGTTTGAAAAAGTAATAGGTGAATGGTGGTGCTATTTGCTGAGATAGAGGATGCATGAGGATTGAGAATGTCAATTTGGAGGGGCATATGCAGTAGTTCACTGTGAGCCATATGAAGTATGGCATACCTAAATAAAGACTCAGTGACCTACAGATGGGATTGAATGAGATAATCTACAAAACAGCAGATAGAAAGGAACACTGAAGAGAGATGATAACTCCTCCAATTTCAGACTGAGTAAGAGTAGGAAATTAAGAAGGAGCAGCAGATGAGATAGAAAGAAAATTACTACTAGGTTAGTGTAATGTTACAGAGGTCATTCAGAATAGGGTTTCAAGAGTGAAGGTGAAGTCAGCTATGTAGGACCTTGAACAGATTCAATACAATGAGAACTCAATATTGACTACGTATTTTGCCAAGACTTGAGTTACCAGTAACCTTTACAGATGATTTTATATTTGTGGAGGGCAGAAAGCTTGATAAAAGTGGGCAAATAAATATGCAATCAGTCCACTGGATCCAAATTTCACTTCTGAGTTTCTTCTTTAAACAGTTGTGTTTATAAGGATTCATATTTCATATTTTAGTATTTTTTAGAGAGCTTCCAAATATAAAACAAAAAAGTTCACTACTTTTAAAAGAATAAAACCCATTCTATTTGAATTAAAATATGAATCTATTAGACCTTTTTATATATCTAAGGTATATGATGGGATCTTAATGATCTTATGTTTCTTATCTCTTAAAACATTTCACTATCTCATAATCCTAGAATTTAATTCATCACTATTCATCAATTATTTCCAAATATACTATTTAAAAGACTTTTTATATTTTAATATAAAAAAATGGAAGAATATTAAACTCACTTAAAAGGATAATGCAATAGAGGAGTAAATCATCATTTTTCAGTTTTCTAATTGTTACCCAAAGTATTGCATCATCATTCAAAAAGTTATTTTAAAAAGACTGGAAAAACTATCTTTATAGCCCATTTTTACTTTTCATCGAACACAGCTGAGAATTCAGATTTTTTTTTTCTGCCCATAATGGCAAAGAAAATATACTAGACATTTCACAATTTTTAGAAAAATGAGAAGATGAATACACAGAGACAGCAGCACTCTGGACGTAATGATGATGATGAAAGTGATCATATAAGTGAAATATCAGAATACGAGCCTTCAGGTGATATCTCTTAGGTAATCTTCTCAAACTCAAGAAACAATGTGTGAACAATGTTCTCCTAAGAACAAAAAGGAAATAAAGTATTCTCATTAGTCATTTAATAGGAAGGCTATCACACAATTTTTTTGTGACAAAAAACGTGGACCTATCACTTTTTACTTCAAGAATATATGACATTTTTTATCTTTAATGAGGTACATGTGCCAAAAATCATTTTATATGGAAAGATTTCTATGTTTAATGCATATTACAATTTTAAATAATTACTCTTCACTATTCCTTTATTCTTTCTTTAAATTATTTGTAAAAATAACTAGAAAATATTTTAAATAGATAATAGTCTATCTCTATTAGATCCCAATGATAAATGGTGACAACTCTTTTTCCTGCTATACTAAGAGTTAAGAAAAAACCTGAGATGGGAAATGAAAATTATAACATATATTTTAAGCAATACGTTTAGGAATATTGCTGTGAGGAAGTACAAAGAAATAGGCAGTAGCTGAAGAGAGATGTGGATTTAAGGAATATTGACATAGATGCTATCACTCAATAAATAATGCTGTATAATGCTAAAACCCAGCACTGGAAAAGGTCTTACGCTCTGACCCAACAAGGCCTCTGACACAAATGGAGGCTGAAGTAGCCATGGAGCTATGACTCTCAATCCCAGTTGCTGAGTCCCAAGGGTGCACTTATGGAAATCTTATGGCCCTCCAAACATATGGAAGTTCTCTGGGGGGCACTTGTAATTCACATTGATGTACTATGATTGCTCTCATACCAGACTAGGTCAAAATAAAACATCCTGTGATGCAATTAGTAGGGACAGGAACTATTCTAAATACCACTCATCTCCTGTCCACCAGAAGGAGGTGGCCCTGCTATGTAACAACACACAATGGAAACCAGTCTCAGGACAAATCTGTGAGATGAGACATGGTGAGTGGCTTTGCCCCAATTAATTTCGAACCCAGAAATAAACAGGTCATGGCTGTTAAGACTATAGGGCAATACAATCCTTAACAGCCATTTGTAAGCTTCCTGACATGGTAGAACAAAAGACCAGGAAAAAACTGCTGGACACCAGGAGTTGGGCCGTGTAAGGAACTGAAACTGTCTTAAAGACACCTGATCACACACCTGCAGTCCATCAGCATTCCAAGCCCACCACTTCAGGCCCAGGCCCACTGACCACAAAAGCTTCCTGCCAGTGGCTACATATAAGGATGCTGCCATCATCGACCCAATGTCCCCTTGGCTCAGTACTGTGCAGCCCTTCCCTTTGGGTATCCCATCACGAAGCCGCCTATTGTCTTCACTAGCAGAAAGGTGTGAACAAGGAGCCGGGAATGCTGATGACCCTTGAGCCCTGGCAAAGGTCAGAGCTATGCACTGACTGTTTAGTTGAGACAATGGTAGCTGAAGCAACTTCCCGATCAGATAGTCATATAAATCCTTATTGATAAGATAATCTGTGTTACTGAAAATTGCCTGCCTAAGGGCTATAGGTGCATTCCAAACTGAATAAAAGGATGGCAAGGCCTGAGCACAAGTGGAGTCCTTCCTCTTGTGTTGGGCTCCTGCCTGGCCCCCCTATTTCCAAGTTATTATTTGTCTCATCTCTGTCATTTGCGGGCAGTCCCTCTTCCAGAGCCCAAACCCTGAACCACTCAGGACGTGGGTTTTTACAATTCCCCATCGCCTTTTCTTAAATAAATTCAATTTTCTTTAATCACTATCTGAGATGGCTTTTTAGCCTACCACCATGTTCATCCTTCAATGGCCAACTGTACTGATGCCTGTCCTTGACAGTACCTTGTATATGGGCAACAGTGGATTCTGTTGGGAAGACGAAGTAAATACCTCTGTAATTCTTACTGATTTGTTCTATAAAAAAAATGAATGGTGCTATGATCAAACTGTGATATGGTATAATACTGGTATTATGGTTAATACTCAACTACCTCATGACTTTCATGTCTAATAATAGTGACATTTATTATTAAATTTATTGGCAGAATTAATTAAAGCCTCCTCAGGAGGTGCCTGGCCTGCATGGCTCAGTGGTTGAGCATCAAACTATGAACCAGGAGTTCACAGTTCGATTCCCAGTCAGGGCACATGCCCAGGTTTCGGGCTTGATCACCATAGGGGGTGTGCAACAGGCAGCCAATCAATGATTCTTTCTCATCACTGATGTTTCTATCTCTCCCTTTCCCTTCCCCTCTGAAATTAATAAAAAAAAATTTTTAAAGGCCTCCTCAGGAGATACTACTTATGGAAAACGTCTGGCCTGAGGAAGAACTGCACCTAGCTAATCAGAAGCTGGTATTTCATGCTAAATAATTCTGCACAAACTTATCATGAGGTACAAATAACAGTAGATGAAGGGGGGGGAAGAGTAATCAAATTGCACAAAAATATAAAGAGATATGTAATGGTTTTGTAAACAAATTAGCTTTATTTTAAAATCTTCTACGACCCAGACCTTGCCTTATGAACCTCTTCATCTTGCTGCTTATCTGTATCATTTTTTATATCCTTTATAATGAAACAGTAAGTGTAAATAAGTGTTTCCCTGAGTTCTGTGAGCCATTATAGTGGATTATGGACCCTGAGGAGGGGATTGTGGGAACTACCAATTTATAGCCAGTTAGTCAGAAGCACAGGTGACAACTTGGTACCTGGGACTGAAATCTAAAGTAGGGGTGATCTTGTGGAACTGAGCCCTTTCCTTAACCTGAAGTTTGTGCACTAATTATGACACTGGTTAGTGTCATAATTGAATTGTGGGATATCCAGAGAGTTGGAGAATTGGTTAGTTGGGGGAAACTCCACACACATTTGGTGTCAGAATGTTATGAGTGTAGGAAAATGTTTTTCCCTTTAGGTAGACATACATTTCCATGGATTTATAAGTAGAAAAAAAAGAGTTGGTGGTTATCTGATTGTATCTCCCTTATTTAAGAACTATTGGGGCCAAGGAGGGACCAGGGGAGGGCTCCAGGGTGTGTCCCATCCCTCTCGCCCAGTCCCAAATGGCCAGACCTCAGCAGCAAGCTAACCTACTGGTCCAGAGCATCTGCCCCCTGGTGGTCAGTGTGCATCATAGCAACTGGTCAAACAGTTGAATGGTCAGAGGGACAATTAGCATATTAGGCTTTTATATATATAGATTATGAAGCAATTCATAGTAAGGAACTTACCAAAGGTCACACAGCTAATCAATGGCTGAGAAAAGGGTTGAAGGTACATCTTACTGCAGAGTTCGAATGCTTCACTAGTGTAGCATAACTAAGGTAAGGTAACTGCCTATCTTACAGTAATGTAGTCAACTGTGTGCTCGAGGTCTCTTTCATATTTTTGTTGTAGCATTCACCATATTATTTTGTGACTTATTTATTTATTGTGTTTTTAAAAAACTACTTTCAGTGTCCACTGTGGCAAGTAATATACCTGTCAAATATGATGTGTGTATCCAAAATTTGGTGAATGAAGAAAGGGAGGGAGGGATGGACGGAGGGAGAGAAGAAAAAAGCAGGGATGAGTAGAAGAAAGAGGGGTGAAGATGGATAACAAGTAGAGAAATTATATATATATATATATCCCTGATTCTGCCATACTGGCTTGTAACTGAGGAGATATATCTCCCCGTGTCCTACTTTGAGCATGTATAAATTGAACTCTATTGTCCTGTGTAAACTTTCTTTAAATAATACCTGATCCAGACTATAAGCAAATAAAACACTTAAATTGTGGTTGATAGGGTATAAGGAAAGTCTAATTATTTCCCTCTACCCTGAGCTCATGAGAGTGACTTTACAGAACCACACATCACCTAGAATTCCAAGAGTATTAGAAAAAAACACTGAATAAGGTGGTTTCCATCTTTACAGATTGGTCAATGCCCCACAGAGGAGGTTGGCAACCCTCAGAGTTGCAATATCTTTTCCCATAAGATATTGACTTCTCCAAAACCACATTTATCTGAATAATAACTTACATAAAAGAGCAACAAAAAGAAATTTTGTTCCATATATCAAAAAATTCTATTAATATAAAAAAACATTCACTTCATTATAGTAATTCATAAATTAATATCTCTACCTCTTATTAGATATATATCCAAGGGGTGGTTTATACAATTGTTGATGTTGTAAGAATAAATGTTAGGGGTAGGAGGGAGAAATAGAATAGTGGGGTCTAGCTAGAGTTATAAGAAATATTAATCATGCTCTGTTAACCGTGATTGTTTTGTTCTGATTAGAGAGGGACATTCTGACCTGGCTGAGAGTTATACGCCCCAGGGCCTGGGCATTAACCTCAAAATGTGAAATGTGGTCCATTTCATGGAAAAATTAACAACCCATTATATTGCCCAAACAATGAAATCCTGGAGGCACACCCTTTGCAACCCCCAGCCTGCATTAACTGTAATCTATAACCATTATACCCATTCTTATTCCTTTTGCCTACTTCCCCATGTAATCTGTGTCCTTCTACCCAATATAAGCAGCTGGCTTATTGGGGGAAGGGGGCAGAGCAGATTTTTGTGGATGAGCTTTTGCTCCTCCAAGTTGCAGGCAATATTGGAAAATAAAACACTCATATACAATTCAACCCTGTCTCAGCTTAATTGGCTCAAGTAGTGACAGGCAGCCCAGACCCATTCATTCTCCAGTTTCATAAGCACAAAGAAATCTGCTTTTAAAATTTTGCAAGCCATATGCTTAGATTTTTCAGAGCATATAAAGCCATGCTATACTAGAGCATTATTATTATTGGGGTCTTTATCTTTTTGTCTAGTTCCATATTCCTCTATGTATTCTATATTCAGATAACAATTTTATAAGTAAAATTTCTCATTTTGTATTCTTTAAACATGAGAAAATTAAGAGCAATTTTTCATTATCTTTTTTTTTTCTTTTATCAGTGTTACTCTGTTAAGAGTTTTGAGGATTACTTTCTGTTACAGCATCAAATTAAGCTAATTACTTTGAAATAGTTTAAAGTTAAAGATAAACTGAACAGCTCCAAAGATAAAGCGCATAATCACATTCTCTTGAGAAACCTCTGTTGATCAAATTTGGACTGGCTCTTAGCAGTAACAAAACAAAATCTTGAAATAGCAACAGACAAGAGTACAAAAGAGAGCAGGTCATTCATGGAAGGGTCTTCCTTTGAGGTTACTCTAAATTTATTTCCGAAGCTTTAGGCAACAATAAACTCCTCTTCCTCCTCACATTTACAGTAGCATTAACTCCCAGTCTCCATCACAATAGGATGGTGTTGCAACTATAAGTTCTCATCATCATTAAAAAGCTCCAGTTCAACTTTGAAGTGGAACACACACTATATATAAAAGCTCACCTCTCAATTCTATCTCAAAAGAAATATGTCAGTTTCCAAGAGCTTTTCCTGGACTCATTGGCTATATAGTTACAAAAATGTGCTCTGTTCACCCACTTAAGAGTTAGGTAAAAAGCAAACAGTAGTACCTTGAAAATTACGACTTTAATATTCATAATAACCATTACATATGGGTGAGCCACAGGACCATGACTGGCAATGATTTGTGATTCTATAGAGTGTGTGCCCTTTGTGTGTGGAGGAATGGGTCAGACTCTTTCCATCACAGAATGATTAAGTTTGTTGTTTCATCTGAAAAATAACCACAGTAAGAAAGCGAACCAAAGTAAATACTCTGAAGCAGTTATTTGTGAAGTATTATATAGAGGAAATTCACAAATCTCAGCTACACCTAGGATTCAAGCTAGAAGCAGGAACTTGTAAAATTATTTCATTACTGAAATCCTAAAGATCCCGTTTTGTGTTCCTCACTAGTGTGAAATTTTGATTCCAAGTATGCTTATCCTTTTTGGAGATGTGAAATTGTAGTGATTTCTCTGAAATATTTTCACCCCTTCCCTAAAAAGAAAACAAACCTTCTTGAACTTCCACTATCAATAGAATCAAAGTATTAATTGTATTATGGCTTTACCTATCTACACTAATAAAAGAGAAAAATGGTAATTGGCGTACGGCGATACCCTTTTCATTGGCTAATCAGGGCTATATGCAAATTAACTGCCAACTAAGATTGGCGGTTAATTTGCATATGTAGGCACAATGCAGGGAGGCGAAAGGGAAAGCAGGAAGAAGCCCCCTGCCACTGACAGTGATCGGAAACCCAGGGGGGAGCCAAGAGATGGGGGGCAGGGCAAAGGCGGCCCTGGGGCCTCCTTTGCCCTGCCCCCCAGCCATGATCGGAGAATCAGGTGCCTTTTCCACCCTGGCCAGTGATAGCAGGAAGTAGAGGTGGAGCCAGCAATGGGAGCTGGGCACGGTCGAAGCTGGCAGTCCCAGGAGCTAGGGGTCCCTTGCCTGGGCCTAAAGCGAAGCCCACGATCACGGGGCCGCTGCAGCTGTGGGTCCCCGCTGCCCGGGCCGGACGCCTAGGCCAGAGGCATTAGGCCTGGGCAGGGGTGGAGCCTGCAACCGCGGGGAGCTGGGGGTCCCCTGCCCAGGCCTGACACCTCTGCCGGAGGCGTCAGGCCTGGTCAAGGGGCCGATCCGATGATTGGTGATCGGAGGGTGATGAGGGTCAACTCCTCTGGCCGAGGCATCAGTCCTGGGCGGGGGCCAGAGCCAGTGATCGGGGGGAGATGGGGGTCCCCTGTCCAAGCCTGACACCTCTGGCGGAGGCGTCAGGCCTGGGCAAGGGGCAGAGCCAGCAATCGGAGGGGTCTGGGGGTCCCCTGCCCAGGCCTGACGCCTGGGCCAGAGGCATCAGGCCTGGGCTGGGGGCAGAACCAGTGATGGGGGGAAATGAGGGTCCCCTGCCCAGGTCTGACACCTCTGGCAGAGGCGTCAGGCCTGGGCAAGGGGCCGATCCTGCGATTGGAGGGTGATGGGGGTCAACGCCTGAGGGCTCCCAGTATGTGAGAGGGGGCAGGCTGGGCTGAGGGACACTCCCCCCCCCACACACACCCAGTGCACGAATTTTGTGCACTGGGCCCCTAGTAGTATAATAAAAAACATTATTCCCTATCAAGCCTTACGTAGGTTCTTCTATTTTTAATAATGATTATTCCTATATCAAGTACTGAGTTTTTTATTTTTTTATAATTTGTATCTTACTACAAAATGTGTGTGTGTGTGTGTGTGTGTGTGTGTGTGTTCTTGGAGCCTCATTTAACAGTTGGCTTACATGTTAAGGAAAACCCACATGTTAATGGCAGCACATGACTGCTGAGATCAGAAGGAAGAGAAAGGACGCTCCATGGAAGCAATTACCCTCAAGACATGCTTGGAACCAAGAGGCATAAAAACAGCAGTTCATCAAACAGAAGGAAGAACTTTTTAAGCAGAGTTTAGAATGTCAAGATCCGGAACTGTAAATTATATGATCTACAAGACATTTAGTTGTGGCACAAAAAATAAGCATAAACTTTAGACAATCTTTAGACAAATTCTGACTCGCTAATTCTCATACTGTGACTAATTTTTGCAATGTGACTATAAGTAAATCGAAAACCACTTTTTCAATGGATTTCTTTTTTATCTTTCATGTAACGTCTTATTTGTGGCATGAGGGAAGAAGACTGGTGAAAACAGATTCAATCTTTTGCAGCTTTACCAAATGCCTGTCCACTAATCATAAGCAAATGTGCCCTTTTTTCTTTAAATCTACTGGGAGAGTAACCATTTTCTAATGAAGTAAATGAGTTTTATCCAATATAAAGATATCAGCCTCTCCCCCATTTTACACACAAATCTAGTAATTTTCCTTGCTTGATATAGTATTTAGTGCTAACTTTCTCCCAGAGATCACTTTAGAAATATATGAAAAAAGTGCAAACATTATTTTATAATCAATATATTTAATTCTGGCTTTAATTTACTATGCCTATCTCAATAATAAGATACATAGTATAAATTGGTGATATGTGACTATAGCTACTGACTAAAGAAAACGCAAAAAAATTTTAAAAATAAATATAAAATAAATAAATATATATAACTTTTAAAAGGTCAAAAGGAGCCTTGGTAACTTTGTTCATTTTAAAAATTCTGTTGTTTAGCTTCACAAAAGAAATGTCATTACAAAGTGTTGATTGTGAGGAAAGAAATTAAGGAAAATACAATAAGTATAAACATATACTGTGTTCATGGATAGGAAAAATTAACATCATTAAAATGTCCAGACTACCCAAAACAATCTACAGATTCAACACAATTCCCATTACAACACCAATGGCATATCTCACAGATTTAGAATATTCCAAAAACTTATATGGAACCAAAAAAGACCTCGAATAGTCTCAGCCATCTTGAAAAAGCAAAGTAAAGTTGTAGGTATCACACTACCTGATATCAAAGTATACTACAAGGCCATAGGAATCAAAACAGCATGGCATTGGCCCAAGAACAGGCATATAGATCAATGGAATAGAACACAGAGCTCAGAAATAAACCCATGCCTTTCTAGTCAATTAATATTTGACAAAGGAGACAAGAACAAACAATGGAGTAAAGACAGTCTCTTCAATAAATGGTTCTGGGAAAACTGAACATATAGATGCAAAATAATGAAAGTAGATCACCAACATACACCATACAAAAGAATAAACTCAAACTGGATTAAAGACTTAAATGTAAGTCGTGAAAGCATAAAAATTCTAGAAGAAAACATAGACAGTAAAATTTCAGTCATTTTTCGAAGCAATATTTTTGCTGATATATTCCTTGGGCAAAGGAAACAACAGAAACAAATGGGACTTCATCAAACTAAAAAGCTTTTGCACAGCAAAAGAAACTATCAATGAAATGAAAAGGGAACCCACTAAATGGGAAAACATATTTGCCAATGATACATCCGGGTAATTTCCAAAGTGTTGATTCAAACATTAGTGTTGATCTAACCACCCATTACTATTAAAAGCTAGTTGAATCTCTTTTTGGCGTTTTGGCTAAGATAAAGTGTAGCAAAAAATAGTTGACATACAATATTGTATTAGTTGCAGGTACACAACATATTAATTCTACATTTATATATCTTATGATGTGACCACCAGTATATGTCTAGTAACCATCTGTCACCATATAAAGCAGTGGTTCTCAACCTGTGGGTCACGACCCCTTTGGGGGTCAAAAGACCCTTTCACAGGGGTTGCCTAAGACCATCAGAAAACATATATAATTACATATTGTTTTTGTGATTAATCACTATGCTTTAATTATGTTCAATTTATAACAATGAAATCGGGATCACCACAACATGAGGAACTGTATTAAAGGGTCGCGGCACTAGGAAGACTGAGAACCACTGATATAAAGTTATTACGGGTGAAGGGCACGTGCCCGGGTTGCAGGCTGATCCCCAGTGTGGGGCGTGCAGGAAGCAGCCAATCCATGATTCTCTCTCATCACTGATGTTTCTATCTCTCTCTCCCTTTCCCTTCCTTTCTGAAATCAATAAAAAAAAATAGATCAAAAAAAAACTTATTACGATTTTTAGATGCACTTCTTATGGCAAGCATAGTGATATAAACGATCTTTAGTTACTCTGCCCTTTGTATTATTTTCTGATGCGTTTATGTTACAAGTGGCTAAAAAGTACTTCAGAATTGAATCCCTTTCCAATTGGGGAAAGTGAGGCAATGGGCAAGGTTGAGGAAAGTTGTGTGAGAGGAATATTTAGGATCTCTTATGGAACATAGTTTTTTTATCTCAGTGTGGGATGGCAGGTGTTCTGAGTTCCTGTTGCAGGGAGCACAGGGAAGTTTGTTCTCTAAAAGAGTTATTAGTAATACACATTTATGACTCAACTTTCTATAAAGGAGCTAGAGCACAGCTTAGAAAACAGCACTGTCCTTTGCTTGCCAAGCACCTAATTAAATGGCATGGCATTGTGTCTACAACTTGGTGGACAAGCATTGTTGAGGGAGAATGTAATGCCGTGCCCTTTCCCTAATTCTAATTCATACATTTTCTTATCCATCAAAACAGTTTCACTTATACTCCTCACAACTGATTTTTCTTGCCTCCTATTTCATGGAGAAAATGAAAGTGAACATGCATGAATACACTCAATTTTCCACCAACAAATCTACATGCCTACCTATCCTTAAATCCATTTCTCTCTTCCTTCCTGTCACAAGGCAGTATGTCCCCCATATATTCATAGAATACCTAATACCTTTATGACCTAATACCTAATACCTTAGACTCCACCTCCTAGGCCCATTCCAAATCCATCTGTTATGTGGTTATTCCCTCTCTACCTCTCTTTAAATTTGATTTTATTTCAGCAAACAAGCTCACTTAAGTTTCCATAATACAACTAAATTAAAAGGTATTAAGTCATGAAAGGTATTAGGTATTCCTGTTTCTACTACCTATTTTCTATACCTTAACAAAAATATTCTTAAAAATTGCACTTCCCTCCTTAAGACAATCTAATTGCTTCCTGTTGTACAAAGATATAAACTCCTGCCCTAACCAGTTTGGCTCAGTGGATAGAGCGTCAGCCTGCAGACTGAAGGGTCCCAGGTTCGATTCTGGTCAGGGGCATGTACCTTGGTTGCGGGCTCAATCCCCAGTAGGGGGTGTGCAGGAGGCAGCTGATCGATGTTTCTCTCTCATCGATGTTTCTAACTCTCTATCCCTCTCCCTTCCTCTCTGTAAATAACCAATAAAATATACTTTTTAAAAAAGATATAGACTCCTTACTATAGACAACAGGATCTGTATGATCTAGTCCCTTATTGTCCTCTAACATCCGCTGGTATTACTCATCCTCACTACAGTACATGATGTAACACCCTGCTCATATTAAATATCTTGAATGCCCTTCAATGTTTATAGCAGGCCCTTGGTATATGTTATTTTTCTCTATCTGAAAACTCCTTCCATTGACTCGCAGACAGATTTCAACCTTTTCATTCTTTTATCTTTTATCTCAAATATAGCCTTCATAAAGTTTTTCCAGCTTATCTCATCTAATTTGTGCTTATTTTGCAAATCTGTTCTCTATTTCAGCCATTTGCTTCCTTTATAGCACTTAGCAGCTATCACAATTACTTCATTTATTTGTCACCTAGAATATAAGCTCTATGAAAGTGAGAATAGCATGGTACATGCCATATAATGCTCAAATAATTTTATTGCATGGATTAATGATTAAAAGATATGGAATATTTGTAAGCATATTCCCAGTCCAACAAACTGGGATGATATGAGAGGGACACATTAATCAAAAAACCCCTCCCTTACTGAAGCTGGACCTTAGTCCTGGAGTTGTACATCTCCACCATCAAGCTCTTCTGGAGAATCTGATATGGGGAGAACAGTAAAGTTAGGAAGCAGTAAGTCTACTATTATATCCCTGAAGCATAGCAAACAAGAACTTACCAGTGTAGTCTTCTGTATTCATCTGTAATCCCCGTGTGAAATCAAAGCACATTAGAAATATAACAGGTATAGTGGTGGTATTTTCATGGTTGCTGACTCCCTTCTCTATTTTTTAAAAAAATGTATTTCTATTGACTTCAGAGAGGAAGGGGGGCGAGAGAGGGAGGGAGGGAGGGAGAGAGAGAGAGAGAGAAACATCAATGATGAGAGAGAATCACTGATCAGCTGCCTCCTGCACGTTCCCCACCAGGGATCAAGCCTGCAACCTGGGCATGTGCCCTTGACCGGAATCGAACCCAGGACCCTTCAGTCCACAGGCTGACGCTCTATCCACTAAGCCAGACCAGCTAGGGCTTACTCCTGTTTCTTACCAATGACTCAATTTTTTTAAAACGTGAACAAATGATACATTATAGAATTGTACGCTTGAAACCTTTATAATTGTATTAACCAATGTCACCCCAATAAATTCAATAAAGATATTTTTAAGTGTAAAGGCTACCATATGGTGTGTGAAGGAGGGGCTTGACCACAGGGCCCTTCACAGGTATACATGCTGCTCATGTCTCCCTGCAGGTGGTCTGCGTAAATTTATGTGGTCACACGTAAATCAGCCAGGGAGGATTGAGATGAGCCAAAGGTAAGTGTCCTAAGGAAGCCAAACTCCAGCTTCAGCCTGAGAAGCAACAATTGTTAGTGGAAACCTTCTGATGCCTTAGTTGCCCAGTTAACCATTCATAGTGAACCTCCAAGGAAGGACTGAACAATGGTTCAGAACAGAAGTTACTCTGCAACAGAAATAAGACAGAGCCAGACAAGTAGTTCAGAGGATAAATGAAGGTAAAAACAAGGCCCCAAGCAAAGCCTGGGACATAATCAGGAAGACATAAACATAGATGTGCCAAAGACAGGCAGGATTAGCAATGATAAAAAGACTAAATCCACTGACTGGTTCTCCAAAGTCCAGGGGCATCTCAGATGTGAACAGAGAAGTCAATTGAAGTTATATGAATAGCCCTAGCTGGTTTGGCTCAGTGAATAGAGTGTCGGCCTGCAGACCAGAAGGTCCTGGGTTGGATTCTGATCAAGGGCACATGCCCGGGGTTGCGGGCTCGATCCCCAGTGGGGGGGCGTGCAGGAGGTAGCCAATCAATGATTCTCTCTCATCACTGATGTTTCCATCTCTCTCTCCCTCTCCCTCCCTCTCTGAAATAAAAATATATTTTTTAAAAAGTTATATGAATATATACAGGGTAGGAAAAAATTAGATTTACTGGTGTTCATATGGATAATAATACAATAATAGAAATAATACAAGAATAAACTCTGTGTTTTGCATACTCACAACTATAAACCTATTTTTGTCCCTCCTTGTATAGGATACATTTTAGAAGGGTTATAATCTCTTATAATTTTATCAACTGTCTTGCAATAATTTCTTACCATATATATTTCTACACATACAATTCTATTTTAAGCACTGTTTATTTTCAAATACAAATTAGGCCATTGTAGTACAGTACTGAAATAATAAAATTTGGTGCACTTGTGTCTATCTACATAAAAATTAGGTATTTTGGATAAATACAGTTCTATCTTCTGTTTGCAAAAATGCAGCATTTTCTACATTGGCACTGTTCTATTTTGTGTCAAGCCCATCTGTTGCAATTATCCAAATGTCTATTTTTATTATTCAATTTCCCAATAACATGTGTCTGCCTTCCTTCTCCCATTAACTCTCTATTCTTTTATGTGCTTCCTATAGAATAATCAGCTCTATTCACTATATTCCTATGGCAAAAAAAATCAACCCAAAAAACAAAACAAAATAAAAATTTTAGGAAAGAAGGAATATATAGATAAAGGGCAACTTTATACAGATAGATGCTGATGGTTTTTGCAGTCTTTAATACACAGCACCTATTCACCCTTCAAACAAGATTAACATAGGTGGAATAATTTCTCCCTAAATCGGTATGGAGTAGCAGTAGAAAATCAAAAGTAATTATATTTACCATTGCATCTGATTTGGTTAAACTATATTGTGTAACACCCCATAAATTAAACACAGATGAATAGAAAGACTTATTTAAATGTGGGACCATGGTTGTCAAGATTTCTCTCCTAGATAGAATTCATGCTTCTTCTTCCTCAGGAAAGCTATCTCTGTGTATGTAACAGAGTCTTTGCAACAGCTAATAAGTAAACACATGGGCACTTTCCCGGGGTCTTCCTTATTTTCAGAATAGGAAGCACAATATCATATTCTCCATCAGCTACTCTGCCCACCTAGAGACCCTAGACTCTTTTCTAGTTAGAAAATAGTGCTAAGAAATCTCATAACTGCATCTAGCCCCCAAACTGACTTCTAGCCTAGTGCTACATTTGACAATTCTCTGTGCTGTTAGAGGGCTATAACCAGGGCATATAGTCTTTCATCTGATCTACAAACTGTCATAAAAACACTAAGGATCCAATGACCACTTTTTTTTTTTTTTCAATTACCACTTTTTAATAATTTTATCAAAAAACAAATCTATCAGGAAAATAATTTCTTTGTCCTTAAATATTTACCTTAGTTCTAAAGTCAAACAGCTTATACATCCTATATAATAAAAAGCCTAATATGCTAAGTGTTTGACCACTGGACCATTCGACCAGTCACTATGATGCACACTAACCACCAATGGGCAGACGCTCCAACCAGTAGGTCAGCTTGCAGCTGGGGTCCGGCCGATTGGGACTGGGCGAATTGGGCAGACACGCCCTGGAGCCCTCCTACGGTCCCTCCCCGGCCCCAATCGTGCACCAATGGGGTTCCTCAGCCTGGCCTGTTGGGATAGGGCCGAAACCGGCTCTCCGACATCCCCCAAGGGGTCCCAGATTACGAGAGGGCACAGGTCAGGCCCAGGGCCTCTACTAACAATCCTATCTAATAAAAGAGAAAAATGGTAATTGGCGTACGACGATACCCTTTTCATTGGCTAATCAGGGCTATATGCAAATTAACTGCCAACTAAGATTGGCAGTTAACTGCCAACTAAGATTGGCAGTTAACTGCCAACAAGATGGCGGTTAATTTGCATATGTAGGCACAATGCAGGGAGGCGAAAGGGAAAGCAGGAAGAAGCCCCCTGCCACTGACAGTGATCGGAAACCGAGGGGGGAGCTAAGAGCTGGGGGGCAGGGCAAAGGCGGCCCTGGGGCCTCCTTTGCCCTGCCCCCCAGCCATGATCGGAGAATCAGGTGCCTTTGCCGCCCTGGCCAGTGACAGCAGGAAGTAGGGGTGGAGCCAGCGATGGGAGCTGGGTACGGTTGAAGCTGGCAGTCCCGGGAGCTAGGGGTCCCTTGCCTGGGCCTAAAGCAAAGCCCACGATCGCGGGGCTGCTGCAGCTGCGGGTCCCCGCTGCCCGGGCTGGACGCCTAGGACAGAGGTGTTAGGCCTGGGCAGGGGCGGAGCCTGCAACCACGGGGAGCTGGGGGTCCCCTGCCCAGGCCTGACACCTCTGCCAGAGGCCTCAGGCCTGGTCAAGGGGCCGATCCGGTGACTGGTGATCGGAGGGTGATGAGGGTCAACTCCTCTGGCCAAGGCATCAGGCCTGGGTGGGGGGCGGAGCCGGGGATTGGGGGGATATGATGGTCCCCTTGCCCAGGCCTGAAGCCTGGGTCAGAGGCGTCAGGCTTGGGCGGGGGGTGGAGCAAGCGATCAGAGGGAGATGGGGGTCCCCTGCCCAGGCATGATTCCTGGGCCAGAGGCCTCAGGCCTGGGCGGGGGCCAGAGCCAGTGATCAGGGGGAGATGGGGGTCCCCTGTCCAAGCCTGACACCTCTGGCAGAGGCGTCAGGCTTGGGCAAGGGGCCGATCAGGCGATCGGAGGGTGATGGGGGTCTACGCCTCTGGCCGAGGCATCAGGCCTGGGCTGGGGGCAGAACCAGTGATGGGGGGAAATGAGGCTGCCCTGCCCAGGCCTGACGCCTCTGTCAGAGGCGTCAGGCCTGGGCAAGGGGCCGATCCTGCGATTGGAGGGTGATGGGGGTCAACGCCTGAGGGCTCCCAGTATGTGAGAGGGGGCAGGCTGGGCTGAGGGACACTCCCCCCCCCCCCCCCCCCCACACACACACACACACACACACCCAGTGCACGAATTTCGTGCACCAGGCCCCTAGTATAATATAATATAATGTAATAGAAAACTAGACGTGGCATCTATTTCTGGTTTAGATACTAACTAGTAGTTTTCACTTAGGAAAGAGATTTAACCTCCATTCATTTACAATGCTTGTATTAACCATTGACTATATCAGCGGTTCTCAGCCTGTGGGTCGCGACCCCTTTGGGGGTCGAACCACCCTTTCACAAGGGTTGCCTAAGACCATCGGAAAACACATATATAATTACATATTGTTTTTGTGATTAACCACTTTGCTTTAATTATGTTCAGTTTATAACAATGAAAATACATCCTGAATATCAGATATTTACATTATGATTCATAACAGTAGCAAAATTACAGTTATGAAGTAGCAAGGAAAATAATTTTATGGTTGGGGGTCACCACAACATGAGGAACTGTATTAAAGGGTTGCGGCATTAGGAAGGTTGAGAACCACTGGACTATATGAATATATATCAGGTAAGAATACTAGACCTTCTGGTTGTTAGTACCCGCAACTGATTAAATTTTTTATTTTATTCAACTGTAAAATTCCACACAGTTTTGTGATATGTTGTAAGATCATGAGCCAAGGTGGAGTCTGCCTTATGCATTGGTGACAGATGCAGGAAAGTGAGAACACATTTTGTGTGTCCTTTTAGCCAAGCAACACCATAAATAATATTTCTAGAGCATAAAAGCAACATCTCTTAAGCTACCTGTTATTTTTCTAATAGACAAAAATAGTTTTATTCACCACAGGAACAGAGAATATAGTTTTAAGTACCCTTGGCACTTATTTTAAAAGCTTTGCGATTTTTGTTCAAAGTTTATTGAACAAACACAGGTCAGGACCTTATAGGAAAGTATTTCTGTGGGAATTAAATAAATTGAAGAGATCACCTTTCAAAATAAATTTAAGAGATTACCACCAGATGATGTTAATGCTAAGGAAAGCATAATAAATATATATAATACGGGGTTTTTACATAGTGTCTCTCAAAACCTACTTATAACCTATTCCTTCAGCAAGTTATCATGGATCAGTTACCAAAGATGATCTGATAAGCTAAAAAAATCTTTATTCTCATTCTATGGGACATAATTTTTAAACCACTTTATTTGAGGTATAACTGACATACAAGAAGTTGAACATAAGAATCCACTTGTAAAACCACAATGAAAAATAATTTTGAAGATAACTATTTCCTGAATCTTGGGACATCTCATCTTTTATTTTTTAGATAAAAAATATGGAAATATTGGGTTATAAAATATAAATATTTGCCTAAAAAAAAGTAATACCTCCCCTACAAATGTATTTTGATGTCATTTCTTGAATTATCTGCACAAAATATAAAAATACAGAAGTAATGCTCTTCAAGTTAGCAACTAGCAAATAAATTTCCAAAGCAAAATATAAATTCCTCCAGATTACATGGTGATTACAAGGCAGAGAACACAGTTCCTTTTGGGCAGGTAGTGCTCATGGCATTTGGAACAAAGACTTTCTAAATCACATGCCGGGAGGAAGAAGGAAGGAGCGAGGCAAATTAATAACAACATTAAAATAAGGTAAAATTATTCAGCATTTTGTTTATGAGATGTATATATCTTATTGTCCTTTCCATTGATATAGAGCATTAAAAAGTGTGAAGATGCCAAGTGTGTTTTCTGTTCATTTTACAGTTGATTTTACAGTTGATATAAATTGATGTACATTTGGGTTATCTAGTTTGGACTATTAAGATACTGTGCTCTTAACATTTGTGTGTGTGTTTGTCTTACACACATAAGCATTTTGGTTCAATGTCTAAGCACTAGTGAAAATTTTAGATACTTGGGTATGCTTATGCTCAAATTTAGTGGAATAAGTGCTTTTTCAAAGTGCTTGTGTCCATTTATATGCTCATCAGAAGTAGAACTTAAAGTAATTCTCATACTCTTAAGCATTTAGTATTATATATGTTTTTTATTTTAGCCATTTGGGTAAATATGCAATGTTATGGCTTTGTGGTTTAAATTTGCATTTCCCTGATGACTAATTAAGTTGAGAACTTTGCCTTATATTAATGGCCACTGAGATATCTTTCCATTGAAAGTGGTTATTCAATTCTCTTTACCATTTTTTTAATTGTATTACCTGCCTTTTTATTGATTTGTATAAGTTATTTACATATTCTGGATATGCAAATTTTTAAATTATCCTATCTAATAAAAGAGAAACATGGTAATCAGTGTACGACCGCTACCCTTCCCATTGGCTAATCAGGGAGATATGCAAATTAACTGCAAGCCAAGATGGCGGCCGGCAGCCAGGCAGCTTTAAACAAACATGAGGCTTGCTTGCTTCAGTGACGGAGGAAACCAACATTCCCCGCCTGCCTTGCGGGCCTCTAAGCCTGCAGTTTGAAACATTGTAACAAATATAGAAGCTAAACAAAACCCCAGAAACCTACTTTCAGCGAGCCGGGATCTCAGAGCTGGAGTTATACATTGTTTCGATTATAGAACCCAAAAAACCAGATACCTGCTTTCAGCAGCAGAGGCCTCAGAGCTGGAGCCAGAGCTAAAGCTGGCCTAGAATAAAAAGAAAAAGAAAAAAGGAGCAGTTGGGAGCTTCAGCCCTCAACCCCTCACCCAGACTGGCCAGGCATCCGAGTGGGGACCCCCACCCTGAATGGTGTGTGACCAGCTGCAAACAGCCATCATCCCCTCACCCAGGCTGGCCAGGCACCCCAGTGGGGACCCCCACCCTGATCCAGGACACCCTTCCGGGCAAACCAGCCAGCCCCACCCATGCACCAGGCCTCTATCCTATATAGTAAAAGGGTAATATGCCTCCCAGCACCAGGATCAGCGGAGCCGAGAGGCCTCCTGGCACCGGGATCAGCGTGACAGGGGGCAGTGCCCAAACCCCCTGATCGCCCTGCGGCTCTGTGTGTGATGGCGGGGGGTGGGGGGGCCCACAACCTCCCTATCGGCCCTGCTCTGTTCCTGACAGGGGAAGGCGCCCCAACCTCCTGAACAGCCCTGCTCTGTGCCTGATAGGGGGGAGCTCCCCAACCCCCTGATCACCCTGCGGCTCTGTGTGTGACAGGGTGTTGCACCCCAACCCTCCCCCCCCATGGGCCCTGCTGTGTGACAGGGTAGAACCATAACCTTCCCATTGGCCCTGCCCTGAGTGTGAGAGTGGCGGCACCCCAACTCCCTGATCGGCCCTGCTCTGTGGGTGATAGAGGGCGGTGCCCCAACCCCCTGATTCGCCCTGCTCTGTGTGTGACAGGGGGCGGTGCCCCAACTCCCCTATCGGCCCTACTCTGTGAGTGACAGGGGGGAGCTCCTCAACCCCCTGATGGGCCCTGCTCTGTGCGTGACACGGGGGAGCTCCCCAACCCCTTGATGGGCCCTGCTCTGTGCATGACAGGGGGGAGCTCCCCAACCCCCTGATCGACCCTGCTCAGGGGGGGAAGGGGGTGGGGTCCCTCGGGAGATAACGACCTGCTGGCTTAGGCCTGCTCCCAGGTGGCAGAGGGCAGGCCCAATCCCTAGGTGCAGCCCCTGGTTGGGCTCAGAGCAGGGCCGATTGGGGAGTTGGGGCTCTGCCACTCTCACACTCAGGGCAGGGCTGATGGGAAGGTTATGGCTCTACCCTGTCACACACAGAGCAGAGACCGTGGGGGGCGGGTTGGGGCGCCACACACTGTCACACACGGAGCCGCAGGGCGATCAGGGGGTTGGGGAGCTCCCCCCTATCAGGCACAGAGCAGGGCTGTTCAGGAGGTTGGGGCGCCTTCCCCTGTCAGGAACAGAGCAGGGCCGATAGGGAGGTTGCGATACCACCCTCAGTCATGCTCAGGGTAGGGCCGATTGGGGGGTTGGGGCACCGCCCCCTGTCACACTCAAGGCAGGGTCGATGGGGAGGTTGCGGCACCACCCCGTCATGCACAGAGCAGGGCCGATCAGGGGATTGGGGAGCTCCCCCCTGTCACGCACAGAGCAGGGCCCATTAGGGGGGTTGGGGAGCTCCCCCCTGTCACGCACAGAGCAGGGTCGATCAGGGGGTTGGGGAGCTCCCCCCTGTCATGCACAGAGCAGGGCCATCAAGGGGTTGGGGAGCTCCCCCGTGTCACGCACAGAGCAGGGCCCATCAGGGGGTTGAGGAGCTCCCCCCTGTCACTCACAGAGTAGGGCCGATAGGGGAGTTGGGGCACTGCCCCCTGTCACACACAGAGCAGGGCGAATCAGGGGGTTGGGGCACCGCCCTCTATCACCCACAGAGCAGGGCCGATCAGGGAGTTGGGGTGCCGCCACTCTCACACTCAGGGCAGGGCCAATGGGAAGGTTATGGTTCTACCCTGTCACACAGCAGGGCCCATGGGGGGGGAGGGTTGGGGTGCAACACCCTGTCACACACAGAGCCGCAGGGTGATCAGGGGGTTGGGGAGCTCCCCCCTATCAGGCACAGAGCAGGGCTGTTCAGGAGGTTGGGGCACCTTCCCCTGTCAGGAACAGAGCAGGGCCGATAGGGAGGTTGTGGGCCCCCCCCCCCCCCCGCCATCACACACAGAGCCGCAGGGCGATCAGGGGGTTTGGGCACTGCCCCCTGTCACGCTGATCCCGGTGCCAGGAGGCCTCTCGGCTCCGCTGATCCTGGTGCTGGGAGGCATATTACCCTTTTACTATATAGGATAGAGGCCTGGTGCATGGGTGGGGCTGGCTGGTTTGCCCGGAAGGGTGTCCTGGATCAGGGTGGGGGTCCCCACTGGGGTGCCTGGCCAGCCTGGGTGAGGGGATGATGGCTGTTTGCAGCTGGTCACACACCATTCAGGGTGGGGGTCCCCACTCGGGTGCCTGGCCAGTCTGTGTGAGGGGTTGAGGGCTGAAGCTCCCAACTGCTCCTTTTTTCTTTTTCTTTTTATTCTAGGCCAGCTTTAGCTCTGGCTCCAGCTCTGAGGCCTCTGCTGCTGAAAGCAGGTATCTGGTTTTTTGGGTTCTATAATCGAAACAATGTATAACTCCAGCTCTGAGATCCCGGCTCGCTGAAAGTAGGTTTCTGGGGTTTTGTTTAGCTTCTATATTTGTTACAATGTTTCAAACTGCAGGCTTAGAGGCCGGCAAGGCAGGCGGGGAATGTTGGTTTCCTCCGTCACTGAAGCAAGCAAGCCTCATGTTTGTTTAAAGCTGCCTGGCTGCCGGCCGCCATCTTGGCTTGCAGTTAATTTGCATATCTCCCTGATTAGCCAATGGGAAGGGTAGCGGTTGTACACTGATTACCATGTTTCTCTTTTATTAGATAGGATTGTCCAATCCCTTGCCATGCTATATTTCAGCTTTCTGTAATTACTCTCATAAATGTTTTACAATTTTCTCTTAGATGTCATATGTATGTCTTAATAGGTTTATTCTGGTACTTGATGTGCTTTTATTTTATTACCATAATTTTAACATTTCAAATATAATTTATATTCAAATTAATCTAAATTGTGTTTAGGAATCATAAACGTTCCATATTTTTTACTAATAATTTCTCCAATGTGTATACTAGTGGAAAAGATCATAGCTATGAGCACAAAAACATCTGCCATAAAAATGTTTTGTTATTGGCCTTTGTCTGGTTATGATGGAAGAATGGGGTGCCAAGATTCACCACAAGACAGATAGATACTCAGGAGCTTCCACTGGCTATTGTGAGTAATGCTGCAATGATCATGGGAGTTCGTATATCTCATTGAGATCCTGATTTCAAACATTTTGGATATATACCTAGAAGTAGAAAAGCTGAATCAACAGCAGTTCTATTTTTAATTTTTTTAGAAACCTCCATATTGTTTTTCATAGTGGAGGCACAATTTTACATTCCTACCAACAGTGTACAGAGTTCCAATTTATCCAAATTTTTACCAATATTTGTTCTTTTATTTTCTTTTGTGTTTTTGACGGGTTTTTTATTTCTTTTTTTAAAATATATTTTATTGATTTTTACAGAGAGGAAGGGAGATAGAGTTAGAAACATCGATCAGCTGCCTCCTGCACACCCCCCACTGGGGATGCACCCGCAACCGAGGTACATGCCCTTGACTAGAATTGAACTCGGGACCCTTCACTCCGCAGGCCGATGCTCTATCCACTGAGCCAAACTGGCCAGGGCTTGATGGTTTTTTTAAATGTCATCCTAAGTAACAGGTTGTGATGATATCTTATTAAGGTTTTGATTTGCATTTCCCTGATAATTAGAAATGTTGAGTATATTTTCATATACCTGTTGGCCATTTGCATGTCTTCTTTGGAGGAATGTTCATTCAAGTCCTTAGTCCATTTTTTAAATGTGTTATGTGTTTATTTTTTACTATTAAGTTCTAGACGTTCCTTATACATTTTAGAGATTAACTGCTTATCAAATAAATGGTTCACAAGTAATTTCTATCATTCTGTAGGTTGCCTTTCTCTATTTTGATTGTTTCCTTTTCTGTGCAGAAGCTTCTTCATTTGATTTAGTCCCATTTGGCTGTTCTTGTGGTATTTTTGTTTTGTTTTGTTTTTTGCTTGTACTTTTGATGTCATACCCAAGAAACAATTGCCAAGACCAATGTCATGGATGTTTTCCCTATGTTTTCTTCTAGGACTTTTAGAGTTTCACATCTTATGTTTAAATATTTAATATATTTTCAGTTAATTGTTGTGTATGGCATAAGATAAAGGTCCAATTTCATTCTAAATTTGTATCCAATTTTCCCAAAACCATTTATTGAAGAAACTATCCTTTCCCCACTGTGTATTCTTGGCACCACTGTGGAAGATCAGGTGGCCGTATATGTGTGGGTTTATTTTGGGGCTCTCTATTCTGTTCCATTGTTCTGAATGTCTTTTTTTTTATGTACCAGTATCACACTATATTAATTACTGTAGCTTTGCAATAAGGAAGTATGTATGATGCCTTCAGCTTTGCCCTTCTCTTTCAAGATTGTTTAGGCTATTCTGGATCCTTTGTGGATACATAGGAATTTTAGGAATGGGTTTTCTATTTCTGTAAAAATGCCACTGGGACTTTGATAGGAACTGCATTGAATCTGTAGACCATAAAGGAGTGTGGATATTTTTCACAATACTAATCTTCTGACTTATGAACATGAAATGTGTTTCACATGTTTATTTATATCCACTTTAATTTTGTTCATCAGTGTTTTATACTTTTCAGTGTAAAATTACTTTACCTCTTTGGTTAAGTTTATTCTACAGAAGATCTATGACCCATTCTGAGTTATTTTGTGTATGATGTGAAGTAGGGATCCAAATTCATTCTTATGTATATGGGTATCAATTATCCCAGCACCATTTATAAAAAGATTATTACTTTCCCATTGACTTTTTAATTCGTTATTGATTTTATTTGTTTAAGATTAGATAGAATTCTAAATATCAGGGAAACTTGGACAAGTATGGGAGCAAGGCATGCCAGAAACACTGAAAATTTATGAAAAGCCAAATGATAACGTTGATAGGAATTAAAACACATGGATTGGCTGCCTCCTGCATGCACCCTGACCAGGGCCTGGGCCAAGGAGAGGAGCCTGCAACTGTGGTATGTGCCCTTGACCTAAATCAAACCCGGGACCCTTTGGTCCACAGGCTGACGCTCTATGTACTGAGCCAAACCAGCTAGGGCTTTTCTATTTTTATTTTAGGCAACCAATTGTCTGACTCCAGACACTGATGGTAAAGTAAACTAAATATAGTAGTGAAATCAGTTTTCAAGTAATATTTCATTTCATTGTGTTTCATTAGCACTTTAAAGCAAACCCTTTTATCTGGACAGTCTATGTAGGAAAGATGGTGTGCCACCGTTCAAAATAACAAATCCCTTGGCTATATCCACTTCTACATTGTCTACTAAGTCCCTTAGAAAAGAAATGTGCTGCATTACAATTTCAAAAATAGTCAGAGACTGAAAATTAATGCACCATGGGAGCATGTTGTTTTGGCCTTTTGTCTAAAGGGCAAAGGCAGACAAATCAGAGTCTAAGGCTGTGTGCCATATATAGGGATTTGTTTCCTGCACAAAACTCCAAAGAAAACAGTACATTCAAATGGTAATGAAGAGAGGGCCTGGGTGCAGATAATGGTATATTAAAGTTGGACGAGCTAATTGTGCATTTTCATGTGAATCAGCCTCCTGCTAAGACTCATTAGAAATGCACATTAAGGATATAGACAAGTGTGCCCCCTTTTAATCAAGTGTCTTATTTCTAACAACAATATTAGTATTGTGAGCATTCTGGTAAGTGAAAATTTTTACTGAAATTTAATTATACAGCCTGGAAATTTGATTCCATTTCAAAGCTATAAGAATATCTTCATGTGAGGGTAGAATGGGATGAAGTGGAGAGAAAAAGAGAATGGACTAGAATAGGAATTAATCAATTACTTTCTTTTCTCCTAAAAACTAAATATGCTGGCCTGTTGAGCTGAATTCTTACTTGGAACCCATACAAATTTCCACAAAATATCAGTCTACAGATGGTGCTGAGGAAATGACAGTCGAGACTATAGCAACAAAACTTAGGGAAAAGGAGAAGCATTTCTGCAAGAGAGTGATAGAACACATGGGGAGCCTCAGATGGAGAGATGTGACGTACAGGGCAATCTGCACCCAGAAGAGCAGAAAAATACCCATATGATTATTGTTAGACACATAGCAGGAGAGCGAAACATAATTTAGCTTATTTTAAAAATTGAAATTCAACCTGAAATTCTAAAATTCCTTGCAGAAGAAATGTTCACCTTTTTTCTGTTCATATTATACCACACTGCAAGAGGCAAATATTTAAAATTTGGTTGCATTTCATTCTAAAGTGTGTTAAAGAGAGATAAAGAAAAAAAGATAAAAATAAATAAATAAATAAAACTCAAATAAGGTAAAAAAAAAAAAAAAGAAAGAAAGAAAGAAAAAAGAAAGAAAGAAAAAAAGATCACCACAAAAGATTTATCTTACAAAAATGTGCCTAAATATTGAAGTTATTTCTGTGGGATTCTGGGATAATGGCATGCTGATCACATATCACTGCCCTACTCCCATCCCCAACACCCTCTCCAGGGAAGGTGAAAGACCCAGGCAAGCATGCTGCTGGAGGGCCATGGAGAATGCGTCAGAAAATACAAGTCCTGCTGGGATTTCCAAGGAAGGAAATCGAGGCATGGCTTCCTTCTCCAAGGAACCTAGCCCTAGAGTAAAGATAAAGTTTGTCTCTCCTCAATCTTGGAATGCTGTTTATATGTGGTTCCAAGTGGCTGAAGCCTTGAGATCTCTGGAAGGTAGGCAACACATGTTTATCTATTTTTGTGCTGGTTACTCAACCACTAATGGTCCCTGGTGGAAGGAAGTAGCACTTATGGCTGAGGCCTGCATCTGGGACATGGCAGCCAAACCCTTGGAAAAACAGAGCAGAAAGGCATCCTCCCCAAACCATAGAAGAAGGGTTAGAGTCATTCACTCTGAGGCCACACATGAACTACCATGCCTTACATCACCAGCTAATTTGCCACAGAAGAAGAAAATATGGTATGTCAACGTATGCAATTTAAAAGATATACAACTATGACTACTAGGTTTAGGAAATGCATACATAATCTTTTTAGCACATGACTTTTAAAAAGGAGAGAAATTGAAAATACATAGTTTATAAAGCCCAGCCAGCATGGCTCAATGGTTGAGCACTAACTTATAAACCAGGTAATGGTTCAATTCCCGATCAGGGCACATGCCTGGGTTGAGGGCTCAATCCCCAGTAGGGGGTGGGCGGGAAGCAGCTAATTGTTCTTTCTCTCTCATCAATATTTCTATTTTTCTTTCTCCCTTTCCCTTCCTCTCCCTGAAAATAAAAAATAAAAATAGCCGAAACCGGTTTGGCTCAGTGGATGGAGCGTCAGCCTGCGGACTGAAGGATCCGGGGTTTGATTCCAGTCAAGGGCATGTACCTGGGTTGCAGGCACTTCCCCAGTGGGAGATATGCAGGAGGCAGCTGATCGATGTTTCTCTCTCATCGATGTTTCTAACTCTCTATCTGTCTCCCTTCCTCTCTGTAAAAAATCAATAAAATATATAAAAATAATAATAATAATAATAAAACACTATATTTTAAAAATTATATAAAATGGTAACCTACGCGGTTTATCTCATGGATACATCCCTCTGCAACAGCCCAAGCAAACAAATGTCCCATCTTTGCTTACTAAAGGTCAGCAACAGGGATCCCCCTCCCAAGGAAGGTTATCTCACATTGCTAGGAAGTTCTTGGCCACACTACCAAAGGATGCCCCAAATATGATTTCTTTCTTTTTCTCTTTATTGTTGAAAGTATTACATAGGTCCCCTTTTATCTCCCATTAACTTCCTCCAGCCCCTGTATAATTTCTTTCTATGGGCCTGACCATGCTAAGGACAGAATTATCTATTTCCTCCTCTGAGTAGCAAAAAACTTGGCTTTCAATAACACCTCTTCATAGTGTTGACCATGGTTTTCACCTGGGCTGCTTCTGCACCCAAATCTTGTCCTTTCCATGGTGGTGGCACTGCCATTATTTTCCTTTTGGTGGAGGGAGAGAAGTGTGTTCATTGGGTTGTCATTTCATATTATGTCATTTTGTCTTGAATTTGTTTTTAATTTTGTATTAAAATGGGCCCAGTATTCCCACTCTGAAGTCATTCAGGACCCTCACTTTGCCTTGGAGTACTTTGAACATCTCTCCCAGTGTCACTCTGAAATGTTGATGAGCTTGTCCTTACACTCCTATAAGCCATAAATCTACATCCCCACCATGAAGCCCTACCGTTGAACAGAACACCTCTGCACCACCGGTGAAACCTTGGGTAGGTCCCTTAACCTCTTGGCTTTTGAGTCCTCAGTTATAAAAACAGGAGGGTTCTATGAATTGACATTTGTTTTTACTCTTCCCAACTGAAATGTCTCCCCTCTCCCCTCCCCGGGTCCACATCTCATTTGTCCTTCAGGCCCACCACCAGGGAGCCTTCCTTGATTCCCCCGTCCACACAAATCTCTGCCTCTCCAACTGTTGGATACTTAGGGTCAGTGCCAAAAACCTGGCTGTCTTAGGTTAATCTTGCTTTTCATGCTAATCTCAGAATGGAGTTTCTCTTGCCTTCCTAAGGTCCAGGGCTGTGCCAGTCCACAAGTATGCTCCCCAGGGAGTGGCTACTTGATTCAAGGCATGAGGGGGGGGGGCCAGGTGTGAGGGCACAGGTAGGGCACAGCCCACTCTCCTCAAAACCTCGAGAGCCTAAGCCACAGATTCCGTATATGACCTCACGAGTAGTGATGACATCACGGTTTCCATTGCAGAGTAACTGCAGAAATGTGGTGTTCCAGGAGAACCTTCCCTACCAGTTCTCTACCAGATACCAATCTGTTTAGTTGCCTGACAAAGAGATGATTGACCGGATCTTGTACATGCAGTGTGACTTGTCCTCTGTCCCCTTGGAGTGCAGCACAGCAGGTAGGCCTAGGCTGGGCATCTAGGGCGTTTGGTGTACACGCAACCTCACCTGGTAGTCACATGCTCCTTTGGGGCTTGTCTATCACATCTAAGAACTGCCCTAGCTATATGTAATACCAGTAGCCTGGGTCCCCCATCAGAGACCCACAGAGTTCCCGCTCACTGCTGAGGACAAGTGCAATGTCATTCCTGGGCAAATGTTCAGAAAGATTCTCATCTTTCTTGTTGTAACCATCCCCTTTGGGCCACAGGATACTTCCATTCAGCCCCTTTACTGGTTGGCTTCTTAGCAAAAGTCGGGTGCATTTTTGTGTGCAAGTGATCAGTGGAGAATTTGAGAAAGAACTGTTGAGCAGTGCTCATGAACCTCTCTTTCAAACTCAGTCACCTTCACTGTACTGTCATGCAGACATCGACATGGGTCCCTCAGACACATCCCAAGCTGAGCTGCTGAGTACTAAGAGAAAGGGTGGGCCCAACCATGGGAAGAACAAAAGAGCTAAGGGAAGTGATGAAGGAGGGCTCGAGGAAATGGTATCCCAGAAGGTTGGGTTGATATGAGCCTAGACTTGGTACCCAGAATCTGGCTCTCAACCTCCTGGTCACTCTGCCTCAGTATCTGGCCTTTTTCTGATCTAGATAAAAGTACCAGAGGACTGGAATTCAGTGTGGTTGAAAAAGCAGTATGAATCGAGCCTGAGAGGAGTTGCCAAGGTGGGAGGGGGTTCTAAAACCAGTTTATATTAAATTATTTTTTCCCACGCTTGGAAGGCATTTCCTTAAAGCCTCAGAAGTGATGGCCTGTAAGAAATCTTTTATATGTTGTGGGAAAGATGGAGGAGATCCTGAGTGCAATTATTTTGGGATTCTGTTTTCTCTGGGAATGGGGAAGATTTTCTGGTCTCCTGCTGCTTTCCTAGACCCCACAGAATTGCTTTTGGAGCAACACCCCTTCTCTAGGGGTCTCACAGTAGTGATGGGTTAAGGCTGTGTTTTGGGATGCCAAGCAAATTAGAAGGCTTCAGCAAGAACCTGGGAGAGACTTGAGAGAGGGGATGTCCTGGTAGGACAGAGTATAGCACAAGTGACTGATCAGTTCTAATTTTCTTTTCAGCAACAGTGACTCCTACACCTGGTCACTACCATGTCCCCCACCGAAGGCAGGGAGAAACCCGAGTGGGCTGGCATGGAGAGACATAACTGCTTTGTCGCTGGCTACCGGTCCTATGGGGATGCTCCTTTGGCCACCCCAGCAAAGGTGAAGGCAGAGAAGTCAGTCCCCAGAGGAGCACATAAGAGACATTATCCTGTGAAATGGTCAAGCAAAGACCTCGGTTGCTCCAGCCCCAAAATTCCAAGACTGGAGGATGATGGCAGGAGGGTGACTCCACAGAAGCTGACCCCAAAAAAGGTGGAGGCAGAGAAGCCGGTCCCCAGACGAGCACTCAAGCGATGTCACCCTGTGGAAGTGTTGGATGAAGACCTTGGTTGCTCCAGCCCCAAAATTCAACGACTGGAACATGGTGGCTGGAGGCTGACCCCACAGAAGCTTGCTGGCTAAGGCACTCTGCAGAGAGGACAAGCATTTAATGGCCTAAGGCAGCTAATGCCTCTTCCTTCAGTGACCCCCACTGGTGATTACAACCTGAGCCATTCTGTCTGTGCCTTCTTCAGCCAGGAGCCTCCTTCTAAACAGACAAGGACAAGGAACCTTAGAAATGAGGTTTCAAATGGGAGTCTGCTTTGAGCATCCCAGGGCTAAAGCTGGCCTGGCAGAAAACCTGATGGTCCTCTGCTCAGCCCCCTAGAGTCCCTTCTTGGGCAGAAGAAAAGTCTGCACTCTGTGAACCCAGTAGGATCCAGGAGCAGAGAGGATGCATAGTAGCCTTAGCAAGGCCCCACCCTGTCTACCAGATGGGCTTCTGCCCCAAGTCATTGCCAGCGGCCATCAACACAACAGAGGCTTCTTGAAACTGAAAGAAGCAGTCTGCGGTACCCGAGGGAGCCCTTGGACTGGGGTCTCAGGAGCCGAATAGGGAGACTCAGGAAGTCCTGCTCCCTGGAAAGTGTCTAGCAGCAACCCTTATCCCCCAGGGCTCACCTGCTTTATTATTCCCAGCTTATCTGTCCTCAGTGGGGTCCCTTACTGATCAATAAAATAAGTTTCTGTAAAAGCCATGGTTTGACTTGAAATCCAGTTGTCCAATGTGAGGCCCCAAACCTCCCTGTTCGCTTGAAATACATTCCCATGTGGGATGCCTGATCCTGTAAGATCTACTGCCTCCAAAAAGGACCCTTAGGTGCAGCTTCTACGGGCTCCTGCAATAACACCCGTGCAAATTGGGGCAAGTCTCAGGCTGAAACTATGAGTACGAGAGAGAGAGAGAGAGAGAGAGAGAGAGAGAGAGAGAGAGAGAGAGAGAGAGAGAGAGAGAGAGAAGGAGAAGGCAGGACTGAGAAAATGCTGTTTTTATCCATCAACTTACTCAAAAAATATTTATTAAGCACCTGTGCTTGTTGCTTGGGATATTTTGGTGACGGAGATGACTCAGGTCCCTCCCCTGAAAGCATCCACAAAAGGAAGAGACAAACAAGTCAGTAATATAATTTCAAGAAATGATAACTGATATAAAGAAAAGTAAAATAGAATAAGAGGCTAGAGTGATAAGGGGGTGCTAAATAACACAAGGTGGTCAATGGAGGCTTCTTGGAGGAGGTGGATTTTCAGGGGAAATGTGAGTGACGGGTCCCGTGAGGAGCTGGAGGAAGAGTATTCCTGGAGGACGATATGGCAAATGCAGACCCTGAGGTAGAAATAGCCACCTGTTCTAGGACCAGCAGAGCAGCCAGTGTGGCCAGTAGGAAAGGGAAAAGAATGAAGATGTGATGGGAGAAGTGGGTATGGGCCAGACTATACAGTGAGCCTTGTCAACCATGGTGAGGAGTGTGGATCTTAAGTGTGATGGGAGTCATGGGTAGGCTTAGAACAGGGTAGTAAAGTGATGTGATGGTGATGGAAAGATCACTCTTACTGCTGTGGGTATCTCATCAGTTAAGGGGACAGTTGGTCCTGGGAAATGGGGGAAAGGGGTATCAGCAGACAAGAAAGAGCACAGGCTTTGGAGAGGTGTCCCAGGCCCACCTGCCTCAGCAGCTCAGAGCAAAAGGGGGCACTGTCAGCTGCTTGGGGTCCTCCAGCAGGGCTGAAATCACCACCATGTGGAAAGACAACACACTTGTCCTCAGGAGCCACAGCATCAAGACTGGTGCTGCTCTTCCCCCAACTCATACCTTCAAGGCCAGGGCAGGTCCTGATCATTAAGAAATTTCCCTAACCTGCATGAGAGGAAGGAGGCACATGCACTGGGGCTCCCAAAAAGTTCCTACTGGGTGCCTCAGTTAACCCACAAAAGACCGCTAATACCTCTTCCTGCAGTGACCACCCCCACTGCCCAGCACTGGGGATTAGACCCTTAGTGTCTGTCTCTGAAACTTGCTGTGACCGAGGGTGACTCATAGCCACTGGCAAAGTGAGATGGGTTGGCCATTCCCAAAAATGAGGCAAACATATTCAGATGCATCTAGGGACCTTGGGAAAATTGAGAGATTCCAAGCACCCACACCAGTCCTACTGAATACATTTTTAGGGTGGGGTCTGGACATGTGCACTTTTAAAAGCTACCAGTTTATAGGAAATACAAACCAGTTTATAGGGACAGAGAAACAAGTGAAAGGACACCATGGGATGCAATCAGCAAATACCAAAAAAAAAAAACAAAAAACTAAAGGACAAAGGATGTGATTTTTTATTTTCACAAATAAGTTGCAGGAAGAACTTTTCGTCAAGATGGCAGAGTAGGTAAATGCTGTGCTCACTTCCTCCCAGTACTACCACTAAACTACAGAACAAACCCCTCCCCACCTTGAGAACAGCCTGAAGACTAGCTGAACAGAAGTCCTATATAATTAAGGATATTCAGGAGCAGTCACATTGATACTGGTAGGAAGGTTGGAGATACGGAGGGAGCAGGCCCCATACTCACATGTGGCAGTTAAGAAGTGGGGTGAGGGGATATCTGGGCTATAGAGGTCCCCTCTCCAGCAGTGAGGGGTCCCAGCCCCACTCAAAGCTCCTTAGCCTAGGGTCCCTGTACGTGGAAGAGAAATCCCCATAACTTCTGGCTGTGAAAACTGGTAGGGATTGTGACTGAGTGAAAGTCTCAGGTTCCCCTCAATGGGCCAGTGCATGAATTTACTCACTGACAAACTCACTTGCTCTGAGCTCCAGCATTGGGGCAAGAGCTTGAAAAACAGGGAAGAACTGCATTGTCTGGCTTCAGAGCAAGGGCTAGAGGAGCAGTTTTCTCCCAGACAGAAGTGTGGGCTGAAGCCATTGTTGTTGATCCTCCCTGCAACCCAGCTTGCATGCCTATCAATAATTCCTTTAAATATAAAAGGTTTAAATGCTCCAATCAAAAGACTAATTTCCATCAATACACAAACGAATAAAGAAGAGATGGTACATGTATACAATGGAATATTACTCAGCCATAAAAAGAAATGAAATCTTGCCATTTGCGACAACATGGTTGGATAGACCTAGAGCAGTGATGGCGAACCTTTTGAGCTCGGCGTGTCAGCATTTTGAAAAACCCTAACTTAACTCTGGTGCCGTGTCACATATAGAAATTTTTTAATATTTGCAACCATAGTAAAACAAAGACTTATATTTTTGATATTTATTTTATATTTTTAAATGCCATTTAATATAGAAAAATCAACCAAAAAAATGAGTTCGTGTGTCACCTCTGACACGCGTGTCATAGGTTAGCCATCACTGACCTAAAGGGTAGGTATTATGCTAAGTGACATAAGTCAGAGAAAGCCAAGTACCATATAATTCATTTATATGTGGAATCTAAAACACAAAATAAATGAACAAACAAAACAGAAATAAACTCATAGATACAAAGAACTAATAGATTGCCAGGTGGGAGGGGGGTTGAGAAGGTGGGTTAAAAAGTGAAAGGGATTAAGAAGTACAAACTGCCAGTTATAAAAATAGTCATAGGGATGTACAGTATAGCTTAGGGAATACAGTCAATATTAGTATAATAACTATGTATGTTGTCAGATGGTATTAGACTTATCGGGATGATCACTTCATAAGGTATATAAATATCTAATCACTATGTTGTACACCTGAAACTAGTATAATATGGTGTGTCAACTGTAATTGAAGAATAAATTTAAAATAATAGTAATTTAAAAATAAACTTTTCCTCAAAATTACACTCTCCAAGTGAGTATCATATTGGCTATTTCCACAATCCAAAGATAAATGTTTTAAAAGGACATAGAGTTTGAAAAATAATACAAAATAATACAGTTGATAATAAGGCATGTGCTTATAATTTATATAATGGAGTGTCAAACAGTAAAAGAACACAGGATTTATAGTCAGATCTGAATCCGTATCAAGTTGGGCCATTTAACAAAGATCACAGCTCCCTTGTCAACTACCAAACCTCAAAAATAATAGTAACTACCTTGCTGGCTGCACATATGCAGTAATCTTATTGGTTACATATATGCATTAGAAATAATTAATTAAAACTCCCAGTCTACCATCTTGTGACTGTTGGTTGGTTTAATACATGGTAGTTACTATTACTACTTTTAAGGTGATAACTGGTCATGTACAAAGGCAGTGTCTGAGAATGTCTCCCCATCTAGGACTAAAAATTAATGATATTTTTCCCGGTTTTATGACATTTTTATTAACTATTTAAAGAAATATTGGACAAAAAATGATTAGACATGTCACATGATGGCTCTGGAGGGTAAAATGAGGAACACTGTTGACGCACTACCAATCTGATTTTAATTTCGCAAAAAGAAAAGTTCACATTTGCCTAAGGGTGAAGTAAGTGATTCCAGAACTCGAGAGTTTTTTTTTTTATTATTATTAGTTAAGGTATTACAAATGTGTCCTCATCCCCCCTATTAACCCCCAACCTCTCTCCCACACACAAACTCATTTTTAATAGATGGTATGGGACCAGAAAATGTAAACCTTAGGGTATTTCCCTTCCTGAGATTCTGATTCTATGCTTTGCACTTCGCTGGCAGCTCGTCAGGGAGACGGTGGAGGCAGAGAGTGTAGTGTATGGGCAAGAGAGATATAAGACAATGCTTCTAAATCAAAAGATTATAGTCTCAGAGAAAATCTGAACAGCAATTAAATATAGTTGGCTATACGCTACCATACTGGATAACACAGCTTTCATGTGTTTGGATCTAATTAAATCCCACAGTCCCATATAAATCCTAATCTTTTACAGATTTTTGTTTACACTTCCTTCAGCAGTTTTATCCCTTTAAATGGGATTTATGAAAAGCAGCTCAACCATTTGGTTTTTGAAATCCCTTCATGTTAGTCTAGACTTTATGAACACTTATTTCACAACACTTACCACCATAAAAGCAAAATTATGGTTTATTTCCTGTCTTGAGATACAGATTTACCTGCACATTTTTAGCTTGACTCTCACATTTTTAAGAACTCAAGTCTGCTTTGCTGATTCTTCCCAGAAGACACTTGTGTTTTAATAGAAAATATGAACTGCACGAATGAGATTGGAATGCTCATTGTTCTTCATAATGAATTTCATTCCCATAAAGCTTATTCATGCTCTGGTCTGCTAAGTAAAGACAAGGCAAGGCTATCATCTTTGCCTAACCCCACACAGTGCCAGATCAGAGCATCATATAGAGGCTCAAGTAACTAGCTACTAAGAAACAGTAAATCTCTGGTTAATTATAATAACTTGTTAACTTAAAAGTTCTCTACTTGAAGTAGCCAACTGAATGGGACATGAATACAATATAATCAATAAATTGGAAGAAAAAATTAGGACCTCTAATTCAAGGAAGCAAGTATAACTAATATGTTTTTTCATAAAAATTGTTCCTTAACTTCACTGAAGTCAGAATGGAAGTCTCAATTTTAAAACTGAGAAACTACAAAAACTCCTTAATGAGACGTTTATCCTGGTACTAAATTTTAATGGAAATGCTCACATAGGACCTAAATATATTAGAAAAGGAGGAACATGCCTGACAATATCTTCAATAACAATTCATAATAACCATTTAAACTTTTTAAAATTATGTTTCTTTCATTTTAGCATCTATTCACTTATTTTTATTTTAGTTCTAGCAGTAGTCTTGCTTTGTCAATTTCAGAAAACTCACTCAGGCATTCCTAAGGAGAGCCTGTTTCACAGTGAACAATAGAATGCATACAGACTAGATAAAATGCATTGATTATGTAGGCTATCTACAAAGAGGGAAAATCCTGTTTGCATTTGTGTTTACCCTTATGCCAGAATCATTACAATTTTCACAAAAGAATTTTTTAGTAGGAATAGGAATTAAAGAATAAAGCAGTGGCTTTTAATGACATAGGCAATGAGATTATAACTTATAGTGAATGTAATGTAACCCAACCATCAATAAAAATAAAGACCCCCATGATCAGAAAGAGGAGATGGGAGACTACTATGATAATTTTAGTTCCCCATTTAAAATATCTACTAGCCTTTCATTAATGATAAAATAAATTCCAATTTCAGTATATACCCCCCCCAAAAAAAGCCTCATTCTATCATACTTCCAAGTACATAAACCTTGCTATAGTAGACTTTATATCACTGTTACATACACTGAGATCACATTGATCTCTGTTAAGAAATTATATGGTTTTGTGTTTATTTGCTTAATGTCTGACTCCCATTAGGTGGTAATGGCTAGGTCTATTTTTACTCATCTTAGTAGCCACACTACCTAGTATCCAATAGATACCTAATATAAATCGTTTTAAATGAATGAATTAATAAATCTTGTGCATCCATCTTTTGATTTTCTGTATTATTTTTCATGTTATAAAAGCTCAATAATCAGCCTGGCCAGTGTGACTCAGCGGTTAAGCATTGCCCAATGACAGTGGTTCTCAACCTTCCTAATGCCGAGACTCTTTAATAGAGTTCCTCATGTTGTGGTGACCCCCAACCATAAAATTATTTTCCTTGCTACTTCATCACTGTAATTTTGCTACTGTTATGAATCTTAATGTAAATATCTGATATGCAGGATGCATTTTCATTGTTACAAATTGAACATAATTAAAGCATAGTGATTAATCACAAAAACAATATGTAATTATATATGTGTTTTCTGATGGTCTTAGGCGACCCCTGTGAAAGGGTCGTTCAACCCCCAAAGGGGTCGCGACCCACAGGTTGAGAACCACTGCCCTATGAGCCAGGAAGTTAGGGTTCAATTCCCAGTCAGGGTATATGCTGGGGTTGCCAGCTCTATCCCAGTGGGGGGTGTGCAGGAAGCAGCTGATCAATGATTCTCTCTTATCATTGATGCTTCTCTCTCACCCTCTTCCCTTCCTCTCTAAAATCAATAAAATATATATTAAAAATAATTTTTTAAAAAGCTCAATAATCTTTAGTTGCACATTTCTCAAACTGTTCTGAACACTGTTGTCAATTAAGTTTTCCCAAAACACAGCTGTATCGGTCACAATTCAACTCACATAGTTTCCATGGTTCTTTATTATCCAGAGTCGAGACCAGCCTTTCTCAATCAGGGTTCCCAGAGAGCATTAAACCCAAATGCCCTGAGCAGCCATTGTATGTAATGAATTAATTTTTTTTCTGTGCATCTAGATAGGTAATAACTATGTAGTAACTTTGGGAGGGTTGAGAAAATAATTACTCAATTTATTTTATGTAAAGCTTAATTCTCTTGTGGAACCCTAGATGAGAAAGACTAATTCCAGAAAAACAATATGGACCTGCCTTAATTTTCTGGTCTATTATCCTACAACTCCTCTTCACATTCCCTTGGTGTTATTCAAATTGGACTTCAAGCAGTAACCATCAGGCATTTATCTTCACTTAACATTCCCACTTCCTTGTATGTCTATTATGCATCGCTTTAGATGAAATCTTACCCAGTATTTAAGATTAATAAAAAATACCCCATGAAGATTTATTTTACTGCCTCGGTATATTTTTAATTTTTTTTTTAGTTTAGTTTCCTGGATAATGTTGCGCTTACTGCATGTAACTTAGCATGACAGATATTTTGTGGTGTGTTTTGGTTTTTTTTACCTTTACTATGAGTTCCTTGAAAGCTGAACTTTTGTCCAGAGTAGATGCTAGGTTCAGAGGGCAGACCATCTTGCTGCTGAGGGAAAAGATCAAAGCAGAACTATAGAATAATGGAAAAATATTGGAGAAAGTGCAAGTGTCCTCTGATTCAAAATGTCAGCTTTCCACCACTGCCTGACATGAAGAACCAGGGCTCATAAAGAGTAGCATGCGCACACGCGCAGACACACACACACACACACACACACACACACACACACACACACAATTTCAATTTCCTGCATTAAATTGCTAACTTTCATGAAGTTCACTGTAATAATACACATCTCATGTCTGCAAAGTTGACTGTGATACTATTTTACTATGTCTTCTTGGCATATTCTCATTTATATTTAATACATTAATGTTGGAATGTGCTGAATGGCCCCCTGATGATTATTTTTTAAAGGTGAATATGCAATTTTAAGTATTTAAAGAATGAGAATGCAAATTAATTGCTAAAGATGAGAAATGTTTTACAGTCAATGTTTTATTATAAAATTCTGCTGTTAGCTTAGAGGTTGTTTCTTAACCATATTTAGAAAAGCATCTATTATTTGGAAATCAACTCAATGCAAAGCTGTCTACTTTTAAACCTGAGCCTAATAGAAATCATAATATTCAGGAAAATTTGAAAAGTGTGTTTTAAGAGGTCATTCTGAAAATTAACTCTGTTGGTGCAGGTTATTCCAGTAGGAAGTAGGCTGTTGGTCTGCATTTTGCCTGGAGTATATATCTACCTATAAAACTGATAAACTGGAGGCCACCATGTAATTTCTGCCATTTCATTCTTTTCATTTAAAGTTTAAAAAATATTAATTAGCAAAAATATAGAGATAGGTATATAAGTGTGTGATCATAATTTAACATTACAACAGTTAACAACACTAAAATAATTAAAAATATATTCCCTAAATCTAAAAAAGTGTTATAAATGAATGAATAAAACATAAACTATATAGCACAATATGTCAAACAAAGGAAATATAGAAACAAAAATTACAGATTTTATAAAATTTAAAAGCAGAATAAGTGTTATTTCACAGTAAATGGAAATAAGATAAATTCCCTACTAAACCTCTGGCTGAGAAACAGATGATACAAAAAGTTACTTTGCCCACCCAGGCAGCTTAATACTGACATCATTTTTAACAGAAACACCTTAAAGTTGTATCAAGAACAACTCAGATTAGCCCCCAACAGAACAATAAACCCTATTTGCAAAGAAAAATTATATTAGAAAATGGGTAAACTTTCAAGACATTCTCTATGTAAAGGTCCCAAGGCTGTAGTACAGACCACCTAGTTTTTAAAAACAGCCCAGAAAAACAAGCTGCCACATGCAGAAAAAAATGTAGTATAACAATACCTTGTGGTGTGCAACATTACTAAAGTCCTAGCTCTTGAGAAAGCTGGAAAACTAGAAAATAGATTATAGAAACAAGTTAGAAACAGAGAATACTCTTTGTACAAAGAGTAAGAAGCAACGTGGTTTAAATACTAAGTTGAACTAGTTATATGACTTGGAAAGATTTAACTTTCCAATCTTTAGTAATTTCACTGTAAATATAATAAAAACCATTTTTATTACCTTATCAACCTGCATCTCTTTAAAATGTTACACTTTCTAAGCCAGTTGGCATAAAACACACACACACACAGCAGGGTGGAAGTAGTGAGTAAGGTCTGTTGCTCACTTGGTTTTTTTGTGTGTTTTCTTTCGAAGATTGAAAGATTTTTTAAAAATCCATCTACACATATATATCTGGGAAAATGGGACTAATGATACATAACTTAAAGAGTTGTGCAGATCAAATGGGATTACAACGTAAGACACTTAGCCTTGTTCCTTGCACACTTAGTAAACAATAAACGGTGCTCATTACTATCACCATTGGCTCCTAATGCTATGGACAGTCATGGAAAATGCTGAGGGGAAGGCCTGAGGTGTGCAAAAGAACAGTGGAGTGTTGTCATTTGCACATTTGACTTAATGCAAACTCAATTGTAGTTGCTTGAGGAAAAGACAAAAACCAAGAGCAACTACGGGCAATCCACTCTCCATTCCTCTCCATGAACATATGCAACAGTGAGAGTGGGGCCCCAGCAACAGGACCTGCTGTTTCTTCAGTCAACCCATCTGCCGCCAATATTGTGAGTATCTCAGCAGCATGATTCTTAAACATACATATTTTTCCCACTGCAAGGTGCCAAGACACAAGCCAAAACTTCATCTGATATTTCACTGAAGAAATAATGATTGGATCAATGCTGCAGGAAAAGCTGTCTAACTTTGTTGGCCTTTTTGAGGTTATCCACATCTGTATATTGTACATTTTGAGTGTTCTGTGGGGATTTCCAAGAGGAATGTTTTACCTTACTCAAGTTCCACCTTATAAAAAAAACCTTTAGAAGCTTCCTCTGTGTAGGATGTAACTCCACTTTATAAATATGGAAGGGAAAAACATTCACAGGGGAAAAACAAGAAATATTTTTAATGATCCCACTAAATCTGGGGTTTGCAACAAAACTTAAATCCAATCTAGAAACATAAACACTGAAGATGGTTTGATCGAAGTGAGCCAGATGAAAGCTTACCTAATTAATTGTTACAACATATTTTAAGAGAATGGAGCAAAGGTGTTGCAGGCATCAAAAGCACGCTTAATCCCTAGCCAGAGGGGTGATGTAGGGAGGAATCTTGAGAAATGCAAACATCAACCCATGGACCAGAGAGATGACTAAAGACTCAGGAGGCAGAAAAGAACCTAGGAGGCAGAGGTGGTTATTTGGTTACTTTGCAGACAAATGCCTCTTGTGTGTGTAGGGAGGGAGGTAGGGAGAAAGTGGGTGTGGCACAGACATATGCACCTAAGAGAAACAGCAATGAAAGTGGGGATAGTAGGGAGACTTGAATACTAGAAACTGCTGCCAGATGATATAGCATTTAACATTAAGGGCTCTGCTCCCAGCGATGGCAATCTGGGCTATATGGTTTCCTGATGCAAGAAAGGAATCATAAACACTTCTTTGGCTGGGCTCTCACTGGTTTTGGGGGGTGAGGGGGTTCACTAGATAATTATCGCAGACATTCAGGGTTCATCAGTGTTGTGACTATTAAATTAACATTTGTTAAGTAGAGCCTTGGGATATCAGATGGTGAGCCAGATGGTTCAGCAAACCACCACAGGGAATTAAAATAGAGGAGTTTATTCCTCACAGGTCCTGGAAGAAGTACAAGGCAGGTCTTCAGGGCCCACAAGGAGAGGTCAAGGTAGGATGTAGGCAAAGAGCACATAAGACCTGAGGCAATGCCCGCTTCACGTCCACTTAATGGAATGCTTTGGAGTTCCCAGGCTAAGGCCACATTGGTCAATTCAAACAAAAAAGCACTGGTTTGGTAAGCTTGTCAGGGGGTGAGTGGGGGTGTCTTATCTAAGGGGAGCACAAAGGGGAAGCCCTGCAAGGCAGGGGAAAATGCTTATCTCAAGGGGGAGTCATATCGGAGCTTACATTTGCATGTGACTCTGTGGGCTGTTATCTAGGGCATGTGTTGTGGGTGAGGGGGAATTAGTGTAAGTTCAAGACTCCTTACAGGTTGCTTGGCCACACAAAACATATGCCAAGGCAGCGATATTATATAGTTTAGCTAAGTAAACTCTCAATATTCAGGAAAGACTAATCTGTCAAGAATGGAAAAGTATGAAACCAAATTAATACAATCCTTCTTCCCGCCCCCCTGCCCCCCTCCCCCCCCCCCGTCATCTAGTTTAAAAGTTTCCCTTGCTCTCAGTGACAGGCATGATGTTTAGAGCAGTGTTCTAGGCAGGTGGTCATGAGCAACTGTGTACCCTGGATGCCTGAGATGTTCCTCTAAGGCAGTGGTTCTCAACCTTCCTAATGCCGCGACCCTTTAATACAGTTCCTCATGTTGTGGTGACCCCCCAACCATAAAATTATTTTTGCTGCTACTTCATAACTGTAATTTTGCTACTGTTATGAATCATAATGTAAATATCTGATATGCAGGATGTATTTTCATTGTTACAAATTGAACATTAAAGCATAGTGATTAATCACAAAAACAATATATAATTATATATGTGTTTTCCGATGGTCTTAGGCGACCCCTGTGAAAGGGTCGTTCAACCCCCAAAGGGGTCGCGACCCACAGGTTGAGAACTGCTGCTCTAAGGGAATCTGTGATGACTACCAGCCCTGAGCTTTACTGTTAAATACAGACTTAATCTCTTTCTGGAATATTCCTCTGTCTGATCATTGCTGTTGCTCTGTTGGGGGTGGAGTGGGGAAAAGGTGGGTGTGAGGCCCTATGACTGACACTCTATTTACAGGCATTTGCTCTGAGGATGAGGAACTGGGCACAGAAATGCAGATTTCTGATGAACCTCCATTGGTTCTACTTCAACAAAGTTTTCAGGCTTAAAGCAAGAAAGAAACAGTTACAAAATCAATTTAGTGATACCAGCTGTATCTTCATAAAAAGGGTTAACTCTGTGTATTGTGGATGCAACATTTTAGTCACCCATCTTTGTAAGTACACAGGTAGGGAACACTGCCAGTAGCCCTAATACTCCATTAACGGGGCAGCAATTATGTCAAAAGAAAAATATATTGTCCATCTGCAACTAATATTGACTACTTGCTATCCATTGCTGGCAAAAAGATATAGCAGAAAATATTCTATAAGACAAAGAACTGTTAAGCAGCTGGCTAATCATGGACTATGCAATTATTATATTTTCATTCTGGCTCTGAAAAAGGAAAGGCTTAAGATGAATGAAATATGCATCAGTGCCTCTAGCAATGAAATTAAGCCACCTTATTAACTGTGCAATTTTTATAAAGGTTTCCAGAAACTCTCATTAGGCCTTTTGTTTGAACTGAATTTCATCTCCTGCCTCATCTTATTTCCTAGAATAAAAAGAAACTCTCGCCCTAGCCGGTTTTGCTCAGTGGATAGAGCGTCAGCCTGCAGACTCAAGGGTCCCAGGTTCGATTCCGGTCAAGGGCATGTACCTTGGTTGTGGGCACATCCCCAGTGGGGAGTGTGCAGGAGGCAGCTGATTGATGTCTCTCTCTCATCGATGTTTCTAACTCTCTGTCCCTCTCCCTTCCTCTCTGTAAAAAATCAATAAAATATATTTTTTTAAAAAAAGAAAGAAACTCTCACTTGAACACTTTGGTTTTTATGGAGAGATGGCAAATAAAACACTTGGATATTTTGGAAACAGAATACATGTTTTTATAAGGTCAATATTAGTTGTTTCATATGGTATTTAGATTATTCCTTATAGTGATTATCTTCTTACTATTATTCACTATTATCATCACTACACTCAAACTATTATACAATATATAATTAATGCTTTAAAAAAATAAGGCACGGCAGGAATTATCACTGCCATTTACTAGGTAAGGAGAGAGTTTCAGAGTACAATTAGCTTCCTGGACCTCTCAATGCCATTAAGTACCAAAGCCTCTATTAAAACTCATATTAGAACAGTTCCAAATTCTACAAGTATTCATCTCATCAGTCATGTTTCCATATAAAAACTTGTCAAGGATCAATGAGAAAATGCATAATTTATTTTTACTATTATATCAGTCAATCTAATAATACTAATGTAATGAGATATTTTCATTAAATGTTAGCTATGTTACCCATAAAAGTTTATAAATATTAATCTCAAGTTATTAAAGTCTCTAAATACTTAATATTAAATGCCTACACATTATTATTGCTTCTTCATCTTTAAGAAATCATCCAAGGAAATAATCATAAAGTGAGAACATTATTGGAAATTTTTTTATGACCAGGTTTTCAATCACTTTGAAATGATATTTGGCATTCTCAACTAGAAGAATTGTGCTGTATATTCAACTGAAGAGAGATTATTGGCTAAAAGGATTAACAGTAAATTCACAGGAAAGGAAGCAACTACCTTGAAATTGTGTTTGATCTCAGGAATTTTTCTAGCTCCCTCTGGCATCCTACAACCTACCAGGCAAAAATAGAAGGAAAAATCAAACAGACATAAAAACAGCTACCTGTACAATTAAATTAAAATCAAATGCCTACTATGAATAATAAGTCTGCTTCATATTATACATATCTTTATTAAAATCTTCTAAACCAGCAGATATGCTCCATACCTAGAAAGAGTCTACAACTAGAACAGATGAAATCAAGACTCCTGCCGAAACCGGTTTGGCTCAGTGGATAGAGCGTCGGCCTGCGGACTGAAGGGTCCCAGGTTCGATTCCGGTCAAGGGCATGTACCTGGGTTGCGGGCATATCTCCAGTAGGAGATGTGCAGGAGGCAGCTGATCGATGTTTCTCTCTCATCGATGTTTCTAACTCTCTATCTCTCTCCCTTCCTCTCTGTAAAAAATCAATAAAATATATTAAAAAAAAAAAAAAAAAAGACTCCTTAACTGCTACACCACTAAAGTAGTTGAACTTCAGCTACAGGTTGACAACATCCTACCTGTGGAGGTTACCACAGGCTAAAACCTTTTGCTTAAAAGTCCCGAACCTATATAAAACAATAAATTTATAAATCCCATACCACTAATAAAAATATTGAGCATATAGTCCCTTGTAAAAATTTTGAAATCAATTAAATATACTCTGTGAACCAGGTTCTTAACTCACATTTATTTGAGGTCAATATTATCATATGTATACTTCTGAAACTGGAAGAGCCCTTTTCATGATGTCCACTTTTCACAATTTAAAATAGAGTAACAGAGAAGCTTCTGGACACAATTTCAAAGACTGCTTCTAATGAAGGTAGATCACTAGTAATTAAAAATAATAGGAATCTGATGCATGGTCCTTCAGGCCTCGGTATTGACAAATCAATCACATTCAAGCACAAGCTAATAACCATAAGACAAGAGTTTGGAGAAAAGGAAATTGCAGGTTCTACAAAATGTGCATGATGGAATTCGCCCTATTCAGGCACTCATAATTTAGATAGTGGAAAAGAAGCAATAAGAAGTGAATCACCCAAGTAATGGGTGATCAATAATCCTTAGGAGGTAATGGAAGACACTCTGGAATAGGAACTAAAAGATTATTATTATAGTCTTGGCTTTGACACAAACTATTTTTGGTGATCATAGGCAGGTTGTTTCTCCACTTTGGGCTTCTATTTTCTCATCTCTAAAAGGACATTTGAGGAACGGAAAACTGATTGATTAGATTTAGAGTTTCTTGCGGTTCAAGTTCTGAAATTCCCAAATGACAGATATGCAAAATAAGTTGTTTTCATGAGTTCTTCCTTTCAGTCAAAGTTTCAGAGGCCTGAGTGCAAAATGTGGAGGAACATCACAGCACTACTCCTCATTACAGTTCGCTGACCCTAGTCAGACCACTCCTTTGTAACAAAGAGATCAAGGTGGGGGTGATGTTATTTTTACACATTCCTTCACATTTGTGGACGGGTTTATTCAAAATGAAGATGGAGGGAGTATATAAGGTTATATGGGGATAACTGTCGCATACACTTGTCCAGTCGATAATCCATACGACATGCTCAGTTGTCCTGGATTGGATATGATTAGAACATGCACAGGACTTATCTAGATTGAATGTGGGGTGAATGTTCATAGAAATTAAAACCTAATACATAAGAAAAACCAGAAGAAAAAAAAAGGCATCAGGTAGAGTTCTGGTCAAGATGGCAACATAGGTAAATGCTGTACTCACATCCTCCCACAACCACATCAAAATTACAACTAAACTACAGAACACCCATCATTCAGAACTGCCTGAAATATAACTGAACAGAAGTCCTACAAATAAGGACATAAAAAAGAAGCCACACTGAGACTAGTAGGAGAGGCAGCGATGCAGGGTAGGAGATCCACACCCACATGTTGCAGATAAAAATTGGGAAGGATATCCCAGCTTTAAAGAGCCCCCTGTGGAGCAAGGAACCCAGCCCCACATCAGAACCCCCAGTCCAGGGTTCCAGTGCCAGGAATAGAAGTCCCCATAACTTCTGACTGTAAAAAAACAGTGGGAATTGAGACTGAGGAAGATGGAGGGCTCCTGGAGTCCTAGACAGTTTCTCTTAAAGGGACCACTGTGCCTGGACTTGCTCCCTCGGACCTCAAGCACTGAGGCAGCAGCTTGAAACGCACCAGGACAAAACTTAATTGTCTGGCATCAGGGCAAGAACTGGAGGGGCATCTTTTCCCCCAGAGAGAAGCGCTGGCAGAGGCCATCTGTTCCTTTCCCGAGCTCCCTCCCATCCCACTCCCCGCTCCTGGCAACACACAGAGTGGCAGGTGGGTACAACATCTGAGTCTCCACCAACCTGTCTATTAATGTTTGCCCCATCCTAGTGATTCCCTAAGATCACACCCCATCCAAATTTAAGACCTATCCAAGCTGTTGTTTTCAGTGGCTTTCCATACAAATGCCTGTCTTAGATCATGCTCCAGATGTTCCTAAAATTTCTCAAACAAGTAATATCTTGCCTCAGCATGCCCCATATCTATTGCTAAGCAGCCCCAGACCCAGCATTAATAGCAGCTGGCCATGTTTCACAGCTTGGCCTCACCTGGGCACCTTCAAGCCCAGCACAAGTTGCAGACATCTGCAGATCTCTTTGTAACTCATGCTCTGGGCAAAACATAGGTAGCACTGACCTTGGCTGCACCTCCCGGGAGGGCCCAAAGCCAACACACCTGGTAGACAGCTTCACACCACATCAAAGCACCAGCCAACTACTTCCACAAGTAACACCACAAGCGGGTGCAAAAATGGAGTGCCCAACTCAGGTGAACAGGGAGCCTGTGCCACTGGACCCAACAAGACACTTACTACATTCAGCCACTCTACCAAGCCAAGGAGATGTAGTGGCTCTACTTAATACACAGAAGCAAACACAGGGAGACTGCCAAAATGAGGAGACAAAGAAACATGTTCCAAATGAAGGAACAGAAAAAAACAACTCCAGAAAAAGAACTAAACAAAATGAAAATAAGCAATCTATTAATTGCAGAATTCAAAACACTGGTTATATGGATACTCAATGAACTTAAGAGTATATGAACTCAGTGAGAACTTCAATAGCATAAAAAGGACACGGAAACCATAAAAAAAGAAACTGTCAGAAATGAAGGATACACTAACTGAAATGAAGAATAACTTACATGGAATTAATAGTAGAGTAGATGAAGCTGAGAATCAAATCAGCAATTTGGAATATGGAGTGGGAGGAGAGAAAGGAGAGGAGGAGGAGGAGGAGGAGGAGGAGGGGGGGGGAAGGAAGGAAGAAAGGGAGGAAGGAAGGAAGGAACGAATGAAAGAACGATCAGAAAGGAAAAAAGAAAAAATCCAAAAAAATGAGGATAGTATAAAAAGCCTCTGGGATAACTTCAAGTCTACCAACATTAACATCATGGGAGTGCTGGAAGGAGAAGAAAAACAGCAAGAGATTGAAAACCTATTGGAAAAAATCATCACAGAAAGATTCCCTAACTTGGTGAAGGAAATAGACAAGTCCAGGAAGCACAGAAAGTCCCAAACAAGATGAACCCCAATATACATCATAATTAAAATGCCAATGATTAAAGACAGAGAGAATCTTAAAAGCAGCAATAAAAAGTTAGTTACATACAATGGAGCTCCCATAAGACTGTTAGCTGATTTCTCAACAGAAACTTTGCTGGCGAGATTGGCAAGAAATATTCAAAGTGATGAAAAGCGAGGACCTACAACCAAGATTACTCTACCCAACAGAGCTATCATTTAGAACAGGGGTGGGCAAACTTTTTGACTCGAGGGCCACAATGGGTTCTTAAACTGGACTGGAGGGCCGGAACAAAAGCATGGATGGAGTGTTTGTGTGAACTAATATAAATTCAAAGTAAACATCATTACATAAAAGGGTACGGTCTTTTTTATTTTTAGTTTTATTCATTTCAAACGGCCGGGTCCCGCCCGTGGGCCGTAGTTTGCCCACGGCTGATTTAGAATCAAAGAACATATAAAGAGCTTCCCATACAAGAAAAACTAAAGAAATTCATCACTACCAAGCCAATATTACATGAAATATTAATGGGTCTTCTTTAAGAAGAAGAAAAAAAAGATCAAAAATATGAACAACAAAAATGGCAATAAGTACATATCTATCAATAATTGAATCTAAAAAATGAATAAGCAGAACAGAACAGATTCTGAGATACAGAGAACATTATATGAGATGGGAGCTCGGGGATGGCTGAAAAAGTGAAGGGGTTACAGAATAGTCATGGGGATGTAAAGTACAACATAGAGAATATAGTCAATAATATTCTAATAGCTATATACGTTGTCAGACGAGTATGAGATTTCTCAGAATAAATAAGTTATATAATATATAATTACTGGGTTGTATACCTGAAACTAATATAATATTGTATGTCAATTATAATTGAAAAATAAAAAAATGATTTTAAGCCTGGCCAGCGTGGCTCAGTGGTTGAGTACTGACCTATGAACCAGGCAATCATGGTTTGATTTCCAGTCAGGGCACATGCCCATATTGTGGGCTCAATCCCCAGTGTGGGGCATAAAAGATGCAGCCGATCAATGATTCTCTCTCATCATTGATGTCTCTAACTCTCTCTCCCTCTCCCTTTCTCTCTGAAATCAATAAAAATATATTTTTTAAATGATTTTTAAAAAGAGCTCTGGCTGGTTTGGCTCAGTAGGTAAAACAGCCTGAGGATTAAAGGTTTGTGAGTTCGATTCCAGTCAAGGGTATGTACCTCGGTTTCAGGTTCAATCCCAGGCCACGGTTGGGCGCATGCAGGAGGCAACCAATTAATGTGTCTCTCTCACGTCAACATTTCTCTCTCTGTGTCTCTCCCTCTCTTTTCCACTCTCTCTGAAAAAAAATCAATGAAAAAATATCCTCAGTTGAGCATTAACAAAAAAATCTTTTTAATTTTAAAAAGAATGGTCAAGTAGAATCATTGTACATTTAGCTATAATCCTAATAGGAGCTATATTTAACTACTCTCTTTTTTGGAAATTTATGAATGACCATGTTTCTAAGGGAAATATTAAAGTTATAACTTTATATGTGCATTTTTGCCCCAAATGCTTTTATTATTAATCAAATACCTAAAGAGAAAATTAAGGGTTGGTATCTAGGAGAAGCATTTATTATATTTCAAAAATAAATTCATAAGTAATTCTGTTTATTCACATGCAAGTCGAAAGGCAGCTAAATCTCAGCAGGTTTATCCCTCATTATTAGCAAAAATAAAACTGTGTAAAAAAAAGAGTTATCCATGTTCCAAATCAAATAGGAAAATTTCACAGTGCATTTTAAATAACTATATCTGCACAAGCATATGAAAGTATGTGAAAATTGTGTAGTGATGTGTGTGAGTTTGTAGAGCTGATGATTTTGTGTGTAAGAGAATGAATATTGATTCTGCATGTAGATATGTGAATGTATGTGCATATGTGCACTTCCTATGTGTTTTTATACAATGTGCAAAACACTCAAATATCACATATACTTCTACAACCAGACACACACATAAGTCTACAGCTTCATAGAAATTTTTTCCCACTGAATAATGAATTATGCCTGTGTATACAGTAAGAATTTATTCTTAGTGATTTATGGAAGCAATTTAAACAAAACATGGAAAAATTTGGGTAATTTACTATATATGTAGATGATAATTTTTAACAATTTTGATATGGACCTAGATATACAAAGAACAAGTAAATATTGAACTCATAAAGAAAAAAGATAAATAATATAACTAATTTATTTTTATGTAAAATATTGTTTGATTTTTATTTTATACAGGTATATAATTCACAAATAAGTCAAATCAATATAGGCCAAAAGTCAAAATAATACAAAGGCAAGTGATTTGCATAATTTTGCAAAGATTAAATGCTTTTAGAAATGACAAAATTATTATGGTGAGTAGTAGGGTGGCAATGATGCAGCTCTAATTTTTCAATGGTTATTGGGAAATTAGGCAGTTAGATGTTAAATGTTCATACTAAATCCATAATGAGTAAGCGAACGATCACATTAACACGCACCATATGTTTACAATCATTTTGCTATGGTTACTCTGCCATCTCTAAAGGGACAGGAAAAGTTCAGTTTAAATTGGGAGAAGTAATAAGAGTACATTCAACAATGAAGCCAGAGATACTAGCAAATCTACCTTCTCCCTTCCACTAGGAATCTTGAACTCTCCTTACTTCTCACTTTCTTAATGAGCCATCAAATTCTTTTTTATTTTTATAGTTTATCCACTTTTCCCTCTGTCTTCCAACACATGATCAGCTCTATTCTCTCACTCTTATTGTTCTCTCTTTCTTATCCTCAATTCACCTATCTCATATCTGCCTTTTCCTCTTTTTGGCTCAGCTTACCCAATTTAACCCTTGGCTCCACACCATTCACCCCCTGTATGATGGGATATATAGGCTTATTACAATATCACTCACAAGTCACACCCTCCCTCCTTAACCACCTCACTCATATGTTTAAATTAAAAATAGTATAATCTTAAAATACTTGTTTTCCATTTGATGACCTCCCCACAACATGAACTCCCAGAAATCTATACAATCTACACACATGTTGAAGGGCAAAACATATAAGCAAGCATCTCTGAGTTTTTCAGCTTAGTCTGAGAAAGTATGCTCGGTATGTTCCCATGAGGCATGGCATGTCAATGACATAAGAACAATAATTATTATTAAGTAGGTGCCCAGTGCACGAATTTGTGCACCTTGAAAGGAACTGTGGGCCGCAAGGCTGCAGTGGGCACAGGGGTGGGTCTTGGCCCATCCTCCATGCCCCTGCTTGGCCCCTCCCACCATGGCCCCTGGTCCCGTCTGCTGGCAGCCCTGCTCCTGCCACCACCGCTCCCATGTGCTGACAGCGCTGGCCCCACTCTCATCCGCTAACAGCATGGAGCATTTGGAGCCAGTGCCAGCAGCAGGTGCAAGTGGGGCCACCACCATCAGCAGGTATGAGAGACAGCTTGCTGCCCCAATCGCCCCTCAGGAGCAGGGGGAGGTGGAGAAGCTCTGAGGTGTGATCAGGGCTGGCAGCTGCCGCTCGCACCCACTGATAGCACCGAGCAATTGGGGGTGGCCCCAGGCGCCGGCAGTGGGTGCAAGTGGGGCCAACACCAGCAGCAGGTGCGAGCACTGGGCAGGACTGCAGCACACGGTAGCAAAGAGTTTTCAGTAACCACCAGAGGCTTGCCCCAATGACAGCAACCAGCACCCTGCCTTGGTCTGGCGCCCCCCACTCACCTGCTCCACCATCCCACCGTGGCTGACACCCGCCATGTTCCACGTGCACCCTCTGGTGGTCAGTGCATGTCATAGCGACCGGTTGTTCCACCGTTTGTTTTATTTGCATATTGGCCTTTTATTATAAAGGATCAATATCCTTTCTATTGATAGATGCTTTGGACTGAATTTCTGTCATGTGACACACAGATTTATGCTGTAGCTAATACTCAGAGCAATCCTGAGAGGTCTGCGGCATCATTTTACAGGTTGGAAATCACATAATCAGGCAAATGAAGCATCTGCACACCTGGGATTCCCACTCAGGGAAATCTGGTATTGATACCAGTGCTTTATTAACCATGGCACCAATGATGTAATCCCATTTTATTTTTTTAAAATATATTTTTATTGATTTCAAAGAATAAGGGAGAGGGAGACATAGAAACATCAATGATGAGAGAGAATCATTGATCAGCTGCCTCCTGCACACCCGCTACTGGGGATCAAGCCAGCAACCCAGGCATGTGCCCTGACCTGGAATCAAACCTACGCCTCCTGGTTCATAAGTCAACGCCAACCACTGGGCAACACCAGTTTGGCATGTAATCCCTTAAAAAATCAACAGACTAGCTACACTCGATTGTAACCTTCCCCTGTTTTTGGTGATTGTTATTGTTGTTTACTCCATATTTATTTGGGGTGAGGTTATAGGGCTTTGCTTATTTGTTTTTAATACCAACAATCACCATTAATATGGTATGGTACAAAGCTATTATGGGTATGTCCTTAGTGTAGAAGTAGTGTGGACTTGTGTACATATTAGGAAGCAAAAGATGGAAATATCCCTTTTATCAGCCTCTAACTGGTTTTAATATTGTTAATATAGCCATACATTCTTAATACTGTTAATAAAGCCATCTTACTTTGAACAAAATAAGAATCAAAGAGAGACTGAATAGGTGCTATCAGTAAAAGTGACAGAGTAAAAATCTCTAAAATTTCTATCTTCCATAAAAGACATGAGAAAAAAAAGTTTGTTGGGTTTTTGTTTTTTGATTTTTGTTTCTGTGTTGTTGTTGTTGTTGTTTTCCAAAAAAAAAAAAAGGGGGGGGGGTGGTCAGAGTGAACATTTTAGAACTCTGGAATTAACCAATGGCTTGCAGCAATCTGCAGATTATTTATTTTTTAAAGAAATTGCTAAATCTCAGGAAGAACAGAGTTCTGTGGTATTTTTAACTTGCTCTATTCTCATTCTATCCATGCCAGCTTAATGATAGCCTTGAAAACAGCTTCACAATCACGTGAAAATCCACAGCTTGGCAGCCAATGGAGAAAGAACAGGCTTGGAGGTCCTTCAAAGCCCAATCAAGACAACTTTCATTATTTAACCAGGCTTATAATTCCCTGGAAGATTCCACTTGCAAAGCTATTTCTATCTCAACTGAGTATCTTAGCCCATTCAGGCTCTATAACAAAAACACCACAGACTGGGTCACTTAAACAACAAACATTTATTTCTCAAGGGTCTGGAAGCTGGAAAGTCCAAGACAAAGAAAAAAGCTGAGAGGTGTCTGATAAGAGCCCACCTCCTGCATTCACAGACCATGGTCTTTTTGCTATCTTAATAGTGGAAGGAATTAGGGAGCTCTTTAGAGTCTCTTTTATAGGGGCGTAATCCCATTTATGAGGGCTATGCCCTTCTGACATGATCACTTCCCAAAGGCCCCACCTCCAAATACCATCATATTGAGGATTAGTTTCAACAAATGAATTTAGGAAGGACACAGACATCTAGTCTGTCAATAGCACTGAGTCTGAGCTCACTCTGTGCAAAAAACTCTTTGGGATGGGAGATTGGGAGGGGGGGGAGATTTGTCTAAAACAATTAGAGGCGGAGAACCAAGATGGCGGCATAGGTTAACGCCGGAGTTTGCTGCTTTGAACAACTACTTCAAAAGTGAAACTAAAACACGGAACGGACATCACCCAGAACCACAGGAGCGCTGGCTGAGTGGAGGTCCTACAACTAGGAGGAAAGAGAAACGCACACGGACACTCAGAGGAGGCGCAGTGGTGAAGTCAAATTCTGAGGTGCGGAGTGCGCGGAGCGGGCTGGCGGCGGAGGGCGCGGTTGGCGTTTTCAATCAGGAGGGAGTCGCAGACTCTGAGCTCCAGATACAGGCGAGTCTTTAGGGACCCAGACTCAAATGGGAGAAGCGGGACTGTCTGGCTTCGGTCAGAGTGAGTGCAGCTTTCTCTCCGAGCTTTGCAGCGGGTGCTGGGACTCAGAGAGGCAGAGCCCCTGGGGACAGGACTGAGAGCCGCCATAACTGCTCTCTCCGGCCCACCCTGTTGATCCTGTGCGACCCGCCCTGCCCTACCCAAGCCCTGCACAGAGGCATTTGCCGGATAGCCTCAGGCAAAGGCTAGATTAGCACCTCCCTAGAGGACAGAAGTTCTCTCACTGCTGACACAGCTGATTCTCATAGCCATTTGGCCTGGAGGTCAAACCCTCCCTGGAATTAGCTACAACAATCAAGATTTATCTATAAGACTGCGAACAAAGACCACTAGGGGGTGCACCAAGGAAGCATAACAAAATGCGGAGACAAAGAAACAGGACAAAATTGTCAATGGAAGAAATAGAGTTCAGAACCACACTTTTAAGGTCTCTCAAGAACTGTTTAGAAGCTGCCGATAAACTTAATGAGATCTACACGAAAACTAATAAGACCCTCGATCTTATATTGGGGAACCAACTAGAAATTAAGCACACACGGACTGAAATAACGAATATTATACAGATGCCCGAAAGCAGACCAGAGGAGCGCAAGAATCAAGTCAATGATTTGAAATGCGAGGAAGCAAAAAACATCCAACCGGAAAAGCAAAATGAAAAAAGAATCCAAAAATGCGAGGATAGTGTAAGGAGCCTCTGGGACAGCTTCAAGCGTACCAACATCAGAATTATAGGGGTGCCAGAAGATGAGAGAGAGCAAGATATTGAAAACCTATTTGAAGAAATAATGACAGAAAACTTCCCCCACCTGGTGAAAGAAATGGACTTACAGGTCCAAGAAGCGCGGAGAACCCCAAACAAAAGGAATCCAAAGAGGACCACACCAAGACACATCATAATTAAAATGCCAAGAGCAAAAGATAAAGAGAGAATCCTAAAAACAGCAAGAGAAAGAAACTCAGTTACCTACAAGGGAATACCCATACGACTGTCAGCTGATTTCTCAACAGAAACTTTGCAGGCCAGAAGGGAGTGGCAAGAAATATTCAAAGTGATGAATACCAAGAACCTACAACCAAGATTACTTTATCCAGCAAAGCTATCATTCAGAATTGAAGGTCAGATAAAGAGCTTCACAGATAAGGAAAAGCTAAAGGAGTTCATCACCACCAAACCAGGATTATATGAAATGCTGAAAGGTACCCTTTAAGAAGAGGAAGAGGAAGAAAAAGGTAAAGATACAAATTATGAACAACAAATATGCATCTATCAACAAGTGAATCTAAGAATCAAGTGAATAAATAATCTGATGAACAGAATGAACTGTTGATCATAATAGAATCAGGGACATAGAAAGGGAATGGACTGACTATTCTTGGGGGGGAAAGGGGTGTGGGAGATCTGGGAAGAGACTGGACAAAAATCGTGCACCTATGGATGAGGACAGTGGGTGGGGAGTGAGGGCGGAGGGTGGGGCGGGAACTGGGAGGAGGGGAGTTATGGGGGGGGGGGGAAGGGAACAAATGTAATAATCTGAACAATAAAGATTTAATTAAAAAAAAAAATAAAAAAAAAAAAAATAAAACAATTAGAGGCTATTGTTATTTTTTAATTGAATTTATTGGGGTGACATCTATATATATAAAAAGCCGGCGACCGGAACGCCGTAACGACCAGAACGACTGATAGCTATGACGCCCACTGCAGCCAGTGAACCAACCTGATCAGGGGAGTGGGGCCAGCCACCCAACCTCCTGCAGACCTCCCCCAAGCCGGCCCCACCACTGATCAGCCTCTTCCACCCCGCTTGAGGGCAGGGAAGCTAGCCAACCCCCCTGCAGCCCTTCCCCCCAGCCAGCCCTGCCCCCTATTGGGGTGGGGAGTTATTTGGGGCGGGGCTGGGGGGGGGGGAGAGCTACAGGAGGTTGGCCAGCTGGCCCCACCCCCGGTGGGCCTCCACCACCCTGATAGACCTGCAGCCCCTCACCCCAGCTGACCCCACCCCTGATTGCCCCCCCACCCCAATAGGGAGCAGGGCCGGCCAGCCAGCCACCTGTGGCCCCTACCCCTGGCCAGCCCTGCCTCTGATGGGCTCCCACCACCGATGGGCTCCCACCACCCAAATGGCCCATGGCCCCTCCCCCCAGCCAGCTGTGGCCCCAATCAGCCCCCTCACTGATCAGGGACAGGGCCACCCAGCCAAATAACCATTGCCCCTCCCCCAGGCCGCTGGCCCCCAATCAGCCCCCCCCACCCCATTCAGGGGTGGGGCTGGCCAACCCACCACCCACAGCCCCTCTCCATGGCTGGCCCTACCCTCAATCAGCCCCCACAACCCCAATCGTGTTGCAGCCCTTCCCCTCAGCCAGCTCTGCCCCCGATTGGCCCACAACACACCAATCAAGGGTGGGGCCAGCTGGCCCACCACCCACAGCCCCTCCCCAGGCTGTCCCTGCCCCCAATCGGCCCCCCCACTCCAATCAGAGGCGAGGCCTGAGAGCCAATTGCCTTCACCCCTCCCTTCAGCCAGCCTGGCCCTGATTGGGCCCTGATCAGGGTTGGCCAGCTGGCCAACTTCCCGCTGTCTCCTCCTCCCGACAGGTCTGGCCCCGATTTGCCCCAATTGGGGCCTCTGCAACACATCATCTGCACACTACATCATGCCCTCACCACACAAAGTCAAGTCTCTTTCTGCCATCATTTATTGTTCCTTTGCCTCTTCTACCTCACCCCATTTGATCATGGTGTATGATCTTTTTAATATTTCATTGATTTTTTTACAGAGAGGAAGGGAGAGAGATAGTTAGAAACATCGATGAGAGAGAAACATCAATCAGCTGCCTCCTGCACACCCCCTACTGGGGATGTGCCCACAACCAAGGTACATGCCCTTGACTGGAATCGAACCTGGGACCCTTCAGTCCGCAGGCTGACGCTCTATCCACCGAGCCAAACTGGCTAGGGCAGTGTATGATCTTTTCATTTTTATTTTTCATTTTTATTGATATTCAGAGAAGGGAAAGGGAGAGAGAGATCGAAACATCAATGATGACAGAGAATCATTGATAGGCTGCCTCCTGCATGCCCCCTACTGGGGATCAAGCCCGCAACCCTGGCATGTGCCCCTGGCCAGAATCGAACCTGGGACCCTTCAGTCTGCAGACTGATGCTCTATCCACTGAGCCAAACGAGCTAGGGCTGGTGTATTGCTGGATCTGGTTTGCTATTATTTTGTTGAGGATTTTTGCAATTATGTTCATCAGGGATATTAGCCGATAGTTTTCTTTCTTTGTAGTGTCTTTACCTGGTTTGGGAATTAGATATGCTGGCCTTGTAAAATGAGCTTGGGAGTCTTTCCTCTTCTTGAATTTTTTTTGGAATAGTTTGAGGAAGATAATTCTGCTTTGAATGTTTGGTAAAATTCACCTGTGAAGCCGTCTGGTCCAGGACTTTTGTGTACTGGGAATATTTTGATTGCTGCTTCAATTTCATTAGTTGTAACTGGTCTATTCAGATTTTCTTATTCTTCTTAATTCAGGTTTGGAAGACTGTAGGTTTCTAGGAATGTATCCATTTCATCCAGATTGTCCAATCTGCTGGCAGATAGTTGTTTGTAATTCTCTGTATTTCTGTTGTGTCCTTTGTTACTTCTTCTCTTTCATTTCTGATTTTGTTTATTTGGATCCTCTCTCTTTTGTTTCTTGATGAATCTGGTTAAAGGTTTGCCAATCTTGTTGATTTTTTCAAAGATAAACAGCTCTTGGTTTCAGTAATCTTTTGTGGTGGTGTTGTTTTTTTAGTTTCTATTTTATTTGTTATAAAGTTAAATTGTTTATTTGAGATTTTTCTTGCTTCTTGAGATAGGCCTGTAATGCTATAAATTTCCCTTTTAGGACTGCTTTGGCTGTGTCCCATAGATTTGGGGTTGTTGTGTGGTCAAATTTTCATTTGTCTCAAGATAAAATAATTAAGATAAATTTTGTAAAAAGTTAAGTATTACAGACGTCCCCTATTTTTCCCCTCCACCTCACCCTTACCACTCCCAGGCCTTCACCACACTATTGTCTGTGTCCATGGGTTATGCATATATGCATATAAATTCTTTGATTAATCTGTTCCCAACCCCCACCCCCACCCTCACCCCAGCCTTCTCTCTTGAGATTCGTTAGTCTGTTCCATACTTCTATATCTCTGGATCTATTTTGTTCATTAGTTTATTTTGCTCATTAGATTCCACATATGAGTGAGATCATGTGATACTTGTCTTTCTCTGGCTTACTTCACTTAGCATAATATTCTCCAGGTCTCTCCACAGTCTCAAGAAGAGATCAGCAGTCCTATTTACAACAGCTAAGATCAAGATAACTTTTTTTTTTAATTAAATCTTTATTGTTCAGATTATTACATTTGTTCCTCTTTTTTTTTCCCCCCATAACTCCCCTCCTCCCAGTTCCCGCCCCACCCTCCGCCCTCACTCCCCACCCACTGTCCTCATCCATAGGTGCACGATTTTTGTCCAGTCTCTTCCCACATCTCCCACACCCCTTTCCCCCCCAAGAATAGTCAGTCCATTCCCTTTCTATGTCCCTGATTCTATTATAATCAACAGTTCATTCTGTTCATCAGATTATTTATTCACTTGATTCTTAGATTCACTTGTTGATAGGTGCATATTTGTTGTTCATAATTTGTATCTTTACCTTTTTCTTCCTCTTCCTCTTCTTAAAGGATACCTTTCAGCATTTCATATAATCCTGGTTTGGTGGTGATGAACTCCTTTAGCTTTTCCTTATCTGTGAAGCTCTTTATCTGACCTTCAATTCTGAATGATAGCTTTGCTGGATAAAGTAATCTTGGTTGTAGGTTCTTGGTATTCATCACTTTGAATATTTCTTGCCACTCCCTTCTGGCCTGCAAAGTTTCTGTTGAGAAATCAGCTGACAATCGTATGGGTATTCCCTTGTAGGTAACTGAGTTTCTTTCTCTTGCTGTTTTTAAGATTCTCTCTTTATCTTTTGCTCTTGGCATTTTAATTATGATGTGTCTTGGTGTGGTCCTCTTTGGATTCCTTTTGTTTGGGGTTCTCCGCGCTTCTTGGACCTGTAAGTCCATTTCTTTCACCAGATGGGGGAAGTTTTCTGTCATTATTTCTTCAAATAGGTTTTCAATATCTTGCTCTCTCTCATCTTCTGGCACCCCTATAATTCTGATGTTGGTACGCTTGAAGCTGTCCCAGAGGCTCCTTACACTATCCTCGCATTTTTGGATTCTTTTTTCATTTTGCTTTTCCGGTTGGATGTTTTTTGCTTCCTCGCATTTCAAATCATTGACTTGATTCTTGCGCTCCTCTGGTCTGCTGTCGGGCGTCTGTATAATATTCGTTATTTCAGTCCGTGTGTGCTTAATTTCTAGTTGGTTCCCCAATATAAGATCGAGGGTCTTATTAGTTTTCGTGTAGATCTCATTAAGTTTATCGGCAGCTTCTAAACAGTTCTTGAGAGACCTTAAAAGTGTGGTTCTGAACTCTATTTCTTCCATTGACAATTTTGTCCTGTTTCTTTGTCTCCGCATTTTGTTATGCTTCCTTGACGCACCCCCTAGTGGTCTTTGTTCACAGTCTTATAGATAAATCTTGATTGTTGTAGCTAATTCCAGGGAGGGTTTGACCTCCAGGCCAAGTGGCTATGAGAATCAGCTGTGTCAGCAGTGAGAGAACTTCTGTCCTCTAGGGAGGTGTTAATCTAGCCTTTGCCTGAGGCTATCCGGCAAATGCCTCTGTGCAGGGCTTGGGCGGGGCAGGTCGCACAGGATCAACAGGGTGGGCCGGAGAGAGCAGTTATGGCGGCTCTCAGTCCTGTCCCAAGGGGCTCTGCCTCTCTGAGTCCCAGCACCCGCTGCAAAGCTGGGAGAGAAAGCTGCACTCGCTCTGACCGAAGCCAGACAGTCCCGCTTCTCCCGTTTGAGTCTGGGTCCCTAAAGACTCGCCCGGATCTGGTGCTCAGAGTCTGCGACTCCCTCCCGACTGAAAACAACAACCGCGCCCTCCGCCGCCAGCCCGCTCCGCGCACTCCGCACCTCAGAATTTGACTTCACCACTGCGCCTCCTCTGAGTGTCCCTATGCGTTTCTCTTTCCTCCTAGTTGTAGGACTTCCACTCAGCCAGCGTTCCTGTGGTTCTGGGTGATGTCCCTTCCGTTTTTTGGTTTGACTTTTGAAGTAGTTGTTCAAAGCAGCAAACTCCGGCGTTAACCTATGCCGCCATCTTGGTTCTCCCAAGATAACTTTTGATTTCTTCCTTAATCTCATTGTTAACCTACTCGTTAGTAAAATGTGTCTAAGTGTTTCTCAGTTTTTTTTATTGTATTTGATTTCCAGTTTCATACTATGGTGATTAGAGAATATGCATGATATGATTTTGATCTTATTGAATTTATTAAGATTTGTTTTGTGTCCTAACATGTAGTCTATCCTAGAGAATTGTCCATGTGAACTTGAAAAGAATATCTATTCTGTTGTTTGGGGATGAAATGTTCTATAAATATCAATTAAATCCATCTGGTCAGTGTATCATTTAAGGTTGAGGTTGCCTTGTTTATTTTTTATCTAGAAGATCTACCCATTGATGTCAATGGGGTGTTAAATTCCCTACTATGACTGTATTACTATCCATCTCTCCCTTTATGTCCAACCACGTTTTCCTTATATTTTTAGGTGCTCCTATGTTAGGTGTATATATGTTTACAAGAGTTATATCCTCTTGTTGAATCGATCTCTTTAGTATTATGTAAGGCTTTCTTTGTCGCTGACTCAGGGTTTCGTACTGAGCAGGATGCAAGGGTGATTTCTATCCCGGGTTCTTGTTAGATGGATTCGAAGAAGGCAGCCACAGACAAAAGGTGGTAGTTGAGAAGTACAGAAACTTTATTGCAACCTAAGAAGGGTACCACTGCTTTCTTTGTCTTGAGGCATTAAATAGGGCTGTAGTTCTTTGTCTGCAAATGACCCTTTCTAATTGGACTTTTTCCTAACTTAGGACTCCCGTGCTTTCCAAATTGGTCACTCTGCTAAGGCCAAAGCCCACATGGTTTCTCCCTCCTTTGTTTCCCTTATTTTTTGTCTTTTCCTTGTCCTTCACATATTCATTTTATTTATTTAAGTTGGAGTTACTTTTTATCTATCTTATGGCTTTCTCCCAGTTATGCTGGCCAGAAATGTTTTATCTTATAGCTCTCCCAGCTGCTCAGGTCAGGGCTACTTTTAGTGTAACTTATGGTACCTAGCAATCTTATCCTACCAAGCCTTCAGACTAAAACCACTGGCTTCTCGAGGAGAACCAAGATGGCGGCATAGGTTAACGCCGGAGTTTGCTGCTTTGAACAACTACTTCAAAAGTCAAACCAAAAAACGGAAGGGACATCACCCAGAACCACAGGAACGCTGGCTGAGTGGAAGTCCTACAACTAGGAGGAAAGAGAAACGCATAGGGACACTCAGAGGAGGCGCAGTGGTGAAGTCAAATTCTGAGGTGCGGAGTGCGCGGAGCGGGCTGGCGGCGGAGGGCGCGGTTGTTGTTTTCAGTCGGGAGGGAGTCGCAGACTCTGAGCACCAGATCCGGGCGAGTCTTTAGGGACCCAGACTCAAACGGGAGAAGCGGGGACTGTCTGGCTTCGGTCAGAGCGAGTGCAGCTTTCTCTCCCAGCTTTGCAGCGGGTGCTGGGACTCAGAGAGGCAGAGCCCCTTGGGACAGGACTGAGAGCCGCCATAACTGCTCTCTCGGCCCACCCTGTTGATCCTGTGCGACCTGCCCCGCCCAAGCCCTGCACAGAGGCATTTGCCGGATAGCCTCAGGCAAAGGCTAGATTAACACCTCCCTAGAGGACAGAAGTTCTCTCACTGCTGACACAGCTGATTCTCATAGCCACTTGGCCTGGAGGTCAAACCCTCCCTGGAATTAGCTACAACAATCAAGATTTATCTATAAGACTGTGAACAAAGACCACTAGGGGGTGCGTCAAGGAAGCATAACAAAATGCGGAGACAAAGAAACAGGACAAAATTGTCAATGGAGAAATAGAGTTCAGAACCACACTTTTAAGGTCTCTCAAGAACTGTTTAGAAGCTGCCGATAAACTTAATGAGATCTACACGAAAACTAATAAGACCCTCGATCTTATATTGGGGAACCAACTAGAAATTAAGCACACACGGACTGAAATAACGAATATTATACAGACGCCCGACAGCAGACCAGAGGAGCGCAAGAATCAAGTCAATGATTTGAAATGCGAGGAAGCAAAAAACATCCAACCGGAAAAGCAAAATGAAAAAAGAATCCAAAAATGCGAGGATAGTGTAAGAGCCTCTGGACAGCTTCAAGCGTACCAACATCAGAATTATAGGGGTGCCAGAAGATGAGAGAGAGCAAGATATTGAAAACCTATTTGAAGAAATAATGACAGAAAACTTCCCCCATCTGGTGAAAGAAATGACTTACAGGTCCAAGAAGCGCGGAGAACCCCAAACAAAAGGAATCCAAAGAGGACCACACCAAGACACATCAATCATAATTAAAATGCCAAGAGCAAAAGATAAAGAGAGAATCTTAAAAACAGCAAGAGAAAGAAACTCAGTTACCTACAAGGGAATACCCATACGACTGTCAGCTGATTTCTCAACAGAAACTTTGCAGGCCAGAAGGGAGTGGCAAGAAATATTCAAAGTGATGAATACCAAGAACCTACAACCACGATTACTTTATCCAGCAAAGCTATCATTCAGAATTGAAGGTCAGATAAAGAGCTTCACAGATAAGGAAAAGCTAAAGGAGTTCATCACCACCAAACCAGGATTATATGAAATGCTGAAAGGTATCCTTTAAGAAGAGGAAGAGGAAGAAAAAGGTAAAGATACAAATTATGAACAACAAATAGGCATCTATCAACAAGTGAATCTAAGAATCAAGTGAATAAATAATCTGATGAACAGAATGAACTGTTGATTATAATAGAATCAGGGACATAGAAAGGGAATGGACTGACTATTCTTGGGGGGGAAAGGGGTGTGGGAGATGTGGGAAGAGACTGGACAAAAATCGTGCACCTATGGATGAGGACAGTGGGTGGGGAGTGAGGGGGGAGGGTGGGGCGGGAACTGGGAGGGGGGGAGTTATGAGGGGGGAAAAAGAGGAACAAATGTAATAATCTGAACAATAAAGATTTAATTAAAAACAAAAAAAAATAAAAAAAATAAAAAAATAAAACCACTGGCTTCTCTGCTCAAAAGAGTAAAGCGGCCTCTTTTTTTCTTTCTTTCTTTCTTTCTTTCTTTCTTTCTTTCTTTCCTTTCCTTTCTTTTCTTTCTTTTCTTTCTTTTCTTTCTTTTCTTTCTTCTTTTCTTTCTTTTCTTTCTTTTCTTTCTTTTCTTTCTTTTCTTTCTTTTCTTTCTTTTCTTTCTTTTCTTTCTTTTCTTTCTT